>NW_022158375.1:9061-315269 GCF_006535985.1 Synchytrium microbalum
AGCAATACCGTGTCCTTTATTAAATTTCACGCATTTCATTGATTTCCTTGCGAGGAGGTTCTTCCAAAACCTCAATGATCTAATTAATGTATGAAGTAGGTTATGAGAACGTGTTGTCGTTGTCATTTCTATCCAAACCAATTCTTTCATCCAGCTTCAAAAAAATTATCAGTTATCTGGGCTTGTTACCACCATGTTTCCAACGTAGAAGGCTGCTATGAGATAGAGTATTCAAATCTATGGAAAGCCCTTCAGTAATTGTACTCGGGAAGTCTCGGTTTGTTTGATTCCCAGGAGGACTCGTAAACGTGATTGTCTTTGATATTGGACGAAATTATCAATAGCTCATTTCACTCATTTTCACGGGATGATTGACACGTTCAGTACAAGGTGCAATGATTGATATGAACATAAATCGCATATTTGGTTCAACAGAAACGTGTTTTATGTCATTCAAATGATGGTTGCTTACTACAAAACGATGAACAGTTGATTACACATTATACATTACACATACTAAATACTTCTACTCTAACTTCGAAAATCAACAGCTGCGATCTAATGGTAAATCTTTACGAATCCAAGAAGCCTCGAAACATGCTGGAAATGGGAAGCCCCATCCCACATCTGCGGGAGGGATGAACGGGGTTGAGTAGGTAGTTACGAAAGGAGTTTGCTGAAACCTCTGAATCAGCATGAGTGCGACACAAATCTCTTACCTGGACCAGGTTTGCAATTAGGATTTGTGTGTATGTAAAAGAGGTCAAAGTATCTACTAATTCCTTCCATAGCATCAGCTCTTCTTCCAGCTTCTAGTCTATCTGATTCTGAAAAGTCTAGATTGTCCACGTTTTGCATGTCGTTGTCTAAAGGAAGGAAAAGAAATTGAATTTTTGTGAGATCTTTGATTGAATGTGAAACGAAGGCTTAATTTTTCCATCCAGCAAAAAAAGGCGCTGTCAAGCTCCTATCATACTCACAGACATGAATTTCCATACACAGCTGCCTCACAGTAACCCGTTCAAACAGTCTTGAGTTAATTATCTGTGTCAAGACAGGCCATTCAGATCCCTCAATATCTACAAGAGGATAAGCAGACGCGTCGTCAGATTCCTGATGATTGAGTACACAACAAACGCTTTATGTCGACGTCTCCACAATTTACCAATTTTCAGGACATCTATTTGAGAATGGCCCAATCTGCTCATGATGTCTTCCAAGGTCTCCACATGCCAACCAGTAGCATGATCTTTATACCTACAGGAACAATTCCAGTGAGCTGGATATAGATGTCTTCAGTCATTGCCGCTGCTTGGTTATGTTTTGTGTTTGAACTTTCATGCACTATCTTTGTACCACGAAGATTTCGATGCTCCAGAAACAATTCCAGTGAAATTGGATATGCCCGTATTGGAGTAATGCGACAGTTTCGTCCTGTTTTGAGTGTCCATTTTCATGCTCGGATCGAATGCGTAAACATGACAGCCCAATTCATCTACAATTGCAGAGAAAAAGCGAGTAATGGCTTAGTTTTAGACTAGTGATAGATCAGCATATTCAACATAATTGGCGCTTACTTGACATGGAATCATCAAAAGAGAAATCTGAACCAACCCCAAAGTTATAGATGACGCAATTGTCTTTACATATTGCTGAGCTCTTATCCATACAGAGCGTCCAACCTCCTTCTACACCTCCTCGGCCTCCAAACTGTTTTGTTGAGCTGCAATGATGCTCCTGATGTGACAGGTAATACCACAACCTGGTAAGAATAACCGTGTCAGATCACTACTGTATGTTGATGTAACTTATTCCAATTGTGTACCTAGTCATTGCATCCCCAAAGCTTTCTTTTGAATTTGAAGTTGATGGGTGATGAAAAGTCGACGATGAAGCTGCAAAGTTGTGTATACGAGAAGAAGATGGAATCCATTCTGAACGATAGAATGCCAGAGTCAGCACTGACAGAGTAATTCCAATTACTATTAGAAATAGTCGGGACTGCGACACATTCAACATCATTTTGGACGAGTGTGGGCAATGAAAGGATGGAATTGTGTGGATGAAATTGGACTGGAAATCTCGATCAACGGATACTGTTACGCGTATTTAACGTATTCTTCTTGTCAGATTTATTAGAGGAGGGGGAGATCAA
The DNA here is from genome assembly GCF_006535985.1 of Synchytrium microbalum. Classification (NCBI taxonomy): domain Eukaryota; kingdom Fungi; phylum Chytridiomycota; class Chytridiomycetes; order Synchytriales; family Synchytriaceae; genus Synchytrium; species Synchytrium microbalum. The sequence continues at coordinate 11,217 of NW_022158375.1, forward strand.
CAAGAACGTTTACAAACACTCATCCAAGTCAGGTTGCTTTGATGCTCGTTAGATTACATTGACGGTCGCAGCCGAGGTTTCATTCACATGATGGTTCTGATAAGATGATTGTTGATGTCTTGTCTATGGATCCCTCCAACGCTTCGAAACGCCCAAAGTTTGGCACAAATGTCAATACGTTAGCTAACGCAACACAACCCAAGATTGCAGTTCCAGTCTGTTCAAATAAATCTAAATGTATGACTCTTATAGACCATAGAATGAATGAATTCAAGTATAGTCTTGTTCAGTGACGAGCATTGACACGTCAACAGCACATACTACTTCACTTGCTCTGAAATCCAAAGCTTTGACGGGCTTCATCAATGAAATTAGTCTCCTTTTCTGTATGTATGAATGAATGTGAATGAATGAAATCTACAAACTGTCCAATCCAGCCAACACTCACTCCTTCTTTCACACAACAAAAACACAACCAACAATAACTAGAAAATACAAGCAATACAACTGCCAAACTCATGATGACCAAGGGAGGCAGCAACTCGGACAGGCCCACCAACTGCTTGAGAGTACTGGATTTCGAGAACAGAGACTTTGGAGGTAGAGAACTAGCTTGATTTCGTTAAGCTCCATAGAAGTTTGGAATATTCATACTTGCCAATCACGACTGATATCAAGCACAGATTAACACTTATCCGTCATGACACCTACTTTATAGACTTGTATCAAGTAGCTGTAGCCTTGCCTGGTTTCGTACGAGTCACCTTCCACAAGGAAAAAGAATGTCACATCGCCTTCAGGTACATTTGGGATCATGTCGCTTATTATGAAGAGTATATTGATGCACACGTTGGATGGATGGTACATCTGCTACTTGATGCTGCGCTCACTCCGAACGTCATCTTCTAGTACGTTACAACAATCCAAAGCTGGCCTGGACTGGCTATCGAGGAATGCTGGTCAAGTCAATGTCTTTTACGCGTAAGTACGGAAAACATACTTGGAATAGCTAGTGAATCGCTTATGTGATGATGGAGTCTATTTGAACAACTTGAACTTTCGACTCTGCGGTTTACTGACCCGTCATGTCTCACATAGTCCGCCTCAACCACAAGGCTCCATGACTCAAACTGCTGAACCTAGCTCCGTACTCTACGTCAGAGTAAGCTCGTTGATCTATGCCTTGTGGAGTGATGTTGCGCTTATGGAGCTTTTTTTTGGCCACTATCACTTTCTCCAGTTAATGCACGGAATGAATACGCCATCGCTGCAGAAAATAGTGGAAGATTATGAAGGACTTGAGATGATGAAGCCTGCGTATGTGAACGAGCTCTTGCCTTATATTGTTTTATTGGTGGAGGAGACTGATCGTTTGCATATGTCAACTCTCTAGTGAAAATCACGTCAAGCTGTTTTTTGCATCGGTTGAATCTGCTTCTGCTGGCTCTGAACGATTGTTTAGAGAGACTAATATCTGTGAGTTGTTGTGTGTGATTTCACACGTTAGATCGTATTTCCTTGGTTTGTTCTTCTTTCCCTCCCTTATTTTTGACTCTGTCAACTATAGATGCCTTCTTCCATCATGGATGTGGACCAGGAGGATCACCAAACAACTTGCCCGGTGGTCCACGAACACTTCATGTCACTAAACTTGATCGTGATATGGCCGATCTAAGAGCTTACTTGTCGGATCGTCTACCCTGCTTGGAACGGATTGGATTCCATGATGGATATGGTATCATATTAGTCCATGCTATTATTCTTGTTTGTGCTCGTTTCAATAATAGTTCTAACCTTGTTTTATGTACATGACAGTATTCTGCTGTTTCTTGGATCATGAATCGGCTAAAACTGGTCGTAAAATGATCTTGAATGAAACTCGTATGAAGGCCCGACTAGTTGAATTCCAATATGTGCCTCATTTCCAACCAACTCCTCTGGGAACGGTCGGAACCACCGTTCGATTGGATTATAATACAGTGAGTGGCATTTGTTGTAAAGGGGTGTTGTCGATGACCTGAGAGGATCAACAAAGAGTTGGATTGGTACATCGCCATTAGTCAAAATCATATCTTTGCTGTGTTTGCCTATTCAAGTGCTTACGATATCCATTTTAATCAACCATAGATTAAGCCAACTGGTGATGAAATGCTCAAATTCTTTGGACCGTATCCTGGATTTGCTCATATTGGTACGCACCACTCGCTTTTATCTTTTTATCAGAAGATTCAGTCGTCCTGATCATGTACTCAATTTAATGGTGTTTCAATAGAAACCCGAGACAAGTGTTGCTTTGCATCGTTTCGTACTCCTCAACAAGCTAGAGCAGCATTAGAAGATCTTAACAATACCACTAACTTGAAAGCTGTATATCGATCTCGTGAATCAGCTGGAAGTGGAAGCAGTAATGCCAATCGTCGTGGTGTGATGCAAGCTACAGCATCCTCAACCACTATAACTGCTCCGTCTCAACTTGCCCAACGTCGACCACCATCCTCCACATCCATGCAATCGTCATCGTCTGTTAGTACAGCAGTCTCCTCACGACCACGCTCACGATCTGAATCCGAAACTAATTCGGGAGCATCAACGCCAACTCGCAATCTTAAAAAGTCGTTGACGGCCATCAGTGATGCTGCAAATCCAATGAGAAATTTTTGGAGTGTACTTGTCGATGAGTTTGGAGTTGACAGTAATGATGATCTTGATGGATTGACTGGTGACTTACTGGCTAGTGCTGAATATCAAGGACCTATATCTCAGCAATTGGATGATGACGATCATCATTATCATGGTGACGATGATGAAGACTTGTCAAATAATCATTATTCTCAGAATGATGAATATTTCAAGACTGTAAGGATGGCAAATGGTCATAGTAATGGTATCGGTGCTACCAGCAATGGTAAATTAGGCCCCATCTCTCCTTACTCGTCATCATTGCCAGCTCTACCATCACCATTATCATTTGCTGCTACCGCTGCTGCTACTGCATCCAAGGCATCTAGAATCCTTGGTGCCGGTAGTAACAAAGTCGCATCATCAACCTCACAATCAGTCAAACCTCATAACAATAGCTACAATGGCACGAAAGACTCATCTGCAAAAGTTTCCAAACCCATCAACACCAGTAGTAACAGTAGCTTGAACAGCAACATTGCATCATCATTCCACAACAGTGTCACTGCCAGTACTGCATATACATACGACGATGATAACTATGTACCTGGAGCTGCACCACGACCTATTCGCCGTCGCAGTCGTCACAATAGTAATTTGCCATCTATCTAAGGAATCAATGGTTGGGCTTTTTGCTATGGGCAGATGATTATTATTACTGATAAGAGATTGAGAGTGAGGAGGGGGTATTTTGATGTAGGTTTAAACAAGGGATGGGATTTGATCAAAGCTCTTATCTCATCCACACTTAAAAATGCATGAAAAAAAGTTGCACACCCATATTTAAACACAAATGCCCTTTTAGATAGTTTAGTCCCCGTATAAATCCTTTGTACCTCAAACAAACGCATACTAAATATTAAACTTCTGTGACAAAACGAACTTGTATTTCTGTGGTTGAATGTTCAAGTTGGTCGTCTGTCAAAAGTCTTTATTAAAGTGAGCACGGCATGAAAGGAGTCAAGACTTTGGACCGCATAAACTAACACTCACAAAAGACACCATCCAAAACAAGCCAACTGTTCAAGAAAGATGAGACAGCATGTATCTTGATAAATGCACAATAGAGGTCAATTCTACAACTGAGATTCTTTTCACAATTATTTACATTGTTTTCATGCAGGGGAATCTACAAGGAAAAGGCGTTAGTGCTAATACGGACATCATTGATGATTTTTTTGCTCACCATATTTAGGCATAAATATAGTATCAGACAGTTTGATTGCCGCATCAGCAGCAATCTGATGTTGACCATTGCTCGTATCATATGCTAAGAAATTTCGGAGACAGAAAACAGTCAGCATATTCTGCCGCCGTATATTTTCAAACTCCAAACTGTATACTCACGATGGTACTCGACAAGCAGCACGTCGATTACACTTCCTGCACCAACCTAATGTAGGGGCAAATACTGAGAATCCTTGTCCATCATAGAAAAAAAAAACACTTCAAGACAAACTGACGACGTACCTCCAAAAATCTAGGCAGAACATCATATTCAGCCTTTTCAATGTCCATCTTGACCAGCACATAGTCTTGTGGCCCAAACGTCTTTTTCAACCAAACTCCAACATCCATAGCTGTTACATTCACGACCTGTGCCAAAGAGTCTTGTCAGAATCTGAAGCATGCAAAGTCTTATTACTAGCCGATTACCTTTTCATTGCCATTGCCATGCACTGTCGTCCCCTATTGCAAAAAAAAAGTATACGATCAACAATGGATTCTATTGGCCTGAGTCCAACAATGTGCAAATGTCGTACCCAAAAGTCATGCTGCAGAATAGATCGTGATTAGTTCAGGATGCATGATACTATATCATCAACCATCAGGATACTCACATCAACATTGACTTCATCAAGGTATAGTGTGATTTGCCCATCAAAAGCCGAAACAGCCGTTTCTGGGAATGCCTTTACTTTGATGCCACGATCATTGTACACCTTTTCAGCTTCTCTTAACTCGGGTGTGAATAATGGATTGGCCTGCAACGGAAGAGTGTCAGTCACAACTTTTCTGATGGACTGCCAGGTCATTGTATTCATACCTCAAAGAGATAGATCTCACAGTCAGAGTGTTGTTTTACCCAAAATCTGCTAAGAAGAATCAGCCCAATGATCAAATATGACATTTGCTGATTATCTTACGGTAATGGAAAGTCGTACTGGAATTTAGCATTCTCTTCCTTGAGCCAGACCTTCAATGTATCAGCTCTGTTTGCACCGAGATCGATAAAGGCACATCGTCTAGGTGACATTGAATCATTTACTTGTTCTAATAAATGCGAAACATGTCAGTCGATCCATGACCCCTCGTGTTGTTGATCGAACATCTCAACTAGATCCCAGACTTACCATAGAGAGAAGGCAGCAAATTGTCATTGCACTGAGTCTTTTGAGGGACAAAATTGAAGGAGAGCATCAATATGACTGCGATAAAGCAAGCAATGGTAACAATGGCGTCTCGAGATGATGCCAGTGGTGAGATTTTTGAGAGGAGGCCGCCCTTCATAGCTGAATTGTAAGAGTAGTTTCGATAGTTTGCGAGCGATTGACGACTAGTTCAGTCCAGTTCTTGGTTGTTTTAATTGAAGCTTGGGGTTGAAAGTTTCAAATTCTTGGTTTCTTGGTCAAAACAGTCGACACGAGCAAGACGAGAAACCACACAGCGAGGATGATCCAGGTACGCCGCTATCAACTAATCGAGTGGTATTAGTTAGAAACTATTACTCACATACTCTCTCCCAATATAGCTAAAGACGATATGCAAGGTATTCAACTGCTGGAGAAAAAGAACAAAACATCAACATCAACAGCCACATCATACACATCTGCATCGCGTTATACTAACACATCAATTCGCCACTAGGTCATTGACAACTCAGGCGCCCTCCTCGTCGAATGCATCAACGTAATCGGAGGCTCCAAAATCGCATCTCTCGGCGACGAAATAGTCTGTGTCGTGAAAAAGGCAAGACCCGCTACCATAGACTCAAAGGCTGCTGCTACTACCGGCGCAGCCGCTGCAAACATGGTCACAAAGCTGAAACAGGGTGATGTCTCCAGAGCACTAGTAGTCAGAACACGCAAAGAAGTCAGACGGCTAGATGGAAGTTATGTGAAATTTGATGATAATGCTGTTGTTATGATGAATAAACAGCAGCAGCCTATTGGGAATAGAGTGCTCGGGGTGCTGGCTAATGAGTGCAAGCAAAAGAGGTGGGCTAAAGTTACGACTATGGGTGGCAGACTCATTTGAACGTTGGGATTGTTGGGTTGGCTCAACGATAGGTTAGAGTACTATTTTCTTCACTTGTATCATAATCACGACAATATTACACTCATTTAAACAACTTCTGTGGTTGCTGGAATTGAATCGTTACTCGCCTTTACCTCGGTGCCGGCTGAGTTTCGATCATATTCAAACACTGTTTCCAATTTGTTGAACATGCCATGTTTCTGCTAAGACTATAGGTCCAGAGGAGGCTATTGTGACTCAGAGATGCCTGATTTATCGTCTATTGACAGAGGCTTTTTTCGCTTACCAGAGCTCGCATTCGCTATGGTGAATCACACAACCATTTGAAAACTAAGAAGAATCCAGAACAAATGACTTTTATTGATAATAATGGTCGCATCAAAGTCACAACTGTCCCAACATCAACTGCTTCTAGGAACAAGGACTATATTGAGTATAAAAGGCGGATATTAATCACTTATGTATATGAGTTAATTAAATGTGTTGAATTGTGTAGCACAGAAAGGAGTGTAACGAAATCTAATGTGACTCAGCTTCCACCTTTTCATCAGCTATCTTGTCAACAGGTGAGATATCAGTCATGTTTACAGTTGTAGCAGCACTCGTTTCAGGATTCAGTCCAGCGTTAGATAAGAGTTGGTTTCTCAATGCCTCGTATCGTTTGCCAACGTAGTATGATGGGTGGAAGATGTTGAATGTGACTAGTGAAGAGAGTTTGTTGGTGTTTCAGCATAGCAAAAAGGGAGGGCAGGTAACGCAAGCAGTATAGGAAGTTTTTGTCACCTGTGGCAAGCACAATTGGTAGTGCATCGAAAAAGTAAAAGTATATTTCATGGGAGGAGAGGTAGCCTGAATATCCTTGAGAAAATTCCACCGAACGGTAGATGGATCGTAGCTATTGGACATGAAGTGCGATGAGATATGAAAATAATGTACAGTCGATACAATATGTGCAGAATTACATACTCCCTTGTTGTCACGCTGACAAACTTCGAAAAAACATCAAAGTTAAACTCACCAGAATCATTGACGACGAAAAGTAAAGTGCCCATAATAAAGGAGTCCATTGCCGACGAACAGACCTAGAAGTCACAAAAAACGAAGGCTACTCAGTCGAGTAATTGGAAGTTTCCAATCGACTTCATTTCACTGACCACGGCAATTCACGTCTCGTCCTGATATCAAACACGATAATAACAAGCAAAAACAGAGCAAATGACGGCACAGTGATAATCAAACCAGCAAGCAATATTTTCAAACCCAGTGTAGCATTTGGAGTGGCGACATTGTTTGTTGTTAGTGCAGTAAAGTAGAGCACTGCTCCAATGATTTGGACCTAGTGTTGGTGATTCAATGTTATTCTTGTGATGGCATAGTGGTTTTTTTTCGCATCAATTGTTTTCAAGGTTACGATAAACGTCAATGCATCAGATGTGATGAAGATCCAGGAGATGCGTTTAGGAGATATTATAGCAAAATGAGCTCCGACGAATGAAATGCTATCGTTGGCAACAGAGGGTGTCAATATATCACCCAAAAACAAACTCTTAAACGCAGAAATCATACGAAACGTTGAGAACGCTTACAGATTCGAGCAAAGCACATAATTGAAGGCTACGAAAGGACAACATTGTTTTAGCAAAACTTCATATTATTTAAAATGTTGAAGTCATCTTACCAGCATTAAAAATAGGAGCAAGAATCAGAAGAGCTTGGGATGCCTCGAGTGGAGCCAACTGCTTGTTGTGTTGCAAGCTATACCATCTGTAACGAAAATAAGAATTTCTTCAGATTCTCACCGAGATTGTTCGTCCCTGGCTCGATGCCTTTTTTTTACCTCGTACCGAATCCAGCAGCTTCCACTATTAAAAAAACGATCAACCAGACCGTGATGAGACGAACGATTTTCGACAGTACTCACTCATTGTAGTTGTCAGCAAAATAGCCATAATCCAATACCTCCCTCGAACCATCTGCCCACCATGCACCAAAAACAGCAACAACCACAACCCCAATCCAGCATAACACGCTTGCAACGAATTAATTTGTCCAGCCCATACGTTTCCACCGCTTGTTGCAGCAGGAGCCCCAGACGGCACAGCAGATCCCGGAGTTGGTAATGAAGCATACCCGAGCGAATATGCTGACGCACCACACGTTTCAGCACGAGGAGTCAGAGCTGTGAAATTGGGCTGGACGCTGAGTTTGATTGTTGCTGCTGCTGGGCTGACTGTGTTCAAGTATACGCAGAGACCGACGAGGCCTCCATGTGTGATCTAAAATGTGACAGGGCTGGAGGTGAGATTTTGAGTTGAGACTTCAATAGCAACAAAGCACCTCTCCACAATATGATAGAAGCGTTGCAGGGCTATATTCAGTAAAACGCAATTGAGAGCTCTGATTTAATACTTTCGTTTCGAGATGAATGGCTTACTAGTACTGAATATCCCAAGGAGAAGGAATGAATGGAAAACAGATGTGTCAATAAGACGTATTCTCAGTGATTTTATCGGAACCCTCTTTGTACCTCCATGAAATTGAAACACCTATGAAAACTGATGTTAAAAATAACCATTGAAATCGACGGTATGGAATTCAATTCCTACATTTCTTGAGTTGAAGCAGCACCACCTTGAACAGTAACGTTGTCATTTGATGTGTCCCATGAGCAATACTACATCAAAATGAAAGTGTTGGCGAGAAAAAAACCTGCCATTGTGCACAGTGTCGACACTTACGGTTACCAATCTGTCACCAGGCATAATTGTGTTTGAAGGACCAAGGAAATTCGAGTTTTGATAATTGAAATCTAAGCCAAAACAGACAACATAAGTTCAATATATCAACACAAAGGAGTTGTTGAATCTAACTCTTACCAAACCACTGATCACGATTGACCTCAGCTAGTTCAGTTCCATTACGAATTATTCGAGTTAGTCCGGCACTTCCTCGTGTATGCATATGAAATCCAGAAGAAATCAAGGTGATTCCGGTAGCAGGAAGGTTTGAGGAGCATTCAGAGGTGCATTCATTCAATATTGTCGCGACTTGGGTTCGTGGTGGAAGAGTAAAGTACTATGGAAGCCAAGAAAAATGTAGTCAGCAAGAAGGAAAGATAGAGCTGGTTTCCGACGATTGCACGAGTTGTTGCCACTAACACAGATACTCACACTCGGATACGTTCCAAGCGTCAGAACTCCAACGTCAATAGGCCGAATGGTAGACGTATACGTAGCTGATATGCCACTACCAGTATCAACCTGTCCAGTAAGTAGCAGAGGATTCGAATAGTGCATTTCCAACACAACAAACTGAGCAGAGAAATCCCCAAGCCCAAATGGTTTTCCCATATTGCTTGGATACACAGTCCCTTTACGCCCAAGTGCCCAGTCAATGTAGAACGAGTAGCAAGTGTTTGTCCATGATGACAGAGGAGGAGCGTTACATACAACCTGGCCGTCAGTATATCGAGTATCTAATGATGGACAGCTGTAGACTACCAAGTGATGCACTAGCGGTGAGCCAATGATGGGTGTCCATTGTGTTATTTGGTATTTCTGGTCGGTTGGAAGCGAGAAGAAGCGGTCTAACGAGACAAAAAAAGATTATGAGAGAGTTCGACCAATGCTAATATCACAATTGAATCCTCACAGCAATACTATGGGAAAGAAATTCAATCAGCTCTGTCAACACCCAATTCGAGCAAACTCGACTCACAGCAGTTGGAACGACAGGAATAGCAAAGTCCGGTGTTATAGTCCAGTTAAGAACTTTGGCATCTGCGGGAACAGATCCAGCTGTAAATGCAGCTATAGCGTCGGTTGCAGATCCAATGTCGAGTGCAGCCTGTCCTTGCGATCCTGTAACAGCGGAATAATGTGAGCTCAATGTAAAAATATCAAAGAAAACACAAGTATACGTACCTTCAACATGCTGCACGAACGTATTTGAAGCACCGTGAGCGAAAATAAACCAATTCAAACCGTACAGCGTAATGTCGGAGGATTCGACAGTACATTGTGCCACCAAAGGTCTCGAAAACGAGAATGCCGTTACATTATTTTGCTGATACCCTTGAATGAAAGTCAGAAAAGGTGTAGATGACAATGATGGAGTGATGAAGCCAGATGCAAATCGTTGCTCAAAGCTGAGAGCTCCGTTTGACGCTCCTGACTCGCCCGACGAATACACAGCCATATCAGCTCCTTTCATTCCTCCATTTGTGGAAAGCCCAATGCCCAACCATCTTGTGTATGAAAAAACGTGTGAGGTATCAGCACGTGGTTGTTTCGACATAACAACATCAAACGTCCAAAAACAAGTGAATGTACCCAGTGGCTTGTACTCCAAACGCAAACGTGATGGTACCATTAGAAACATTCCAGTAAAGAGCATACTGAGTCAGCGAATCTTTGCCCAAAAGTGTCGTGTGTCGAAAAAACTGAGTCGCGTCAAACGGCATCCAAGAGACCTATGTTTTAAGCAACGATTAAGATCATCGCACATGCTGTGGAGCGAGTCACACACTCTCGTGAACGATCAATGTTCATTAGCCAGTTTTAGAAACGTGTGGTGGAGGACTTTTAACACGCAGAAACAGAAGGAGAAACGATGCGTACCTGTGCCTGGACGAGACTCAGAGCAGTCATAATGACCGCCACAGTATTAGATAGGTGTCTCATTCCAAATAACTTCCGACATGTAAACAGTTGAAAAAGAATCTATGGTGGAATCGACCTGGCTTTGTACTAGGTCACACTTAAAACTGCAAAACATCTATCCGCCTACGCGGAAGCATGCCAAGACGCAAAGTTGGCTGTGCTCTCCAAACATCGTGCACGATATAGCTATTTTTATTGATGGTATATGAGCATAAAACGAAGGATGTTAATTTAACAATGGATTTCAGTTTTCATAAAAGATTTTCTGATACATTCCCACCACTCCCACATCCTATGTTGCCAGGTTGATATGGAACAGGGCGCTAATGACACCTCGTTTCCCATTCACCATCCAATCTTTGTCCTCTTTTTCCAACTCTTCTTCCTGAGCAGTCGTCAACCCACAACAAACATCACTTTTACAGGTTCTATGCACTGCTCCTTTAATGTGAATCATATCGTTTCCAATGGCCTTTGACAGAGGCATTGTAGTTTCCCACACACAATCATAGGTGAGTTTACGGTAGTTGAGATCACCTTTGAAGAAGACAAAGTCTGCACCTGCGAGTTCACGATACAGGAGAGGTGCTGCTGACGGCAAATCATAGAATGCGTATGGAGATGTCCAAAAGGGATGTGCTTTTATTTCCCAGCGGGCAGAGGCAAACCAGTTGCTCCAGGCCGTTGCTAAATGAGGTAGTGGTGCGGGAAGATCGGAGCATTGCTCGAGGGTCCAATGAATGTCTTGTTTCGTAGTGTCTGAAACAAACCATGGGAAGCTTTTGACTATTCAAATTAAGGATTGGTTCGGTAAATGCAATCTCAATCAACAATATAGTTTAGTTGTATTTACCATGAAAGATGACTTTGTTAGCAATCCCCTTGTGCATCAGCCAATGGGCTAGACACAAGTCTGCACACAATTCAAGACCTAAACGGAAACATAGTCCATGAAAAACAAACAACCGAGAGAGTTAAAGCAAAAGTAACAAACCAGAATTGTCCAGTACGAAGTGAACCACCCCTCCTTCCAGAGTGGTGAGATAATGCACGATACGATCTAGATCATCGACTATTATGTTGTGTCGAGTGTCTTCCAGGCCAGTTTTGGTAGATATCTGAGTTTTGTGCATGTCATCGTGTTTGGCATGTACTAGTAACGATAAATCAGCTTGGTTGCCCCAACTATGTTGAAACCAAGGTGAGTCTATAGAGTCGATTTTGCTGTTGCGATAATTTAAATCTTACAGCGTATACTGAAGCAAGTCCGACAAGATTTCCTCATCTGTAAACCCTTTTTGATGATGCTGGAATCCAGCTTTTGGTGGCGGATTGATCCAGTCATTCAAAATCGTTCCCAGTCCTGTAACAGATGGTATGCTGCCCCTGAGAACAGACTTGATGTGAGATTGTTGCACGTTGACCCAAACTTGACAGGATGGCAACATTTACTTGAAAGCAGAGCGTTTCTTGCTCTCGAACAAGTCCAACGACTTGAGTCCTGACAGGTTGACGGCTTCTTGCATCCTGCGATACATGTAGCATTCTGCGAAAAGCCAGCTAGCCGAGTACCTGGTGCAGGAATTGTGAGTCCAAGTCGTAACACTTTACTAGCCATCACACAGATCATTCAATTTACCAAGTAGCATCCTTCCATGCATGCGCCAACACGAAATTCCACACTTCAGTATCTTCAGCATGATCTGTCAATGGGATCAATGGTTTGTCGTGGGTAAGATCGTACTTTATAGCACCGAGAGAAGCGATGATGGCCTTGACTTTTGCAGTCTTGTCGTCATCAGGTTGGCCTTCATGGAATGAACGTGACAATTCGTCGATTGCCTAGGATGGGCTGTGTCAGTTGTTGAATTGTAACACGTTTCTGATGTCTGAAGCTTGGCAATGCACCTGAGTCAAAGTGACCTAAGGAAGGGAAACTTAGATAGATGTCACATTTCAAAATAAGATTCAATGAAAAAGTTAGAATGGAACGTACAGGCATTCTGTCCTTCAAAGTATCATAGGCGAACGTGTTTGGACGACTGCCACTCAAAGCAGTTCGAGGAATAGCAGATGGGACGACCGCTTTCAAATCCGTCATGCTTGGTCTCTAGATCTGAGTTCTGAGACGAGTTTGTTCGCTTCCCAGACGTGGAATTGATGAGGAGGCTTACTCCGTGGCGTAGTCTTTTTGAGGAAGGAGGAGCAACGGGACTAGCTCATACTAGCTCATCAAATATTCAAATCAATGGCAGAAATACGCGCAGCCACGCGTTCTTTTGACTGGTTATAGACCTGGGCAACGTGTAATATATCCAACATCACCATCTCTGATGTTCCCAAAGAATATTTTGGGAGCTCATGGCAGAAGACCAGAGCAAGCAGGACGCAGCGACATCGCCTAGCACTTGATTATTTCATTTTGCTTTGTTTGCCCTTAGAACACAAAGTTCGCACTTCGCAATTACATCTTTGATTGTTCATCTCATTGGACAGCTATTGACATTGAGTAATCAAGGGCGTGCGGGCCAGAGGAGTCTTGCTCAAGGCTGAATACAAGAAAGGATACTCTGTTGGATCTCTACTTGGACTGGACTGGTTGGATTTCATTGCACACGCTGTGGGTCATTGTTGGATTTCAAGTGCTGAGCAGACTCTAGATTATAAAACTGATTGACTATCTAGTCTAGTCCCATCCTGTACAATATTAGCTTCGGTTGTGGAGACGTAAAGCATCGCCGTTGCTCGATTCAAATACAACAAGCAACAATCCAAACACACTCAAGTCGTTGCTTTTCAGCGTTATTTTCTGAACTCGGCTTGGAAAAGGTATGTCCAATCTGCCAATTTATGTACAAGTCAATGTTTTCCAAGATGATATTCGCAGCAAATCGGAGACCGACGCAGCTTGACATGTTGCTCGTTTTCACAAAAATCCCCAAAACTTATGATTTGACAAACCACATCATTTTATTACCTTGCATTAGATTATGGATGGAGACAGAGCTCCTGCTCCTTGGCAACGAGGCAGAGGTCAAGCATTTGGCAACAACTTCTCCGGTCACAGACAAAATAACGGTTGGGGGGATAATAATAATAGAGGCCCACGAGACAACAACCCATATCAGAACCATCGAGGAGGTGGAAGATTCCAAAATAATAGCAGAGGCAATGGATCGCCACATGGTCAATACCATGGAGATCAAAGACAACCTGATTATCAACAACAACAGCAGATGCACCAGCAGCAACAATATAATAATGGGCCATATCCACCACCACCATGGCAGCCGCATCAACAACAACCGCCGTATCCTCAATATAATAATGGATATGGAGATCCAGGAAGGATGCCTATGTCTGCTGAACAAGCTTACTATCAACAGGGCGATCAACAGCAAGCTCCGATGAATGGTTGGGCAGCACCTCCACCTCCATTACCGCCACAACAACATCAGATGCATCAGCAGCAACCGCAGCAGCAAGCAATACCGCCATGGGGTGGAGTGCGTTATGGAGTACCACCACCTCCTCCTATACAACCTCCTCCACCAATGCCGAATTCACAACAACGTATGCTAGGAGAACCAGTTCGCGGACCGCCACCTCCAATGCCTGCATTCGCATCACCAAGCAATCTTAATCATAGTAATAGTAATAATAATAGTAGTGTTAGCAGAAATGCGGGTGATGATATGGAGGTTGACAAGGACACAACACGCTTATCCTTATCCGCACCTCCTTCTGGAGGACAACAAAAGCAACAAGGTGGTGGAATGCCTCAAAAGACTGCTGCGTCTGATTCCAACAAGCCCAAAGCTGCACCAAAGTTTGCTGGGAAAAGGAATAAAATATCCATGTCATTCAGCAAGTCAACAGCAGCTCTACCTAAATCAAAGCTGTCGGATAGTGCAGGTGCATCACCCAGTGATGACTTTGTACAAAAGATACCTAAACCTAAACAGCCTCAATCGAATTGGAAGAAGACTGCACAGGCTGTTTTGAGTGGAGACAAGCCAAAGACTGCAGTTTTACCAGAAATGCCGTTGCCATCTCAAGTGGTGGATGCTGCTGCAGCTGTTGCTTTGGCTGTTGCTGCAGCTGATTCTGCTGTCGGTGATCAGAAAGTAGTAGCGCCATTGGAGGTAGAATCAATATCGTCTCATGGCGCAGCTGATACTACTACCACTATAACTACGAGTGAGGTTATAGTACAGCAGCCATCAACTACTACAAGCCATGATCATCCAATACAACCACCTAGTAATTTACCGACAAGTCAATATCCAACTTTACCAACTCACGCATTCCCACCGAAAACGCAGCCAAAACGACAAGTTAATCCATGGGATGCTACGTCACCATTACCAATGAATAATGCAATGAGTAGTAATAGCGGTCCTCCTATAATACCTCATCGTCCTCCTCCTCCACCTCCGCCTGTATATAATCAACCACCTAGAGCGAATGCATGGGAATCAGGACCAGCACCATTGCCATCTCAACAACAGCAGTTTAAAATGTCGCAACAGCAGCAAAGACTATCACAACAGCAACAACTTCCACCGCCACCTCCACCACAATCTATTCCTCCTTCACAACTACCACCATTTCCACCATCGCCTAGTAATTCTCCTTGGCATCAACAGCATCAGCCTCCACAAACAAAGGAAGAGATGGAAGCTAGTATGGATGAGCCCACAAGGCTGACATACATTCCTGTAACTACCACTCTCGGTCATTATGAGAGACTGAATCAAGTCGGAGAGGGTACATATGGTACAGTCTACAAGGCGAGAGATAAGAGGAATCAGGCTCTTGTAGCTCTGAAGAAGGTTCGAATTGAGCCTGATAAAGATGGGGTATGCCTTGGACGAATATGGATTTTGTCGCTCTCGAAATTTCATTGAATACGAACTTTTCCACTAGTTTCCTATAACTGGTATTCGAGAAATCAAGATCTTGACCACATTGCATCATCCGAATATTGTCAAGTTGAACGAGATTGTCTCATCTAGAGGTAATTGAACCTACTGAGTGATTACGCTTCGATATTCGAGCATCAACCGGTTTTTTCTCATAGATCGGATAGACTTGGTGTTTGAATACATGGATCATGATTTGACTGGTCTATTTGCAAACACAGCCTTCAAACCCTCACCTGCTCATATTAAATGTCTAATGCTCCAAATGTTTGAAGGACTTCGATTCTTGCATAGTAAAAACATCATGCATCGAGATCTTAAAGGTATAATCTGCGGATACAATGGATTTTTTCTTCGCATCAAGTTCTAACCATTTTTATTTCAACTTTTAGGGTCAAACTTGCTTATAAGTAAAGAGGGAGCATTGAAAATTGCAGATTTTGGATTAGCTAGATATCTAGCAAAATCTTTGCCACATAAAGGGCAGTTACGTGAAATGGACTACACGAATCGAGTCATCACTTTGTGGTATCGCCCACCAGAGTTGTTGATGGGTGCCACAAAGTATGGAGCTGAGATTGATATGTGGTCTGCAGGGTATGATAATGTGACTTGTTATTATCACTATCCTCTATGCTCATCAAGAATCCTTCCAACTTTATGTAGTGTCGTATTTTTGGAGTTCTTCATCAGAAAGACTGTTTTTCCTGGTGAATCTGAAATCACTCAGCTCGAGTCCATCACCAAGATATGTGGAAGTCCTGATAGTAGATCGTGGCCTGATATGCATCGATTGCCGTGGTATGATATGATGCTCAAGGGTAAACCACCACATTCTAGCAAGTTGCACATATACAAAGAGTAAGTTGTGGGAAGCCTAGGCAATGTCGTTTGTGTTCCAAACTATAATCATTCTATGTTTTCCTAACACGTTTTTTCTTCCTTAGTACTATGTCGAAATTAGCGTTCGAGTTGATGGAATGGCTGCTGCAAATGGATCCCAAGAAACGGCCAACTGCTGAAGAAGCATTGAATCATCCGTATTTTCGTGAAGAGCCACAAGCATGTGAACTTGACGAGTAGGTGTTCTACCAAAAGGCGTTTCAGTTTTTTTTGGTTGACATCCTTCTGACTTTTATTTGCCATTCTTTGCTTATAGATTACAGGCCATATTACCAATAGAAGATTGGCACGAATGGGAGTCTAAGAAACGCAAGGAAGCATGGAGAGAGGAAAGACGGCATGCTCCTTCACCTATAGATGTTACAGGCTGGGTGCTACCAGCAGCTCCCAAAGTAGACTCAACAGCACCAAGCAGTATTGTGCCGTCTACTGAAATCACGCCTGTAGCTGGTAAACCACCTTCATCAGTCTTGACATCTGCCAAACCAACTCCAAAGTTGAATGCTGCTGCAACTGGTACTAGTGTAACTCCTGTCATGTCAGCAGCACAAGCTAAAGCCGAAGCATTCAAGCAACGAATGAAGGCACTTGTTACTGCTCCTGCTCCGCCACCTTCGCAGATAGTGGAAGCAGTGCCATCAACACCTGTAATAGAAGCTCCGAAAATGGTTGTTGGTGAAGGGAAGAAGGCTGAAGCTAAAGCAAGGAAAGCTGAAGCTGATGGTGGTAAGAAGGGTGAGTGTCACTGCTGTAGGCATGTCTACGTCCGGGGGTTTTTTTTGTGATGCAAAAATTTTAATTTGGATTTTTTGCCTTTTTTTCAGAATTACAACGAACTCCTAAAAAGGCAACTGCAGTTGAGAAGCAAGTCAAGGAGGGTGATAAGGTCAAGGAGGCGCTTGTAGAAAGGAATTTGGACGAGGAGAAGAAGGCTAGTGGAGGTACGCTTTTGATTTCCAGCATTTATCATTTTTTTGTTCTGCGCAATGGTTATCAATAACTACTTTTGACAATTCTCTTTACTACTCATATCTACTAGTTAAATCTAAAAAAGTGGTTGATGCTACTACGGCTCCTGGTAACAAAAAATTCACCATTAAGTTAAAATCCAACTCTCAACCATCCACACCTACTGACTCGCCTCAAGAATCCAAAGGGGCGGGAAGAACGCTTAAATTAAAGGCACCCAAACCTCCAAATGTTATAAGTAATATGGATGTAGATGTGTTTGATGGTGAAGATGGTGTTCCATATGATGGTACGCTAGATGATGCAGGAATAGATATGCATATCTCAGCATCCAAAAAGAAGAGGAGGAGAGGTGTATTAGAAGAAGTAGATGATGGCGGTGGTGCACCTACCTTATCCAAAAAAGCCAAGAAGGATGATGGTGCTAGTACTAAATCACGTCGCCGTAATCCTAATAATAGCAGCAGTACCGTCAATAATACCACGACGAGTCGTCATGCTAGCCATAGTCATCGCACGGCAGCCACAGCACTAGGAGTACCACCAGCTATAGTGAATCCCTTCCCACACTTGGATGCAATTGATGCCACTATGCCGACACCACCGATTTATCAACCGTCACCACCACGAGAGCAACGTCATTCATCAAGCGATTATGAACTACTTGAAAAGTTTTCACTAGTGCCACGAAATGTCATTGCAAATCCTGTGCATCCAACTGTTGCGTCGGCTATTGGGTATGAACATATTAATACTATTTCGCTAGAGTAGGAAGGAGGAGAAACACCACGTCATTGTTTAAAAGAAAATCGAGGAAAATACACACATATATACGTAAATATATTGTTTGTTGGGGGGTCGCTGAGGAGAGTTGGCTTGAGCATTAGTTTGTATAGTCATGTTACGAGAGACAAACACACACACACACATTGAAACGTAGAAAAGTTGTTAAAAATATCTCGACATATGTATTTGTATGAGAACTCCCTTATGGCATATTATATACATTTGCGTTTGATTCTGTCTTGCAAAAAAACTCTATCTTTTCTTGATGGATAATACCCATCACAAGTCCGACTACTCACACTGCACATGCCACACCCTTTTTACACACTAATCCCCCTATCACTGAACATTCTCCGTATCGCCAGCACCGACAACCAGCTCCAAAAAATCAGCGCTGCAGATTTACAAACAGCCCAATACTGTACCCTGTCATTCAACGAGTCGGCAATATATCGATGTCTGTGCAAGCGCAGGCCATAATAGTCGACGAGCTTGGTGACTGTGTATAGTTTGTCGCTGAGTATTATTATTCCTGCTTCGAGTGCCGAGGGAGGGCCTGTTGCGGTGGTGTTGGAGGGGCCGAATGTGTTGAGGGATGGGTGTGGGTTTGAGGATGTGTATAGGTGATCCTCTGGGGGTGTTACACCTGTGGTAGTGGTGCGTGTGGGAGTAGGATGCGTTGAGATAAAACTTGATGCAAGATTGTACTGGTGTTCTTTATACCTGGTGGTATTTTCAGCACAATGTTGAAATTTATGTCGCGGTATGAGGATTCGCCGACCGAGTTGTCTAAAATGTAGAAATGTAGAGCAAGATATTGAATTTTGGGTCGATTTAGATTTGCCGAATAATGACAGCAGCCTGAGTGAGGGAGCGAGGGGACATACCGAAACAGAAAGCGTGTTCACCTGCCTCCTTAACTTCAAAACTGTATGTAGCCTATATACAGGGACGAGAACGTGGTGAGATACCATTTGGTGTAAAAGTGTTGTCAAGGCCGTTTTTGCTAGCTTACGTCTTCTAGCCGACCTTCATCATATATGACTTGATTACTTGGTGGTGGTCCTGTTATTGTAGCCTTGATTAGAAAGTCTTCGCCAGAAGCGACCTCGTATCTAGTTGTGATGAAATGATGATCAAAATTAGATGTGGTTTGGTGATGGGGTTTCAGAAACACAGTAATTGGCACGAGATCCAAGATTCGTAAATGGAGATTGGATCTTGATAATAATCTCGGGCGATGAGGGTGTTTCCCAAAGGTCCAAGTCTCTAATGCTCGATTTCATGATGCTCACAGGAAGGTGACTTGAACTCCAATAGTGATATTCTCGTAAAAGCATTCGCCAGATGCGCCAGGAGCCACTAAATATTTTGCAAGGTTAACATGTATAAAGTGACGTCGCGAAAGTGAAGACTGCAAAATATTCCAAGATACAATTGTCTTACTGGAAATCGAGAATGGGTGCATTAAATCATCGGAGCTGACTATAGATATGAGTATGCACAGTATCAGTCCTGTCAGGTGGTTGGCAGCCATTCTGTTTGTATTAATTGACATTTTTAAAAGTAGGTATTTCAACGCGATGGTAGTTCGAAACACGTCCTGGGAGTCGAGGAACATATTCACATACTCAGTTTAAAAGGATTTGTTGGTTTACGACGCGTCACGCGTCCGTACTGCCCAAAGAACGTGTATCAACCATTTAATCAACAATCACACTTGTTGTAGCAAACCGACTTATCATCCAACTGTAGAGCTTAGAACACCGTTACAAGAGCCTGAGATCAAGTACATTCTGAGACCATCTCTTTGTTGGATAGGAATTCTCTCACTGGTGAAAAAACACTTTGAGGCAAGTTTCGGAGATTGGCAATTTGTGGCGAGAAGAAGGTTGCTGAATTTCATCATTTCGACGGGGCTCAACTCGCTCTCGCTTGAAATTCCAACTTTAAGTGCCAAAGACCCCATCCCTAGTCTCATTAGCTTGTTTCGATCATCATAGAGCGTCTGAAACTAATTCGGGATCTTGCCGTCCATCGTGCTAGCTTGCAAGTGTTGCAGGTGAGGCACTTTTCTGTACTTTTCATATCTTGGCACCCAATTCAATCATTTCTGAATTCATTCTGGTCTAGATCTATCCTGGAACAAAGTCCAATGGTGGATCAACAACTTCCACCACCTCCTCCACCTCCTCAGCCAAAGCCATCCAACCTCAACACAAAACCATTGCCGAATAATCCGAATAAATCTGCTCCTTCTTCTCCTCCCGCACTAAATGCTCCTTTTCTTGTAAAGGGCAACTCGAAAGACGATACCATCTTTGAATTTAAGGACTCGAAACAAGAAACTGGTTCAATTGGTCTGCCATTTGTTGTTGGCAGATACTTGGTGAGCATAGTACTATGCTGTGTCTGTTGAAACTGTCTGCTCTCCGAAACTTACGCATTTTTACACAGGGAAGCCCACAACTACGGTCATTCCCAGCTGAACGACTGTATTTGATACTGGGTCGCTTACGATGCCTGAATTATACCATCAGCAAATACAACCATGGACTGCAGTCTCCATCGTCATCATTTACGCAATATTGGAAACGACGAGCATTAGACCAAATGTCTGGTTTTGGATTTCAAATATCGGATTCGACAAAGCCGATACTCGTTAATGGCCTGGTACAATATCTTGTTGCTTTTCAGATTCGTCACTACGTTTGTTGGTGCTTATATCCAATTTTTCTTTCAGAACGAACTTATTCTGAAAATAGAAGACATATATAGTGATGAGATACATGCTGCTCGTGAACTCATCGATACGGGTTCAATCGCATTTGATGGACTAGCAGAGCTGTACAGACCGGATGTTCCTGTTAAGGGAGTTACAAGTTTGGGAGGAACTATGGCATTGTTTATGGTAACAGAGTCGTATTATGAAGAACGACGTTCATTGATGGGTAAAGAGAAGAGTTTTCACTGGGAAATGGAGTTTGTGATTACGCTTGGTGGGCATTTCTCGCCAGTGAGGTACATTTTTTGGTCGTCCTTAGAGAAACGTATTTCCAAAGTTCCATACTTTTGCTTTTAGGTTTACAGAGGTGCTAAGTGGATGGACTGGTGTCCGTGCTAGACCATTATCTGAATTGACATATACATCCACATCGCAAGACTTGGATACATTCAAACAGAGAGGTCAACGTTATGTGGCAATTGCTGAAGGAGGTCCTCAATTCCTGTCTTATGCTCCACATACATTCTTCATCCATACATCTGGCTTGTCTACGAGTGGATCAATGATGTCTCGATCTGGAAGCAACTTATTACCCAAAGGAGGTCGTATTATGATTGATCCGTCTAGGGGTGCTTCATTAGGACACCATGCTTCTCAAGGTGCAGATGAGCCTACGCTTGCAATGATTCAAGCTGCAGGACGATATAAACGGTTGAAACATAGTCAGGCTGGTGGTAGCAGTACTGCTGGCAATTCTCAAGAATCAATGGTTCTTTGGGACACGGTGCCTGAAGAATTAGTCATGTATTGTTTCCCATCGATTGTGGGATTCAGTTTCTCGGCAAAAGCATGGGGTCATGTATTGGTGTCTGGACTGGAGGATATTAAATTTAGTGATAAGGCATTTGATCAGTTGGTGCTTGCTGAGGAACGTAAACAGCTGATACGAGCGCTGGTAACATTCGGCGGTGATGATGATACGGAGGATATTATTGGAGGCAAACGTGGTGGTATGTGTTTTCAATCTTGCTACTGCGCGTCAAATTCAGATGCATAGAAAAAGCATTAACGTCAATACATTGTAGGCAGTGTATTCCTGCTTCACGGCCCACCTGGGTGAGATCTGGTTATGTCGCGTTATGAGAAAGCAGCAGTCACCAGTGATGCCAAGAAGTCACTGACATCATTATATAATAATAGGGTGGGCAAAACGCTCACTGCTGAGGCTATCTCCGAAGTGCTGCATCGGCCATTATACTATGTCACTATGGGTGAGCTAGGGTTAACGCCTGATGAGATGGAGAAGAGGCTGAGTGACGTGTTGGATTTATGTGCTGGTTGGAATGCGATCGCAATACTCGACGAAGGTGATATATTAGATGTCTATATGTCGATCATTGTAAAGCTTTTTTCAAACGGTTCTTTTTGTTGTAGCCGATGTATTCCTAGAGCAACGAGCTACCGCCGACATTGTACGAAATGCAATGGTGTGTGTCATGTTACGACTATTGGAGTATCATCCAGGAATCCTTTTCTTGACAACAAACAGGGTGCAGAGATTTGATCCTGCTTTTGAGAGTCGAGTTACGGTGGCTCTTAGATATGAGTCTCTGAATTCATCAGGTATACGATTCACGCAAAGAGCTGCGTATGATACGTCGCATTCCACCTGATATCATGGTTTTTTGTACCTTAGCACGAACACAAATATGGAAGAATCTCATGGCAAAAGTCAGCATTCCTGTGTCAACCGAAGTCGTATATGAAGAATTGGGTAAACATGCTCTGAATGGAAGGCAGATAAAGAATGCTGTCAGGCTTGCAGTGGCTCTTTCGAGGGAGAAGAAGAGCGAGGTGACGCAGAGTATTCTCCAGACTACATTGGCTATAACCAATCTAGGTCGTGAAGAGATGCAGGCTGATGACTCTTGGAAGGAGTGAGGTTTGGGGAATCGGTTTCAAAGCATATAAAGGTTTTGTACATCTCTTGATCTGAATGCAATGGCTCATTAAATTTATCTTGTGGATATGCCTCTGCTCTAGTCTCACTAGAGAGAGACTATATTCTCATAACTGAGTTTGCTCTCAAGCTTCTGATCTGGCGTTGCAAGCAGCTGTACAGGTTTTGTAAGTTACTTGCATTATAGTTCTTGGAATTTTAAGCCTCAATCGCCAGCCATTCTTGTATTGGTTGCCTTTGATCTGAACATTATAATGACATTGTTGCCAGTTTAACGCTATGAGATGAAACACACTCAATATAATGAGAACCAAGCTGTAATTCAAAAGACACTTTGATATTGGCATGAAGAATTTATCTACGACTTTACAACGCGTCTGTATCGCAAGAAAAGTTCAACAAGCACAAGAACCACTGGAAAATAGACGATTATATACTAGACAATATTCTAAGAGCAATGACCCGTCTACTGTCTGCCTTCCCGCAGTACGTTGGATGTGATGTACGCGGTTTTATGTGATGCAATATATTTTCAGGGTCCAATTTGTTAGGCAGTGCATGATCTCTCACTCCCTCACCTTTTTCTCTTCACAACAACCTGTTTTCACCTTCATAATCAAAGGAACGATAACAGTGACCTTATAAAATCCTTCACTCAACTACTACTATCTACTATCAATCTATACATCCATCATGAGAGGTATTGTACCGTCGTTTCCCTCTGAAATATTCAAAAAACAAACATGTTGTTTTCGTAAATACATAACAAGCGCGTTTCATATATATCTAACCATGTAATGTACCTACGTAGAGTGTATTTCAATCCACGTTGGTCAAGCCGGTGTCCAAATTGGTAACGCCTGTTGGGAACTCTACTGTCTTGGTATGTAGTCATTAAATGACATTTTGTGTGTTTGCATGAATGAGGGTGTTTTTGGTGAATGGAGACGTGGAACGGTGGAGATTAATGTTTAATCAATATTGGCAATACTGTTACATGGTATTGCCATCCTCTAAAAGTCCCCGAGTGGGTTGGATCAGTCGTCGTTTCATGCAACAACCACATGTTGTTTTTGCATAAATGACACGATGCGCAGTTTTATAAGAAGGAGATGATGCATATACAGTTACAACACATACAATTATATTCGTCATTAAAGTAACACTCCTTCCCCTTCCCACAACCAGAACACGGCATCCAACCTGATGGTCAAATGCCCTCTGACAAGACTATTGGTGGTGGTGACGACTCTTTCAACACCTTCTTCTCGGAGACTGGTGCTGGCAAGCACGTACCACGTACCGTATTCGTCGACTTGGAGCCCACCGTCGTTGACGAAGTCCGTACTGGTACCTACCGTCAATTGTTCCACCCTGAACAATTGATTACTGGAAAGGAAGACGCTGCCAACAACTATGCTCGTGGTCACTACACTATCGGAAAGGAAATCGTCGACTTGGTATTGGACAGAATCCGTAAATTGGCTGACAACTGTACTGGTCTCCAAGGTATGTGGTTGCAATACATGATTTTTTTGTTGGTTGCGCATGTCGAGGATGAAGGTTATCTTGATATGGGATGTTCATCACTACGAGCAATCGCACCATTTCCAGCCTCCTGGTCATTCGCTTTCCCCTACCTCGCTTTTTTGCCCTCTTACTCACACCTTCACAATTCATCGATTAGGTTTCTTGGTCTTCCACTCCTTCGGTGGTGGTACTGGATCTGGATTCGGTGCTCTCTTGTTGGAACGTTTGTCTGTCGACTACGGCAAGAAGTCTAAATTGGAATTCTCGGTATACCCAGCTCCCCAAGTATCCACCGCTGTAGTAGAACCATACAACTCCATCTTGACCACCCACACCACCTTGGAACACTCTGACTGTGCCTTCATGGTTGATAACGAAGCCATCTACGATATCTGCCGTCGTAACTTGGACATTGAACGTCCAACATACACCAACCTCAACCGTCTCATCGCTCAAGTAGTATCTTCCATCACTGCCTCTCTCCGATTCGATGGTTCCTTGAACGTAGATTTGACTGAATTCCAAACCAACTTGGTACCATACCCCCGTATTCACTTCCCATTGGTCACCTATGCTCCAGTAATCTCGGCCGAGAAGGCCTACCACGAGCAATTGACTGTAGCTGAAATCACCTATTCTTGCTTCGAACCAGCAAACCAGATGGTTAAATGTGACCCCCGTCACGGTAAATACATGGCTTGTTGTCTCTTGTACCGTGGTGACGTTGTACCCAAGGATGTCAACGCTGCCATTGCTACCATCAAGACTAAGCGAACCATCCAATTCGTTGACTGGTGTCCAACTGGTTTCAAGGGTAAGCAAAATATGCATATTAATAAAGGCGGATAGACTCTTTCTGACTCCTTTCTTTTTTTCCCGTAGTCGGTATCAACTACCAACCTCCTACCGTTGTACCTGGAGGTGACCTGGCCAAGGTCCAACGTGCTGTCTGCATGTTGAGCAACACCACTGCCATCGCTGAAGCTTGGGCTCGTCTTGACCACAAGTTCGATTTGATGTACGCCAAACGTGCCTTCGTGCACTGGTACGTCGGAGAAGGTATGTATCGAAGCCAAGTTGCTCTTGAGTTTACGTCGAATGGGTGTTGTTATCGATGCTCTAGTCGTTAACTTTTTTGTCTTTGCTTGAATAGGTATGGAAGAAGGTGAATTCTCTGAAGCCCGTGAGGATTTGGCTGCCTTGGAGAAGGATTACGAAGAGGTTGGAACCGATTCTGTAGAAGGCGAGGAAGAAGGCGAAGAAGGTAAATTGGGCTGATGTTCAAATGTTGCCTTTTTCGCATTTTGCTAACACTCTTCCATTCTTGTAATAGAATATTAAGCGATTTAACATATTTCAATTCTACATAAAAACGCATCCTCTTGTTATATTGTGTAGATTTGGTAAATAACACAACTCTTTATATATCGCTGAAATCAACTTGTTTCGGAGCGAGAATGAGCAGCATTCGCAACCTACGTTCGAGAACCGTTGGCAAATTTCGTTAGGCCCTCTATTTATTCAACTAAATAATCTATAAACATCGATTGCACAAACATTATTGATTGCAGAAAAAGTCAAGAAAAAAATGGAAGTTTTTAATGTCGTTCAAACCGAAGCAAAAAAAGACACCAGATCCCGAAGAATGAGCGTAGTCTTCTTCCTCTTCTATCTCTTCTCCAATGACCAAACACCAAACACTTGCCCAAAGGCGCATACGCAACAAGAGCAATCGCCAATTCCCTCGCAGTACGACGATCGTTCATATCCCTCAAAATTGGATTCCCAAGGTCAGTATTCAAGCTGTATAGCAAGAACATTTGGTGCACTTCACGTGCTCGACGGAGTTTGGCTGGAGAGAAACCACTCAGGTCCAGGCATTTCTACTTTTCCTTCAGTGACATGACTGCTTTCATTAATCGGGCTTTGGCGTCTCCAAGACGTTTGGTAATGCTGGCCCCCTGCAGATATGAGATTGTCCTTGAAGCAGGTTTTGTTTTTGATTTAGATGTAGCAATGTAGCTAGACTATATAGCAACAACAAACAACGAAAGAAAAAACTTATATTGGCACACAAGTTGCATTACCAAATCGATAATGGAGCCTCCCAACCGTTTCATTGAGGCTTTACATCTTTGGTGAATCTGAAACCCAACAGCTCACAAGATCGATAGCTCACAAGATCGATAATGCAGATACGATGGCCATAGTGGAGGACCCTGTCGAAAGTCGACAGAGTTTCTGCTTGAAATTAGCCCATTCAGAGAAGAGTTTCTGCCAAATCGGAATTATCACGATCGTGAGGAAAACGATGTGGTGGCGTTCATGACAAAGAAGCTAGCCGCGTATCGATTCTATGGTACGTACCATGACGACGCGCTCGGCGGTTGAATCTGCACTCTTTTCTCTTGTCGTAATTAGTTCAGCTCAATTTCATACTGCGCCGCAATTCGCCCCATACTTCGAACCGAGGCTTCAATCTGCATTTTTTGCGTCCCTGTCTGATACTCAAGATGATATCAATAGCACCATTTCACTAGTTCTCCGTATACGATGCTACCTAAGCAAACAAGTCTTTGTTCAATTTTGGCCAACAAACCTGCCCAAAAAACAACTCTGGTCCATAAAGTAACGCAAGCACATTTGATACGGGATCTTTCATTTTTCTGGGGAATCATTTCGATACTACGAATTTCAACAAGGCCGCTTTTGCTTGCTAGATTTATGGCTCTTTGTGTCCAAAATATTTGTCTCCAAAAAAACTCCCTAAAATGCAGCAAAATTTTAAGATACGTTTTGCTTAAAGTGCTCTCTCTGGCACACATACCCTACATGCACTTGTTTTGCGTTTTGCCTTTAATGCCACCACCGCATTGCTTGCCGTGAGTACATACTTCACACGTATGTGCATCTATTTGGCACCCCAGACATTGGCATTGATTCCAGCTGTGATTCCAGTTGTTGTGACCTGAATTGCCTGCTATACTACCACCGCCACAGGTAAATCCATGTGTACAGATCTTGAATTTGTCCTTTGCGATTTGACATTGACAGCCAGCGGAAGTGCATATTTCGTACGGAGAGCAGGTCACTGTTGTACCATGGTGGAGTTTGCATATGTGTTGTGTTGGGGATGGTTTGGGAGATGCTTTGGGAGATGCTTTTGGAGATGGTCTAAGAAGATAAAGACGTGGTAAGACAATACACTACTTCCAAGTTTTGCACATCGAAAGAACGGCCTGGACCTCGCGGTTCTACACCTACTTGTGTTGATATGATGGTGCTGGAGATGGATGGGGAGATGGCCTATTTTGTATAAAGTGATTAGTATTTGGACCAAGCCCACCATATTGTTGTTATTCAACCAAGAAAAACACCGGCCGTCCTGCTTACTTGTATGATGGTGCTGGAGATGGCTTGGAAGATGGCCTTTTGAAAAGGGTGATAGGTGTTGAAACAAAGGCTCAACTCCAAAACAATATCTCCTGCCGTGATACATACTTATGGATATGTGATGGCTTTGGAGATGGATTAGGAGATGGTCTTTGGAAGATAGCTTTGAGTTAAAATAGACAGAAACTCCACGAAGTGTTTACCAAACCAAAAAAATAAGCAGCTACCGTCTTACTCACTGTGGCGGAACAACACACTGATTATGCAAATGCCCATGAATCCCCACTGGTTCACATATAGTTCCATTCCGACAAATCTCGCACGTAAACATATTAATCTGGCATCCAAGACATACGCAATCGTTCCATCCTTGGCCGTTCGGTGCACAGCTCCAACCCGGTTTACATTCCTTGAATGTGTGAGTTCCAGATTGGCATATACAGTGATGAGCATGACAGATTTCGTGTGCAGGACAGGTAATCCATTTGTGGTGGGCGATTTCACACGTGTTTGCGGGAGTTGGACTAAAAAAAGACGCCAATGAGATCAGAGTAGTCGATAATGGCACTGGCAAGGTCTGAGAAAACTCACGAAGCAGTAGCCTTGTTAAAATGTCTTTGGACGAGGAAATGCTCTGGAGCTTCGTCAGGTATAAGAGGAATGGTCTAAAAGATTGGCAACCTGTTAGCATACTTGCAGCGGAAACTAGACCACTGGCAAAAGCCCGCTATCTACCAAACCTTGGTAGCACGTGCAAAACCCTCGCAAGAGGCTTTCACAAATCCGGAATCAGCAGTCAATTTGATCACAGCTTCACTATGGTCTTCGTCCTGGCACGAGCATTCCAGTATCCACTTATATGTTGGCCAGATAAGCGTGCGTGAGCATGTAGCCTTTGTAGTACAACACCAAGATAGCAAAATTAAAGTAACAATAGCACATAGAGACAAACAGATGTGATTAGAAAAAGAGATAAGAATATTCCGTATCGAAAATTGAATACCAAGAGAGAGCTTACCGAAAAGCTCTTGCCCAGCGATGCGCAGTGCTCTTGACAAGCATTGTCAATTGTCTTGCAGGATGGCGCGGTTTTACTCGTTCTCGTAGCTGCTGGAGAGGTATAGCATTGGGATGCATGTGAGTTTTGGAAACCTAGTACTAGCATGGCAACAATGCCAGCCTTCAATGGCATTCCTCTCAGCATCTCCACTCTGAGGTATGGTTTCTGTTATGATGTGAGAGGGAAAAAAATGGGAAGCTTGAGCGAGCATTGCCACTATTCAGGGTGTCCGGTTTGTCGGAAACGGGTGTGAAATAAACTAGGTGAGGACAAAGTGTTTTAAAAGATAATGGGGTGTCGGTGAGGAGCGTTCACAGGCAAAACTGTCATTCTCAGTAAAATGAGACAAGTAGGTGGAACGTACAGATCACCACGTTTTCAGTATCTCAACACTCTCACACAAAACTGCTTTAGAAGCTTTGGTTGTGATCTTCTTATCTTGTCTTGCAACCACCATAGTGAAAAGCTGCAACATCAAGCAGTGATCAACTTCAATTTGAAGTCATTTTCAGGCCAGATTCGAGTTCCATATATGAAAATAGAGTCAAATGTCATGTTGTGTGTCTTTGGAGTTTGGTAACTTGTAATGATCCAAAATTTGCAAATGAAAAGTAGATCTACCCATTGGTGATTGCAAACGAGCCCGATCGCTTAGTAGAAAAGGCAGCCAGGTGATGAAAGGTATCAGATGATTGTCATGTTCTGGCTCGTGTCCCCCAAACAACCTCTCCGTGTTGCTTAAAAGTGATGGTCAGAACCTCCTGTTATTTCCACGACAGTTTCCCACTGAGAGAGTAAGAGACCCCGTACAAGCGATAGTATTCACTGCTCAAGGTATCAGGTCTTGTCCAGTGGGAAACCTCTAGCTTCTTGACTGACTTCTTGCTTCTTGATGTTTTCGCACCAGCGAGATGTTTCTGACCAGAACAACACCAAGGACACATTATCACCTACGTCATCAGCGAAGACTTGGAACATGGATCGGTAAACGCGTCGCCTACATATATCTGGGCCGAATGAACAAAGAAATGTTTGTAAATGGGCTATTAGAACTAAAGAATGTACTTTGAAATGGACTGTTGCGTACTTTTACCATTGTTGTCAACAGCAACTCCGAATTGCAACGCCTCCACCACATAAAAAGATGGACAAATACAGAAGCACCAGCTTCAACATGATGAACCCACAAAATCCTTCTGGGCAACACAACCGTTTATTTGACTTAAAAAGCGTGATGATGCCTCCTGCTCAAACATTCACCAAACTCATAAGCTCTGGAGTGTATCGATCACCATTTGGAGGAAGCCGTTTCAAAATATCTCGGATTTTAGCATCGTCTTCTTTGGTAAAGTTGATGCTCACGGCAGATAAATTTTCAACCAAACGAGACTCTTTTGTTGTGCCAGGGATTGGAATGACTAGCGGGTCTTGGAAGAGACACCATGCTAGACATAGTTGGGCTGGAGTGACGCTAAAGTATGAGTGGAAATAGGATATTTGAGTCTCTTGCGTGCATGTTGATTGAAATCGACAAAAAGAGCTATAACAAATCGGACAATAAAATTCATTCATAGAGCAATGTCTCTTTCACCAGCAGGTGAAACTTAGATCAGGAAATCAACACATCTCCGTAACGATTTGAGCAAATTTTTCGTACTGCTTGCGCAACAACAAGACGTACCCTTTGACTTTGGCGATTTCCGAAAAGGCATCAACAATCTTCAAATTTTCAATGAAATTGCTGCCTTTGAAGCGTGGCCATGTCAATCGTACAGCGTCCATGTCTTCGGGTTTCTTGATTGCACCAGTCAAGAATCCTCGTCCTATAGAGAAAGATTGATTTTTTGATATAAGTAACGGCGAAAAGCAGATACCGAATGTTTAAGGATGAAATATACTCTTCTTTCCCTTCCAAACACTTTACCCAAAGGTGAATATGCAACAACAGCAATTCCCAATTCACGAGCCGTAGCCAATCGTTCATTCTCTTCAATATTCAATTCCCAAGGAGAGTATTCAACTTGGATGGCAGTTATCGGATGCACTTTGTGTGCACGGCGGAGTGTAGCTGCCGAGCATTCAGAGAGACCCAAGTATTTGACTTTGCCTTCGGCAACGAGTTGTTTCATTGCTCCGACTGTTTCTTCGATAGGGACTTTTGGGTCTACACGGTGTTGATAATACTAGAGCAGAAAGGGTTGGGATATTGAGCTTTTAGTACTAGTGCGTAAGTCAACGTAAAGAAAACTGTATTACCAAATCGATAGAAGAAACTCCCAAACGTTTTAATGACGCTTCACAAGCTTGACGGACATAGGCAGCATCACCTCGAAGGCTGAATACGCCATTGTTGTTTGCGAGTGCGAATTTCGTGCAGAGAAAGACTTCATCTAGGTGATGTGATGAAAGGCTTTAGTTGAGGTCGTTGGTTGCAAAGCCCTGAAGCGTTATTCGAGGAAATCAAGGAAGACACTTGCTTCGACGAGTGGCCAATACTTTCTACAAGATTGTGCAACGTAGTGTGAGTTGACAGCTTTAACCATAAAGGAAGCTCAGGAGAATATTGATTGACAAACAGCCTTGGCATACCGATAGTGTGTTTTCATTGTGGCCAGATCCATAAATATCGGCAGTATCCCAAAACGTACATCCCAGATCGATAGCACGGTTTAAAAGTTTGATGGCGTCTTCTTCACTTGGAATGGCCCCATGACCAGGAGCAAGTCCCATTGCCTAAATATGACAGATAGCGTGAATTTGACTGCAGCACGGTTGCATCTCTCGAAACAGTATAGATGATTTGCTAAACATTTGAAACATGTAGAGAATTGCAGTCTTTGATAGTTAAAGAAGATGCAATTTGGTACATAAATAGGCATTCATTGAAGGCAGCCCAGATGCACATGTACATGAACCAACATCAAATGGCAAAATGATGATCTTCGTGTATGATAACTTACACCAAAACCAATAGCAGAGACCATGGGGCCGTCCTTTCCTAACTGACGCCGAGGGAATGGCTTCGGAATAGACATGTTTCTGGATCTATGCATGGATCAAATGACGAACTTTAGTACAATGTTGGTGAAAGTTGGTAACAGATGATCACGAAGCTTACAAGATATAGATTGATGGATTATAGTTTAGCTTGGCGTTATGCGTTATGTCAAAAGTGGCAGTTGAATCTGTTCAGTCACAGAAGAGGGTCTGCTCCAGTAAATACATCCTGCTTCCCTGATCGATCCGAACGAGTAGGATGTGATGAAGAAAGTCGGACCGTGTATTCCATTCATTATCACATCATGACGCGTATCGACCTATCTTTCGACTTTCGACGATATGTTTGTCGCCTGAGCTGAAATAATGTTGCAGTCCGGATGCTCTATTTTGTGGTTGATGTCATTGCTAGGATCCAATTGATCTTTTATATTATACGTTCTCGTTACCGACTGATCTCGCTCGTCAAATTTTCTTCGGAGTTGAAAGTCGTCATTTCTGGTTGGTCCCCTTTTGTAGCGTAAACTTTGAAAAAATTATAGGTTTTCCACGATCAGCTAGATCTCCCTTATACCATTATACGATCGGTCTCTCGGAAGGATTATCTACTACTATAATCTACTTCTCCATACATAATTTTGCTACTCTGATACCCTCATGTCCTCTTCCGGACTGTCCCTGTCCCCAAACGACAATTCTCATCAACATTCACCACCACGACTTTCAATTGAGAGCCTACGAAATGTCCTACTAGAAACTGGTGCTGTCGCTGCTCTAAACCAAGTGTCCCCATCGCCCGATGCTGAACTGGATCTGAGTGTCGATGACATTGATCTCGGTGATTCAAAGGACGAGCATCACACACCTACTAATTCGTCCACAACCACCATCTTGAACGATGAAAAGAATCTAGCCCTGCATATACATGAACCTAACAGACGAGTAAGTCCTCATTACCGGATGTTGAGAAGGTTGGATCAACGACCAAAGGCTCTAAATTCTAACACATTCCCACAACAATGGTCGCTTAGACATCTGTCATCAGCATGTCCAAAATGTACAAGGAGTCACCATGGATGGGAGGTCGTGAAGGTAGTCACTGTCATCGTGTTGAGCCCTTGTTGGAGCAAGCAACTTTACAGTCACTCTTTTTGCCAAACTTTCCAAATCTAACCATTCCCTTCTCCAAACAATCCAATATACCAGGCCTGATTACCTTTGTCTGTGCTGCTGCCTCATTCATATCACCGCTAACTGCAAACATCTATTTCCCTGCACTGAACGACATTGCTACAGACTTGAACGTATCTGCCGCCACAGTCAATCTAACTGTCTCTGTATTCATGATCTTTCAAGCTACTGCCCCCTCTGTATGGGGGGCATACTCGGATCGTTATGGAAGGAGGACGATATACCTGTCGACGATGGCTGTTTATGTGGTTGCTTGTATTGCCTTGTCGCTCATTGATTCGTTCCCGTGGCTCATGGTGTTGAGGGTTGTGCAGGCTTGTGGATCTGCTTCTACTATTGCTGTTGGAGGTGAGTATATCAGGACGAGACATTCATAGTGTTTCATCTTCATCTTTTGATTGTTCTTTTTGAACGGGTTTGATGATCTTTAATTTAACATGTGGTTTTGATAGCTGGTACGATAGCTGATATATCCACGACGGCGAATCGAGGATCAAGAATGGGCTACTTTGGTGTAAGGGTGTTGCACTTTTGCTTCTTTAAACTTGGAGATTTCTGATATTCATGTCACACTTTGGATTATTTAGATGGGAATGCTGCTCGGTCCGGTCATTGGTCCAACGATTGGTCAGTAATGGCTATATGCAATTGATTGTGTTACGCGTGTTGAGTTTTTTCGCTCCATTTCTAGGTGGTGTAATCAGTCAATTCGCTGGCTGGCATAAAATATTCACCATGCTCGCCGTTCTGACAGTGTAAGAGACTTGTTTGAAGACTTGGCACATGACTCTCGTCTCATCGAGTTACCAAAGGTTTAACTCGGTTTATACCAATCTAGTGTGCTCATGATCTTGATATTCTTTTTTCTTCCTGAAACATTGCGCTCCATTGTCGGGAACGGCAAACAAGGAGTTGGATACTCCTTGATCGATATCCTCTTAAACAAGATTCGCAAAGCACCACCGCTACCCAAGGAACAGCTTTTTAAACCGGAAAACAAGCCGAAAAAGATGGTCAATCCATTGGCTCCTGCTCTTTTAATTTTGGATATTGAAGTGTTTTGTATCTTGTTTCACTCGAGTATGATCTTCTCGGTACGATTGGAGTTTCTTTCTGTTGGGGGTTAAGACGCAAAAAAATGCGTAATCGCTGATTGTTTATTCATGCAAGATTTCCTCCTCACGCTCTTCAAACACATAGGCATTCTATGCTGTAATCACTCCAATGAGTGAGCTGTATACCACCATTTACGGACTCACAACGTTCCAATCTGGATTGTGCTATATTGCAAACGGTATGGCTTCTCAGCAAGTCCCGTTGAGTACAGCGAAAACAGATACTGACGCTTTACGACCATTTAGGTCTTGGAAACGTTCTCGGCAGTGGACTAAATGGCCAGCTACTAGATTACAACCACAAGAGGACAAAAGCAAGCTTGAAAGAAGGAGAACCATTCCCCATTGAAAAATCAAGGCTTCAAACGGCTATATACCCCATGCTGCTTTTTGTGGCTTCCATCACGGCGTATGGCTGGATGCTGGAGTACGCTGCACCGTTGCCTGCTGTTTTGGCTCTTCAGTTTCTGAGTGAGTATGCTGATATTTATCTTTCAAGTCGAAGAAAGTTTCAGTGGTTTGGCTGAAGCTGAAAATCCCCAATCTCGTTCTAATCGTATTCTTTGCCAATAGTTGGATTGAGCACTAGTGGAAGCTTCAACTCTTACAACACGTTATTGGTTGATATACATCCTGGAAGATCTGCATCTGCGATAGCATCTAATAACTTGTTTAGATGTATCTGGTGTGTCCTTGTCTGTCGTTTTTTGAGCATTTGTCCACATTACTTAACTAACACACTCTCCTTTCTTACTACAGCGGTGCTATAGCGACAGCAGTAATATACCCCTGCATACGAGCAATAGGAAACGGATGGACAATGACGATTTTCGCATTGATTGTTTTGTCGTCGTCGGGATTGATTGCGCTAGTGTATGTAAAAGGAGCTGGATGGAGGCAAAAGAGATGGAAGAGGGAGTTGTTGCAGAAGGAAGCAGAGATGCAGAAGGCTGCTTTGGATGACAAGGAGTGAGGTTGAAGGCGGGTTTGTAGTGGGTATATAGAATTCAAAGAGGGAGCAAACACATAGGACATATGTACATAACAGATCTCATGCAAGTACTTTGTGCCTTTGTTGAGATTACTTTCGTATTCTGTGAATGTAGGCAAGCGTTGAAGTCTTTGGGATGGTTCAAGTGCTCGTCGCGTTTTGCTAGACGTGGCTTGCATAGTCCGGTGAATGATTAGAAGTCAATTATATGTCAGAAGTCATATATTTTTATAACAACATACTGCCAAATATTGCTGCGGAGTGCTGTAATTCAAATGTTCTGCTTAATTCACGTGAACTTTAAAAAGCGCAAGAAAACGAGCATCACCATACTGTGATCATATCTAAGTGTAAGTTACTCTAATCGTTGTGCTGAGCAAGAGACGGCTGTCTTGTCTTCCTCTCGCTACAAAGATATTGTCCTCCGATTTGTTGATCTGACTCTGACGTTAACTTTTACACTTCCTGTAGAAGACGCTTGTTTGATAATATCAAGTCGTAGCCCTATGTGCTAAATCACTGGGTGAATTAAGTGTAACGTGATGCCGACGTACGTGTGGAGTGTAAGTAACTAACTTTGCCTGTGTTTTCACTGATCGTCAAAGAGCGAAACTAACCTTTAACTTTGTCTCATAGGAAGAATAAGACTCTTCGCTGAAACACGCTGTATAAATCTACTATGTTGCTGTTGGTGCTGGTCGGTCGCGATCTCATATAATCTATTGTTGTCATGTTTGACTTCAAAGCACATGCCGTATAAACATCATGTACAGTAGAAACTAGAGGATAAGCCCCTTCCATTTTTGAACCCTTGAACTAGTTGATCATCATTGCGTCTTTCCTACATCACGAACTCTTACATTTCAATGTGAACACTACAAAGATGAATTATGGAGCTCAGTTCCAGCTCCCGTCTTTAGCCTACGAGGAGGAGCTACAGCAGCAGGAACAGCAGCCAAAGAAGAGGAAACGCTCCCTGTTCGTACCGACCAGCACGAGCAGCTCTCAAATAAAGAAACAGGAAGAAGATGTCGACGATCAAGTCAAGGAATCAGGAGACTCGAACGATTCATGTCCCATATGTTTGGGTGATTATGAGGACAAGACGTTGCTAGAAAACTGCTTTCGTGAGTCTTGTTGTCTGTCGAGCTTTGTTGATCATCAATGTTATCAAATGTTGGACAGGTGAACTTACAAAACTTCAACGATTATTTATATCATAGACGCATTCTGTTTCGCATGTATCGGACGCTGGGCACTCACGTCACTACGATGTCCGCTCTGCAAGTCAGCTTTCGATGTGGCAGTCCACAAAATCAAATCTATTGATCAATTCACGAGATTTGATTTCCGAAAGGCTAAAGAGAATGGGGATATCAGGATTGTGGAGTCATCTAGAAGGTACTTATAGCTGTGGTTTGGACGCTTGCGTTGGGTTTTTCATAAGTTGTGGAACAAATAATGACTAACACGGAATCCTTGTATGTAGTCAACCATGGAACTCTCAGTACGCCTTTCCCTGAATGTTCCCTTTTGTTCTTACATATGAAACTCATGGACAACCGTCCATTTCTCAAACAACAGTCTCAGACGTGACAGAATGCCAAGACGAGAACAGCGTTGGGGTCAACGCCAGACTCACCAAATAGATATCGCAAATGAAGCAGCAATGGAACGTCGTCGGGAGGTCTATAGATACAAACTTCGAGCTAGACATGTGCGAACTTCGGCACATTCCAAGTACAAAGAGCTTAGTGAGTTATGCAGTTTGTTGCGAAACAACGATGACTTTCACGTACAGGTCCCTTAGCTTCTTTTCTTTTCTCATTTTCGCTTTACTAGGTCCAGAATTATTTGCTGGTAAACCAGACCGCTTACAACGTCTAGTACCATGGATTCGTCGAGAACTTCGTGTGCTTTTACGAGACGATAATGTGGAAATGGTTAAAGATTATGTGCTGGCTGTGATGCAAAAGTAAGAGAAGTCATGTCTCGTTTTTTCCGCCGCTGTACGGTTTTTTTGCAAGCGATGCATTGATCTGTTGCAAAACACCTTCAAAATCTCTAATTACATTTTCCATATCCAGATTCGATCTACAATCAGACATGGCAATAGCCCTCCTAGCCGACTTTGTTTTTGAGGATGCCGAACTCTTTGTCCACGAACTGGTGGCCTTTGCATCTTCGCCATTCGATATTGAGGCATATGATGCTACTGTTCAGTATCCTTCCATAGTAAGCGAAAATCATTACCATCGTTGACTCTTGGTATTCTCAGACTGATTGTCCTCGGGTTTTTCTTGTCTCAGCCCGGCTCGAGAAACGAACATCCCGACAATAGCAGAGACCACACACGCCAAAACTCGATAACACGATCCGAATCTCGTTCCAGGTCTCCATCACGATCACGCTCACGGTC
This sequence comes from Synchytrium microbalum, assembly GCF_006535985.1. Classification (NCBI taxonomy): domain Eukaryota; kingdom Fungi; phylum Chytridiomycota; class Chytridiomycetes; order Synchytriales; family Synchytriaceae; genus Synchytrium; species Synchytrium microbalum. The sequence goes on from NW_022158375.1 coordinate 48,779, forward strand.
TCCTATCCATCCAAGCCGAAAAAGTGATGATCGTGTTGAACATAAAAGTGGTAATCGTCACGTTTCGAGCAGGCATCATGATAAGAGTCGAGGCAAGAAACGAAGGAGTGAGACCTCTGATAAGAAGAGAAAAAGGCTTGGTGATTATAAAGGTCGTATGCGACGAGATGAAGGACGTAAACATCCTCATGAATATAATGGTCATAGTAATGAGAACGGGAGTGAAAGGCCTGGACGTCATGAGGAAGACGAAGAGCATCGAGATGTGGCAGAGTCGATTTCAAGCCCCAAAGTCGAAGCATTGTTTAATACGAGTGATGTAAACAAGGCAGCATCACCGCCAATGACTACCTCAAACCATACTTTAGTCAACGAGCCAAGTACAGCACAAGCACAACCATCCATAACAGAAATCCTCACCGACAAATCACAATCCATAAACGCCAAACTCTCACAACGGCTACAAGAACTCAAATTCTCGCTCCCAGACCACGAGACAATCACATCACCAATCAACGAGGAGCCCAAACTAAACAGTCTCGAAGAGCTTATTCGTGCCAAACTAGCTCAAGAACGAGAGGTGTATATAGCACAGCTGCAGCCTGCAAAGAGTATTGTTGGGCTGGCTGCTACGAAGGGGCTTAGTATCAAGGGGAAGGGTTTGGTGATGCAGGACGAGGCATTGAGTCGAGGTGGTGTGGCTGATGCTAATGGGGGTGTAAAGACGACAATGTCCAATACGAATGGGTTGAGTATAACGACTCTTCCCAGACAACAAATCGACAACATGGAGCAGACACCGACAAGTAGTGGTGGAATCCAGAATGCTGAAACGCCAGTAGCGTTGACTCCTGCTCAGAAATTGCTAGACAAGCTACAGTCTGAGTTGAGGGCAAATCTCATGCGAGCGAAAAGGTCTTGACAAAACATATTTTTGTATCAAAAACATAAAGGCGTATACAAGTATATCAACCAAGACAAGGTGTTAAAAGTAATGTAATCTCTTTCCTAGTTTATATTGAGACCTTTACCTCCTTGCTACTCGCAAAGAATGTGGTGTTTGTTTGTACCTTTATACAAATTAAACCTCGCCTGTACTACCATACAAGCAGAAGAAAAGAAGAGTACAGAGCTTTTTCAAGACGATTCCTATTCTTTTCGTTTCTTTACTTTTCTGTATATACCATCACCCTCCTCCTCTAATGCTTTTCTTATGCAAGTCTAGCTCCAAGCAACATGGCAGACTCCCCACAGACCCTCCTCCCAGCTTCCTCATCATCAAATCCCAACAATTCAGCAAATGCATCAATAGATCCTTGAGTATCTTTTTCCAGTATCAATGATTTGAGTGCCTTCCCGACTACGGAATACATTATGGCGTCAAGTGAAGGAATCAAGATGATTTCCAAAGACTTGGATATGCTATTGCCACCATTATTATTACTAGTCTTATCGGGATTGACGACTGTTGGGTCTGAATCCGAGTCCTCGTCCATTGGATGGCCGTATAATATACCATTTGGACGGACGGCACATGCCAATGCTTTCAATATACGGCGAGAGTCCGTATATTCTGACCCGTCGTATGGAAGTAATAATGCAAGGAATCGTGTATGATGACTTTCTATTGTGTGAATGGTTTGTGGAGTTGTGGTGTGTAGGATTTTAAGGACGACATTTCCGAGGGCCCCTCGTCCTGACCCTCCGTGCTGTGGTTCTTCATACAAGTCGGAAGGACATCCATAGCTGCGATGCGTATAGGAGATATACCAAGGTGCGGATGCATTTTTGGGTGGCAGTAGTAATGATGCTAGGAAGGTGTTTCCAGTCAAATATATTATTTGAGCATCAAATTCAACTCGATATGAGGCGTGGGCTTCGAGAGATGACAAGTCGAATGACATTTGTTGACGACGAGCATCAATCCGCAAGTATTCTTCGGCGTATACACTTGGTTGTTCACCCACTGGCATGATGGTCCTCTTCCTACTAACGATGCTACCATTTAAAGACCCCTGTTTACGGAATCCTAGCGATGACATCTTCGATGGAAATGGCTGTTGTTGCTTTGGTTGGTGTTGTGCAGGTTGCTGTTGTGGTGATGAGGGATTGGAAGCGCTACTATTATTGAAACTATTATCTGTGTTCCTTAAAAGCTGAGAAGCGGCTTCTGCTGCTTTTATACGAGCTGCAATGGAGGGGTGTAGATCAGTAAAGTCGTCTTCTGATGGCGATTCCGATAACAGAGCTGAATTTGCTTTCACTGATTCAGCGCCTTCAACGTCGTCATTTGCAGCAAGTCCTTCACCACTCAATTTCTAGAAGACAGAAATATGAGAATGAGATTCATGAAGTGTTGTTTGTAGCATGATCATTGTTTTGCCAAGTTCTATTAACGGGATAGAAACGTCTTGAAGACGTACCGGAATATTGCTCCACCAATTCAATGATGGAACTAGAGGAATTTCGTCTGGCAAAGGAGATGGTGTTGGTGTTGCATCGGGAATGACAGGTTGGTCCAATAGGGGACGAAATGTTCGGACGGGTGGTGCTGTTGTCGAATTGTTATTATGTGCAGATGGTTGGTCTGTTATACCACCATTCATATTCTCCTTCGTCGGAAATGATGACATTTGTTGCTGCTGTCGTTGAGGTGGCGATGATGGTCGAGAGTCAAACATTCCGTCAGTATGATGAATCGGTGTATCCAACTATCGACAAGTAGAGTTGATAAACACAAAAAAATTCAGTATTTGTTGCATTCAGATGCTGCACTTGAACAATGATAAAAAGTCATCGTAACTTACAGACTCAACATGTCCCGATATGTAGTAAGGCGGCTGTGGTGATGATTGCATTCCTCCACTCATATATCCATTGGCATAGCCGTTTCCGTAGTCGCCATCATTACTCTCAGTGCTTTGAGTTGAAGGCCTTCTTTGAATAGAAGTGTCGAGCTGGTGGAAGGTTCGGAGACGTTGATTGAGTTAGACAGGTCGCAAAGCAAGAAAGAGAAGAACAGCACAAGCAAACACGAGGTGCTACTGCATATAGTCCCCAATGCGAACTTACTTGAACACCATTCTGGGCTGAAGGTGGTCGTGACGATGTAGCAACATCTGTACTTGACCTCTGTTGACTCGGAGGAATATACCTTCCAGAGTTAAACGTATCACCAAATCCAGGCATAGGTAGCCGAGTTGTATCCCACAACAAGAAGTTTGCTCTAGTCATCAATACCCGTACACGCCTGGTCTCTTCAGCGCCAGGGTCGGTAGAAGTGGTGTTTGTGACAATGATTTTGTGAGGGAGGCTTATGAATACGTATGTAAGGATGAGAGAGTCGAGTTCTGCGCTTGTTGGTGGGCGTGACCTGTCAGCTTTACCGAGTACTCCAAGGTGCGACACGAATTGGTAGAGGTTGATGTTTGAGTATTCGACATAGTAAATTGTAGCATTTTCGTCGTCCATATTATGTATGTATCTGTAGTATTAGTAGGAGGTTTGTGGGTGTTTGGCTCAAGTTGCAGTCTCCAGCAGCTAGCTTTGTGGATTAATGTCTTCTAATGAAGCGTGGTGAGTATATAGAGAAGGGAGGAGTGCACAATGTAGAATATCATGTACTGATATAGATGCATACTTGGAGAATGACTTGGTTAGAGGAATGGTCTCCCTAGAAAGAAAGCTATAAGCAATCGCGTCAGTCTTGAAAGAATTAGATGGCAATGCAAAGAGCGCAAGACAGTGGCTGACCTGATGATTTACGACGCGAGTGTACGCGACACGATGTCTCTCTCCTTTGTTACGAATGCATTCTTCTCCTTCTTTCTCGCTTCCTCACCCCAACTTTGGAAATTCATAGAATCCGACTTAGAAACAAAGTCAACCAAAGTTACATTAGAAAAGGACAAAGTCGTAGTAATATACATTCTTATATAGCATACTAATCATCTCGCCGCAATGGCAGCTGCTCCTGCGCGACAACCGACAAACCAATGGAATGATTTCAAGGATTACTATCTGTCACTGCCGAGGGTCCCAAGGAGTATCATCACTGCTACTGTTGTTGTATCGGTTACAGGCCTCTTTATCTCCCCGATGTGGTTGGTCTTCCACTTGCAGTCAATCACATCAAAATTCCAAGTACGTTCTTCAGATCCACTCTGTATTTCTTCTCGTCTAATCGCTCATACTCTCTCAATCTCGTCCTAGCTATGGCGATTGATCACTCCATTCTTCTTTGGTGGAAGGTCAATGGACACCCTATTCAACATATGTACATGTGTCATTGACTACTCACGTCCAAGAAAGACACTCACACTCTATTCATACACATAGACTTTTTATGGAATTACTCAAGTCAACTCAACTCGACTCTGTTTCTTGCTCGTGAAGCTGACTATGTCTACTTTATACTATTTGTCATGGCCAGTCTCAATGTAAGTGTCAGCACTTCCACCCTCAGTTTGCTCCCCCTTCTGACCCAAAGCGCGTTAAGGTGATGGCCATCTTCATGAAGCCATACATACTCACAGACGGTCTCGTAATGGCAATCGTCTACCTATGGTCTCAGATGAACAGAGAAACAACAGTGACTTTCATGTTTGGCTTCAAGTTCCCTGCCATCTATCTGCCATTCGTCCTAGTTGGCTGGGACTTGTTTACTAAGGGCGGTGGATTCCCGATCGTCAAAGTGATGGGCATTCTCGCGGGCCATTTATATTACTTCTTGGACAAGGTGTGGCCAGATCAGAATGGTGGAAGGAAGATACTAGTGACACCACAGTGGCTGGTTAATTACTTCCCACCGACACAGCCAAGTGTCGCTGGATTTACACCGCAAGGGTTTACTGTGACGACTCCTGTACGCCCAGGCACAGAGCCCTCTATAAGGCAACGTGGTTGGGGTAGAGGGCAGAGATTAGGAGAATAAATCATGCATGGTTTTGTAAGGCACTTGTGAGCTATATATAAATAGGTACAAACATTAGCATACAAAAAAAACTGTTGTTTACGCGGACAAAGTTATTTCGATGATGAACCCAACAAACAGTGTAAGATAAGAAACGATTTATTACAAATACTCGCTTAAATCCACCATTACTTTTTTCCAAAACCAAAAGACTTTGGATAACTGGTTTTGCAAACCAATTCGGCAGAGCACCGAAGGTCAAAGGAATTTACTTTTGCTACCTATGATACATACATTACCGCCGATATCACACTATGTCCAGCTTATCTCTCGCGTGCGAATGTGGTCATCTACCAAGACATCGGTGTCTGTGGTTGACAAAACGAGAGATTGTTAGTAAATTGCAAAAACACGGATAGAGTGAGATTACTATACCTGGAAGCATTGTCAGCTCTCGAGAACGACTTGTGGCAAGTCTCACAGGCAAACTTCTTCTCTCCTATAAGATTAAATGTGTTACCCAAAAAAAAAACTTAATGGGAACATAACACAGGTTCTGGAAACCGTACCTGCGTGAATCCGTTCATGCCTCTTCAAATCCGTATGTCGTTTAAAGCCACGACCGCAAAGATCGCACGTGAAGTCGACCGTTGTAGTGTGTACAATCATATGGCTCCGAAGATTCCATGCCCTAGTTTTGAAATAAATGAGAATAAGCAGGCTATCGTATTAACGACTGTGCCGATCTTCTTTTAGCGAGCATGGCTATGGACAAGAAAAATGAAAACTGCCCATATTTATCCACACTACAATACTCACTTAGAAAACGACTTTTCACAATGCGGACAATCCAAGCTCACAGTGCGACCATCCGAACGCCTTCTCTTACGTTTAGATATCTTGACAGATTTCTTCACGACTACCTCCTCGTCCTCGTCCTCCTCATCTTCTTCGTCTCCTTCGATATCTCCTTCTGCGTCCACCTTGTTAACCTCCTCATCAACAGGGGACGACATTCCACCTTCCAAAACCCTCGGATTCACAATTGTACTAATTGTCAGCTGCTCCCTCATATCACAGGATACAGATCGTGGTGGCGATGGATAACTAGTGTAGTCATACAATGGTTGCTGCTGTTGCGGCTCATCATCCCTTAACGTCGTGAATGATGCAACCGACACGTCACTGGAAGCCGCTTCACTTATAGGAGAGTTGATTCGAGCACCGTACTGCCCATCTGCAACATAATGATAGTTGCTGTATATTGGACGATGATATAACATGGCGATAGACTGCTGATATTGATAATGCGCATGCCACGACGAAAGAGGGTACTGGTATGGCGAGAGTATGTTGATCACTGGTGCGTGGGTATAATCGTGCTCTGCTTGCTGAAGCTGCATATTCAAGTAGTGTTGGTGATGAGAGCTATACGGCTTCTAAACATTGGATAATTTATGTTACTAGCTGTATTGTGCTTCAGCCTTCATTCGGGTCCACGAGAGCACATCGAAAAAAACGAGTCCCTTCACCAAAATCCGAGCATTCATTTCCGTAGATGGTATGGCTGCGCTGAAAAGGAGCAGCGACGACAGAGATGTGGACTTACCGTAGATGCATCCATTGCAGAGTGAGCGCTCACAAGTAGCTTGTTGAAGAAAGCGTAGCAAAGCTTTGTTATAGCTGCCGGTTGAAAACTAGCACTAATAAAACCCTTGTCTAGGCAAAGACCCCACAACCAAAGACCACCTATGCAACCACCCAAGACAGGTCAGACCAGAGCTGGCGACAACCGTGGATCGTCGTCCTTCTTTATCTAAGAGTGACAAAAGTAATTTTCCTAGAATGCTTTGCAGAAAATCTGGCTTTGGGGTTTGGATGTATGGACCCCACTTCAACCTGGATGACGGTAAATCTGTGGAGCAAGTTAGCACGTTAGCAAGAGCTCTTCGAAACGTGGGAAGTCACTTAAATCTATCTTATTATGTACTGCCATTACAAAGTAATTACCACATGCTATACTGATCAAAAAAAATATACGGTTGAGACTCTTTACGGGTTGCACTAATTTGGACGGCATTTATGCCTTGATGCATTATCTAAAACGATAAATAATATTGAGTGATTTGATATGGAGTATACAACTTTGTCTTAGAGTGCGTTTTTCACCTGTCCTTGCGAATCTGCGTCCACATTCTTCGCATCCGAATGGTTTGACTCCTACAGATGCAAAACGGGATGTAAGCACAGGCATGAAATGCATTTTCGGATTTGAAATTTGCGAACCTGTATGAATTCTTTCATGTCTGCGTAAATCGTTGGCTCGTTTAAAGCCTAAGAAAAGATCTCAAGCTTCAACAAAGAAAATCGAGTGATGAGAAACAATCAAAACATCTTTACCTCGACTGCAATGGTCGCATGTGTAATCCAACTCTCCACTATGCATAGCCAGGTGACTCTTTAAGTTCCATGCTCTATTGTAAGTTGGCAAGCACATGTCACTATTTTTTTCGGGAACTCTAATCAAACACACGACACGTACTTTACAAAACTCTTTTCACAAAATCCACAGGTGAACAATGATACACCATACGATGAATCCGGAGACTCTGGTGGTGTTGATGACTGTGATGCAGTACCAGCACTCGTATTCGATATCTTCCGTATGCTAAATGGCGATTCACTTGTCGCTGTTGGAGTTGGTGGTGGTGTCAGATACGAGTGTGCTTCCACACATTGATTGTTTTGGAGCTGTAATCCATTGTTGTATGTTGGCATGGTTTCCATGTAAGTGGTGTTGATTCTTATGTATAGATCCTCATGCTGATTCTGATGATTTTCGTATACTGGTTGTCGTGGAATGTATGGTGAATATTCGTTAGAGAATGCCCACGGAGAAACATATGTCGTGTCGGTAGGCGCTTGGTCAAAATGTTGCTGTGTTTGCTGGTTGTGGTGTTCTTCGGTCGGAAGTGCAGCAACAGTTTCTGGGCCGACATGATAATCGTCTTGAGGTTGATACATAAGCATCTAATACGTTATAAAAAGAATTGACTTAGTACACGATATCGTACCTGTCGTTAGCATCGCGTTATATGTTATCGGTTACTTTTAAGTTGCGTAGCAACGCAAAGCTAGAAAAAGTGCAAAGCTCCAGACACGCCTGTACGGAGCGCCAAACCAAAGGTGCTGAAGACTTACATTATCAGAATTATCACGATGAGCTGGAATAGCTTGCATTGTTTGCATGGTGACAAGTGATCCCGTTGTTGCGTCGCGTGTGTTCACAAATTGAACCACCAAAGCACGTCCCCTGTTGCCTGCGAAAAAACTTTCTCGCCTTCAGCCAGCCCAAAGGTTCAAAGCTAAACAAAGGAAACTAATATGCCGAAGGGTGCCGTTCAGAACGCCACTCTAGATAAAGTGGTACTCCAGGGCTAGCAATTTACTCAAAATGGGGGTGTCCAATTTTCAAACTATTGCCAAGAACAAGTAACATCTTTGTGTAAATATTTCCAGAAGCACATTTCTGGCAAACCCTACAAAATCCTACCTTCGGTACTTATCGGCCGTTCCATTTGTAGAAAGTGTCAAGCGTCGGCTCGCTCAGTATTCGTTACGAGCTTGCAATATTTTCTCAAAGCTTAACACGACTTAGTAAGAAAGAATCTCTTACGTCTGAGAAACCTTCCTGCAATCTCTTAACGACTGGAGTGCATCGACCAGTCTAGGTTCCTAACTATTCCAGTTGCAAGAAATTCCCCCTATCGATCGCAGGCGTCTGTCTATTAGATACGTTAAAATACGTCTCTGTTGGTTATCCTGCAAAGGACACGGCACCCTCCTGTCGTCCACAACGTAAAAACGTGGTAAACACCATCCAGAAACCAATCATCGAAAATGACAAAAATGCTTCTATAAACACCATATGGTGAATTCACAATGGAGTGCTTAAATACAGCATTTGGAATTTGTCGCGTGAAGTTCCTCAACATCCTATTTCGTTAATGTTTTTGGTTGAAACATTTCCCTGCAAAACCTCTACAACGAACGACGACCACCACTCCTAGATGTCGTTCCAGCCATAGTACCGCTTTCTGGCTTCTCAGCAAGCACTTCCTCACCACCACCACCTTTCGGCTTTCGTGCACTTCGCAGACTTCAGGTCATCACAACAGCAGTACTTCCCACACTAGTATTCGTAGACATAGCACTGATGGATCCAGCACTTGATACTTCATCCTTCATCTCACTTTTCGGATCTTCAATCATTGCTTCACTACTCGTAGCAACAACAAGAGGAGCTTCATCAAACTGTTCTTCTGTTTCTTCAACAACACCACCAGATACCATAACACCAATAGCAATCCCAGGACTATCAATATAATATCTCCAATTCTTTTGTGCCACTGGTATAGGCTTGGTGCCTGTTCGTGTAGATGTATATGGTCGTGGTTTTTGTTGTTCGTGTTGTGAGTATCGGGGGTTGGTTTGCTTCTTTGCATCGTTCATAGTGTTGGGATATATGAGCTGATATGGTTGTGTGTGGTGTGTTTCCTCTGTGTGTTGTTGGGAGATCAATGAGTCTCTTTATGGTAGAGTTGATTGTGAACATACTGGAGAGGTTCCAACTTGTTGCTTTAGATGAAATCAGCCAGTTCTAACGGTTTGCATCGGTATCAGTATAAATAACAATACAATGACGAAACCGTCATATCTTTTCAGCCATACCGTTGGCAGTCGAAGGTATGTTACCATTCATGATCAAACTCTTGATCACAATAAGAAAAACCTTGTAACCAGCATCTTCAGCATCTCCAACATTCACAGAACCAGAATAATTAACGATACAAAAGCGCGACAAGAATGTGTCTTTTCAGATACACATTTCGAGATCGACCTTTTCGCAGTTGATGGCGTCCGGGGATGCAGACCGTCCAGGAGCTTGGAAATTTTGCACGTGAGAATTAGATCCCAAAGGTGACGACAGTAAAGCTGATCTGAAACGGTTTAAACAAGCTCCAGTCAGTAAAGCACGACTTCAAAATATGACAAAAGCTTGATGCATACACTCCATTGGAGGGCCTAGAAATAAGCTGCGCGACTTGCCTTATTTTCATCTTTACTCGGAGGAGTCAGACACGTAAAACACCAGTTTCTTCAAGACCCGCGAGTGTAATAATAAATCTATACATTTATGTCTAAATAGTCATGCAACTATCCCACAAGTCAAGTCAGTCTTGACGCTTCTTGACAGTTCTACGAACAGGCCGAGCACTTTTACTACTTTTTCGATGGGTGACAGACACACAAACAGGCAATCCAAAATAAAATTTCAAGTCCACGTCCGTTCTTCCAAGAATCAGTGCTCTCATGTGTTGATAAACACAGATTCCAGAATAGATGGAGACAGCTGTCAGCAGATGCCAGCTTTGTTGTTGACAAATAAATGACTTTAAGTAAGAAACTTCCTTTTCGACAAGAATCCCTAGTGTCTTACTATGCGTGGAATTCACTAAAGACTCGGAGCGGATATCCAACTTCAGCCCTCCAGTCTCGTAAGACGGAACATTGAGTATTATCCACAATCCACAACGCGAATCTGTTCAAAGAATTAGTCGACTTGAACCCTTACGCACTCGGGACCCCAAAATATATACACTCACGCAAAAGCAAAAGCCCCAATACTAGTTGCAAACAACCAGCCCAGCCTTGTTGCCTCTTTCAGATGTGTATTGGCTAGTCTCCGTATATAAAATATAGGAGCGATAGCAGCAATCATGAGTTCGGCAAAGAAGGCCACAGCAAAGACTAAGAAATTCCGGGTAGTTAAATACCAAACTGTAATTACGGCACAGAATAATGTGATTGAGATGGCTAGGATTGCTGAATGTCGTTCTGGAGGCCACATTTGTAAGGTGCAGTATACGAAAGCTGCCATTCCGTAGACCTGATAAAAATCAATAAGTGATACATGAGTGGGAGACTCGTTACAAATGCAACTATTTACTACCATTGGAAGTTCATCAGCCAATTGGAATTCGTACAGCAGTGTTCCGTGAAATAGCGTAGAGCCAGCTCCAACGATCCCCTAGTATTTTCAGCAGAATCGTATGAATACTGAGAGTTGTTTCACGCATTTTTTTATTCGCTGCAGCATCTATTGAATCTTGGGGAAATCCTCACCAGAGATAAATAAGCCGTCACAAACCTCCACTCGCTTTTACACGCTCTACACGAATACAGTCCAATGGCAACGAATACAAAAAAGACCATATTGGATATGGCATTCCCTGAGAAGAGAAGAAATTTCATATCAGCCGACGAATCAATTATCATGTAATGGACGTGGCAAACGACCAGGAAAGTCAGCACTGACAGTATTCAGCAACGTAAAACGAAACAATGTAATTCTCTTCACACCAGTCCACAGTGCTCGTCACGACGCCATGATATCCAATTATCGGCGAAACTTCAGCTGGAGTCAGGCCCATTCTAATGAATTGTAGGAGGGTGATTTAGTTTGTAAGAGAGGCTATTCTGAGTTTTGATGTCGGCGAGCAGACCCCCCGAAAACGTCCAAAAAGAGGCAGACAAAATTATTCAGATCTTCAAAACCTCGTTTAGCGAAAATCCCATACATTTCTGCAGCAAGCTTGTAATGCATCACTCTCGTTTACCATCGCGATTCTCACAATCTACACACCTTGCTCAACGACACAAGCAAGGGAGCTACAAATCCGTGTATCAGATTAAGACGCTCAGATTAAGCGTCAATGCTAGAACTGCCTTATTTCGTCAAAGCTCAAAATGTAGAGAATGTTTGGATATATGGACAGTGTATGGTGAAACTGTAGAAGAAGATGTCGTTCAGCTCTGTTTATCCGCTGTTTATCACTGTTCCAAGTCTGACCAAACCAATTCAATCTGGGAATATAGAATGTCGGAATGTCGGAAGGAATCTCGAATTGAAGCACATTTCGCATACGTCGAAACCGTATGTGAGAAACAAATTTGTTTATATAGCTATAGCACACACCGATACCTTCTAAAAGAGGAGACGAACAACAAAACCACATAAAAAGACACCATAACACTTTTTTCTGTTTCCCTTACAAACCCACACCCAATCATGCGTCATATCCATTCTCTCCTCCCGTTTCTTCTTTTATCACATCGTCCTCATGATGTCGACCATTAAGTTCTTCAACCTTGTTGGGTGACGATTCTACTTGAGTGATAACTGATGCCATTACACGGTGCAGACGTCGAGCAGCTCTGAATTGACCAGAACGTTCAAGGACACTCATATGTAGGTTTATAGCTTGTCGAGCAGTTGCTACGTGGCTCGGATTCGTGGATGATTTGGCTACCAAGAGATGTACAAGTCCAGTCTAATTGTTCAGTGAAGAGGTTTGGTTAGGAATGGACTAATGGACAACCTCGACCTCTTCTTTTTAACTGCAGATCATAGGAGGCGAAAAAAAAAGATAGTGAACAGATTGGTACTCACTTGAATCACACAAACAAACTGATACGGAGATCCATTAATAAATTTTCCATCTTGCATAGAGGTAATCCACTCAATAGCCCTGGTAGCGTCAACAGCGGCTACCCTACACGCCTCAAAAGACACACTGCTAACCGTGTTCGTTTTCAAATCCTTCACGGCATGCGGTCGATGCAATGTACAGACACAAGTAGCATAATACAACCACAAGAAGGCAACATCCCACTGTAAATCTTGTGGGAGCGGAGCATGTGGCGATGGTGGTAGCAAATGAGGAGGGACTCGTGATCTCCATCTAAATAGTTGGGCATCCAAGTCTGCTAAATCTCTTGAGTTTATATCGTCGGCTGTGTCCGCATCACCGCCCAACATGAAGAAGGGTGCTGATGCTGATGACGAGGCCGATAATGATTTACCATTCGTCAAGGGCTCATTACTGTTACTGTTGTTTTCAGACGCGATGGTGGCCGCTGTTTGAGCTTGCTGTTTCCCAACATGACCTAGAATACGACCCATCACTCGAGACAGGCTTATGATTTGAGTTATGGTATGTTTGGTATTAGGTGGCGCGATTCCTTCCGTGATTAGTCCACCATGTTCGGAAAAGCCAGCAGGTGGATTTGGATCATTAGGTTGTGTTGCTTCCCATGCTGCTTCTACACTAGGCAATGGTACTTGGGCGACTTCGTATTCTTTTAGTAGACTAGGTCGGTCGGCGAATGCAGATGTCAGTCGATCAATTATAAAATCTGCCCATGCAATGCGTCGGCATCGTTCACGAATCCACCACGGGAGATGCACGGGATATCTGGCCGTGAAGAGACCCAGTCCTTGTGACATGCGTATGGCCATTCCTGAGTACATCCATGCCAATGATGCTAATCGTGGATAATGTGGATTTAGTGTCTGGCAGGCCAAAAAAAATGATGTCGATGGTAGACGTTCCCGGATTCACTCTTCAGTAATAACTCACATTCACCCATATGTCCAGTATACTCTACCAACAGATGAAAAGCGTTCACAGTATCTAATGAAGGCCGTTCCAAGAACCGAGGCATCAGTGATCGAGCTCGAGCATAGAATGCTTCGGATCCATTCCATCCTATTGGCAGCGCTGGTGGCTCATGACCTGTGAATGGCCGTTCAAGATACGCTATAGCACATATACAATTCAATAGGAATGGCGAGAATCGAGTCAAGTCTGTGGGAATCATGTTTTTGTTGACTCCACAGACGGTGAGCTTAATTTCGTAGAGATGCTAAAGCGAGAATGAGTTGAGCCCTGAATGATGCAGAATGAGATGCATATTTAGAAGTGACTAGTGAATATACCTCGAAAAAGTAATCCAAAACATTTTGATAGACCTCCAATGGCAAGTCCAACTCGATAGGTCCATCATCAAGACCTCTTGGAATAGGTATACTCCTTTCGCCCATGATTCCAGCTTCATCGACATCTCCTCCTCGTCTCTTTTTACGTTTACGACTCGGTGCCTCAGCGTCAAGTAATTGTGGCCCTTCCTGATCTGTTTCGAGAAACCATATGATTTCTAACATCTCAGATACGACCTGATTATGTCTCGGCGACATCAAGTCGGCAACGTTGGCATTCATGGGTGGAAGAAGCGATGGATTATTGTCTTTGGACGGAAAGTACAATACGGTCGGATGAGATATAACCGGTGGTCTTAACGTGAAGGTTTGTTCTGACATAGCGGCCGCACGTACTAGTTGATTAAGCGGTGATGCGTCAGCTCCTGAAGATTTTCGTCTGCTATTGCTATTATTGTTGGTGGCTGTTGATGCTACACCGCCACTGGCTTGTATAGTATTTGACAGTAGCTCGAGACCTCCTTCATCTCGTAGCATATTGAGTGCTTCAGGACCTTGCTCCAATATCGTTTTCAGCTGTAGGATGAGCTCCTGTACTCTTAGTTTCAAGGCAGCAGCTGGTGATGATTTCGGGCCTCGACGTCTTTGGACTCTGCCATATGTACACTGATCTCCTACCCCACGTTCCGAGCATGTTGCGCATGTAGGTTTGGCTCCATCACATCTGACTTTACGTCTGGAGCAATAGTCGCAAGCCTTTTTGTGGTTTTGGTGGAAGAGTTAGAAACGTTTATGGATCACACCGGCACGGTTAAGTAGCGAGACCAGCTGTATGATTACCTGAGTGGCGTGCTTCCTTTTCCTGCCATTTGCAGTAAGGGCTGAAGCAGGTTGGGTTGTTTGTCTCCTACTACCGCTACCTGTATTGTTATTGGAGCTTTTCCCGTTGCCATTAAACATCATGGCCGGGTATCCTTGTTGAGCATATTCAAAGTCGTCGTTTCCGGTCTGGTAATTATATAGATAAGGATCAGGAGAATCTTCGAGCTGCTGTTGATGATTCACTTGATGATGATGATTCAGATATGGGCCCCCATCGTCGGGCGAGTCCTCGGTTGATGTTGGAGGCGAGTATTCCATCTATATTGCATTGGCAGTAAGCTCCCAAGACTTCTGTAACGCTTGGTTTTCGTTGTCACGTTCAGATGACAAACTTTTCACGTAAACGACTTTTACTCGGGTAAAATGGCAGTGAGGAAGATATCAACAATGGTATGAGACCTACCCTTCTTTGGCCACTCCTCCTTGAACCCAAAGCGATACGCTACCTCTGTTTTTGTTTGTTTTAAACACCTCTGCTTTTTGTAATACAGCACTTCCAGGAAAGGTTAAAGATCAGGATGAACATTTGCAAAAGACCCATATCGCAACGAGTGTCTTGAAATGTTGACACTTTTGGCCAAAAAATCGCCAATAAATCGAACTATCAACCTTGGTCCGGACCATCCAACGACGTTGAGCCCATTTTCCGGTTTTGGGCTATGTAAACAATGTATCTATGTACAAACGATCGCAAATCATAGAATCTCACAATTCTACGTAATGTAACCTCCCTGTTAGATCCAATGCCTCAAAATCGCAGTAAAAGACAATGGCGTCTATCCGTTCAACACTATTTTTCAGTCTTCCAGCCTTAGGGATTCGTCCTACTTCCTCAAATCCATACGATCTCCAAAGCCTTACAGAGGCGGTATTGTTCTCAAAGACCAGATTGAAGACAGAAGACAGATATCCAAGCTTCGGGGCTAGTATCAGAAAGGCTTCACATAGCACCTTGCCTATACCCAGATTTCGGAACTCTGGCATGACCAGGAAACCCGCATTACAAATGTGGCTGCATCGTCCTGGATACTATGTGACAAAGGAGTACAGCGTTATTGAAGCATCATACGAGGCTTCGACAGAGAGACTGCGATTTGGGGCAGCGCAACCACTTGAACATATAAAGCAAGAATCTTACATTGGGTTTGACGTAAAAAGTTCCAAGAACCGCCTGGTCAGAGTCTCGTATTAACACGAAAGCGTCATACGACAAGAAGTAGGCCTGTGATGCAACGATATCGATGAGATCCATCTTCTTGGTGTTCATTGCGCCCAAATCCATAATAAGGTCACCTCGAACTGAGCTCTATCTATGAACAAACACGTCGTTGTCAGCTTAAATGTTGGAAAGTATAATAGCTTTGGTCAGTAGCTACAACACGTTTACCTAGACCGTTTTCCTGAGGATAAGTCGATCCGTTAAGGATTTCTAGATTCAGTAAGCCTCTCAAGGTTTCCACTAGATCGTTGTTCGATTTGTCAACTGAAACAAGCTTCGTTGTCGCATTGGTTGTCGGTAATTTAGCAACAAGAGGCAGAGGAAGTGGATCCAAAGTGCTGGCTGCTGGACGACTGATAGCTCCGTAAGCAGAGCTCATATCGATATACAAGCGACCGGTATTCTGAAAACTGTGAAAGTTTGGAAATTTCAAGATGGAGCGCACTGGTGAGGAAAGGAGACTAGATGCTTCAGAAAAACGTCAAGGTATGTGTTGATTAGACTTTGAAATTTATGTTGCCTTGTTTCTTTTTGCTTGACACTGGTGTAAAGCACGTCATCACATCCCGATCGACATTGGTGCTAACAACTTTTACCTTCTTCTTGCCTCTAATAGAGCATTGGCGACGCTTTGGACCGTATCTAAGCGAGCGACAGTGGGCTACTGTCAGGTATCATTGCACCGGCCAAATCACGTCAACTCTAGTATTTGACACCACAAACCCACTAACAGAGAGGACTACAGCTACAATGGCGATGTTTGGAGGAGCTTCCCGTTCGAGATCTCACACTTGAGAGCTTATCGATGGGTATGGTTGCTAAATTGTTACCTGGACTTTCAACGGGTGTCAAAACGCTTCTGCACTGTAGGGAGAAGATGGCATAGCAGGCATATCAGACAATCACCAAAGGATATGCATGTCTTTGGCGTTATGGAATGGCAAAGATTCGATTTTGAAGGAGAGATTGTTTGGTCTTACTGGTCCGCAAGGCAATCACGGTGAAGATGTAAAAGAATCGTACTTTTACGTGGACAATACGCCGACGCATAGCTGTAAGCCTTGCGGTAACACAATTGCAGTTTCATCCTGCTTGCACTCCTTTCACACTGCTTGGACTGTTTTCATCACAATCCATTGCTAAACTATGACAAATAATATTCACATAGACCAGAAATATCTTTATAAATATCCACAGAAACGATTCCCGTATGAACAACTCGTGTCGGAAAATGCAAAACGTTCTCGTAATGAACGTGAATATGAACTTCACCACACCGGTGTATTTGACGCAGGAGACTATTTTGACGCTTTTGTCGAATACGCCAAAGCATCAACGGACGATATATTGATGAAGATCACCATACATAATCGTGGTGACGAAGATGCAGACATCCACGTCTTGCCTCACGTGTGGTATCGGAATGTATGGTCTTGGAAGGATCCAAGTATGAAAGATTTCATACGGCCTCGAATGGAGGAACGTCCAGCAGTAAATGGTAACAAGTCTGTACACTTACAGTACCCTCATTTCGATCAACATGTACATTTTGCACCGTTGGATAACGGAGTGCAACCTGAGTTGCTGTTTTGTGAGAACGAAACGAACTATGAGAAACTGTATGGTGGAAACAACCAGTCTCCGTATTGTAAAGATGCCATAAACGAACGTGTAGTACATGATAATGGCAATGCCGTCAATCCAAACAAGTTTGGGACCAAATGTGCAGCATGGTATAAAGCTACTGTCCCAAAAGGTCAGGCAATCACCATCCGCGTACTGCTGACACCATCTCGTGACGACGCTGGAATGCTACGTCCCAAAGCCTTTGAAGATATGTTTACAAAGAGGATCAAAGAAGCCGATGAATTCTACGAACGTATTGCGCCACAACACTTGTCGAACGAAATGAGAAGTGTGCAACGACAAGCCTTTGCAGGATTGCTATGGAGCAAGCAATTCTATCATTATAATGTGGAGGAATGGCTCAACGGTGATCCTGGACAACCAATGCCACCGAAAGAACGAAAATATGGTCGAAACAAGGACTGGCGACACGTTGTTATTGATGATATCTTACTCATGCCTGATAAATGGGAATACCCGTTCTTTGCTAACTGGGATTCTGGGTTTCATGCTGTCATTATGGCCATGGTTGATCCATGGTTTGCAAAGAAGCAGTTGGAGTTGATGACGAGAGAGTGGTATTTGCATCCAAGTGAGTTGCTCGTTATGTTTGTTATGTGTGCGTCGTGTCGAGCAGTTACTTATCCCGAACCTTTCGAATACAGATGGCCAGATGCCAGCTTACGAGTAAGAGTCACTGCTTGACATTCGTAATAGCTGCACATTTTCTTTGACATTTTTTCTCCTCAGATGGAACTTCAATGACCTCAATCCGCCAGTTTATGGATGGGCAGCGTTCCGAGTCTTCAAGATTGAGAGTGAGTATTTAGTCAAAGAGGTTTATCGACCAAAAAGTCGATTTGCAGAAGCTACTATACTCTATCTGAACTTCATTCACCATCCCATATCTTTGTTTTAGGAAAAATGTATGGAAAAGAGGATCGAGTCTTCTTGGAACGAGTCTTCCACAAGTTGCTGCTGAATTTCACCTATTGGATCAACAAGAAAGATCCCGCGGGACTCAATGTCTTTGAAGGTTGGAAAAAAATTGAGTTTCATTCGCTGAAGCAGTCAGAGATAACGTCTTTTGTTTTGTTTAGGTGGTTTTCTTGGACTCGACAACATTGCCGTCTTCAATCGCTCAGAAGCCTTGCCAGTCAATGCCTCGCTACGACAATCAGATGGAACGAGTTGGATGGCCATGTACTGTCTCAACATGCTTGAGATTTCACTCAAGTAGGACGAAAAACCTTTAGTGTTGTAACTTGGAGCAACTTTTGACTCATCGATCTAACTAGGTTGGCTGAAGAGAATCCAGTTTATGAGGATATGGCTTCCAAGTTCTTTGAGCACTTCTTGTACATCAGGTATATCCAGCAGAATTTGAAGCTCTTTTTTTGTTGCCTTCTCACCTCCTTCTGATTTTTGTAGTAAAGCGATGAACTTTGAAACGTTTCCAGACTCTGATAATCCAGAGAGCAATTCGTTGTGGGACGAAGAAGATGGGTAAGTCCCAATTTCTGAAGAGTTTCTCATCTGCAGACGTCTAATTAACCTTTTCCGCAAACTCATAGTTTCTATTATGATGCTCTCGTATCTACAGATCAGAAAATCACTCCGTTGAAAGTTCGTTCTTTGGTCGGATTAATACCTTTGTACCCATGTCTAGTACTTGAACCAGAAGTGTTGACTAGATTTACTGGGTTTTCCACTCGTATGAAATGGTATAACAAGCTTGCAATGCATGAAATTCGGTATCAGGTTATTTGACGACATTGTCGTTTAGGTTTTTGGAACACTGGGACTTTTCGAAACGAAATGGTATTAACATCTGCTATTTTCCGGGATTTTGTTGGTTCATGTTAACACTTTCATTTGCCTGTAGTTGTGATCACAACTGAAAACGGACAGGCAAATCGTGTATTACTTGCTCTTGTGGATCGTGAAAAGCTCGTACGAATCTGCAACAAGATGTTTGATGAGCAAGAGTTCTTGAGTAAACATGGTATTCGAAGGTAAGGAATTCAACTTAATTCATGCTTCGTTTGATTTTAACTTTCTTTGGTCGTCTGTCGATGTACCAACACAAATCGTTTCAAAGCTTGTCTTTGTACCATGACAAGAATCCGTATACATTCTGGGTGGATTCAACCCCTCATACGGTGAAATATGTGCCTGGTGAATCTGATAGTGCTCTCTTTGGTAAGGTTCATTCATTATATGAAATCCTTCGTGCCGTTGTTAATGAGGTTTTTCTCGCGCATCTCATCGTTAGGTGGAAACTCAAACTGGCGAGGTCCTCTATGGCTCCCTACTACCTTTTTGCTGATAGAGAGTTTGCAGAGGTGAAGCAAACACACAAGCAAACTTTTCAAAAAGTACAGATTTCTCAACTCTCAATGTGCAGATTTCATCATTTCTATGGCGAATCAGTCCAAGTGGAAGTCCCATCAGGCTCTGGATTTAAATTCGATCTTTGGCAAGCATCGCAAGACATTCAGCATCGAATCATACGTCTGTTCCTTCACAACAAGGAAGGACGAAGGCCAGTTAATGCTGATTGTGACGTGATGAATTTCGATCCGCACTTTTCGGAATATGTGCAGTTTTGGGAGTACTTTCATGGTGAAACTGGTGAAGGGCTTGGAGCGTCTGTGAGTACATTATGCTTGTCCACAATCCGGTATTTTTTGTCTGACTTTCATTGTATCTTTCCGCAGCATCAAACAGGTTTTTACAATCTACTGAGGATGGTCATCGAATAGCACCATGCTAATTCTGTCTTTTTTATATCAACTTTTATAGGATGGTCAAGTCTTGTGGCGAAATGTATCCAGCAAGTTGGCATAACTTGTGATACGACTGGCTATTGTATGCCAGAACAGTCTCCTCATTGGGACGAATACATCAAGAAGAAACGTGAAGCTGCAATTGCACTTCACGAAAAAGAGCACTTGCAATATACGAAATGAAACGGTTTGTTTATAAATTAGAACAGTCGCGATATGAAACAAGAGAGTTTGCATCATCATTGTCGTGGTCTTAATTTCCGTAGTATTTGTGTTTCGAAATGGTTTGTGTGGAGGCCTTTATTGTTGCCAAGGGTAGGTCTGAACTTACCATATCAAGCACCAGAAGGATTTCCTCTTCGTCTCCAATCACTATAACCATCAAAACGTAGTTGCTGAGTACGCCCATGTCCACTATGCACCTATAGATGATGGAGTGCAGCCTCGAGCTACTTTAGTGTCAGAATGACACGAATTACGAGAATCAGCATAGTGGAATCAGCCCAGTTTCTTACTGTACAAGTGGTAGCACGAACGCGTTTTGTATTCCAATGCTGACAGTCATGTTGGTTCCTGTTGGATCAACACGAAAGATACCGCCGAGCTCATGACTATGGAGGTATGAAACTCGCATCTTTATTTCGCGGTATCAACTCCACTTCTGACTTTTGGGTTGGTTTAGGAGCTTTCCTTCGACTCGACAGCATCGTATCATACACCTGTTCCGCCACAACAAGGCATGACGAATGCCTGTTAATGCTGATTGCATCGTGACGAACTTTGATTCGTATTCTGCGGTCATATGTGCTTTGGGAGTACCTTAATAAGCTGATCCGGGACTTTTAGCTTTTGTGGTTACGGTTTCCTTTCACTTATCTGACGATTCATTTTGTGGTTTGACGTCTTAAAGGCATAAGATTGGTTTTTATAGGCGAGCTACTGTGTCCGCATAAGGGAACTCCAGTTTCCTGATACATCTTTGTCGTACGGACCTTCACACCAGGCCTTCTCGCCAAATCCAGCATGTCGTGGTAACTTGTAAAAAGATTGGCTACGGTATGTCAGAACAATTGTCTCATTGGGATGACTGTTATATGTCAATGTCAATTGCACTTCGCCAGCAAGAGCACGTCATTTGAACATCGGCCAGTTTGGGCTACTTTGGACTATTGCTTGCATCAGCACTTGAACGGTGAAAGATGGAAGCTGTTAATTGTAACGGCTGTTGATGTGTAGTGGTTTGCGTTCCGATAAGGTAATCAGTACCTGGTCTTTCCGGGGAGCTCGAGCCTTACGCTAGATAAAAGCCAAAGCCGCATTAGGACAAGGCGTCCGTTGACCACTATAAAAACCAACGGGTATATTCCTTGGAGGGCTCTCGAGCCGGCATATGTTAGCTTCTTGGGGTTCAACTAGTTGGCAGGCGTTCCAGCCCAATTTTTTTGTGGTTTAACAAACTGAAATTGTGTTTAGATAAAGGAGGGAAGAAACGGAATCACGCTCTTGGAAACCATAAGTTTTTGAAGTCTTTATGAGTGCCTCGGTGTCAGAGATGAAGCCAGCACAAACGGAATCTTATTGTCAAAGAAGCACTCAAGTAACTCCCTTTTTGATATACAGTTTCCATCACCTAAATGCCTAGTCAGTTCAAGTGGAGCTCTTTTCGGGTTCTGGATCTAAATTTCATCTTTGGCACGCATCTGAGGACATCCAGCATCGCATCATTCACTCGTACCTCTACGAGAAGGGAGTTGAATGCCGTTTATAGCTGATTAGAGCGAGATCATTCATGATATTTACTTTCCGCAATTTTTACCCTTTTGGGAGTGCTTTTGTCGTGGAGGGAGTAAACGACTTGGCTCGTCAGTGAGGAGAATCAGCACACGCAAGATAAGCAGGTTGAGCATCGCTTTGCACCAGCACGTGGAAAATGGAAATATCAACAGTGTAAGTATCAATCATGTGTTATAACTTTACCTTCAAACAATGAGTGGTTTACTTCTCGTAACTCAACATCGTCACCTTGAGTTTTTTTGCACCGCTACGTTTTTGTAGGGAGCTGTGAAATGTATCATGATCATCCGAATCCTTGCTCTTTGTCTGACTTGCGTCTTTGATCCCGCTGAACTGTTCTGGAGTTTTGCCTTCAACCTCTCGGATGTTGTTCTTGTGAGAGCTTATGTAATCACCGTGATTTGCTTTCTAACAGCGACACTTCGGAAGCAACTTACCAAGGATAACTAGGCTTGAGAAGTGTGCTCAGGCGTGATCTAATGTCGATATAAGTGGCAGCTGCCTTGTCGCAACCGACACAATTCTTGAGTCGTTGAATGTTCGGCGCAGTAAGTTTTCAGACATTCAAGCAACCAGAGTTTATGACCAGCTAACCAATTGATCTTCCATTGTACCATTGATTTATTTACAAGATGTCTCGAATACTGCCGCTACTATCGCTAGTCTTCTTAATCGTGCTGATCTTACTATCATCACATGTTAACGCACAAAGTGCTCTACCAGCCCGAGCATCTCCCAACGCTTCTCCAACAGCAACAGTCAACCTGACATGCTCTTCTGATGCTGATTGTGCCGGAATAAGTGCTGCTACATGGGTGTGTCGAGCATCTGTATGTACTTTTAGTAGTGCTGCATCTTCTGGGATGAGTAGTGGAGGAATCACTATTGGAAGTCTAACGCTGCCGATATGGGTACGTAGGAATATCGTTTGTATCTTATGCGGTGTGGTTTCTTTCGAACAACTTGTCTAAAATCGATCTCCTAGTAGGCTGTTGCTGTTGCAGCTACAACAATTGGACTCATAGTAATTGGAGTGCCTGTACTACTCTGCTTCCGTCGAGGCTTGCTTTGTTTTGCTGAGGCTCCTGGGGACGATGATAAAGAGGAAGACGACGATGACGATGTGAAGGACAACAACAACGATGATGAAGACGAGGAATCACAGAGCCCTCGAAGTAGGAGACGAAGGCATGACAGAGACAATGACTCGAAATATCAAGATATGCGTAAAGTGAGAAGACCTGATATGATGATGGACGATAATGGGTTTCCTCTTCCCCCACCGTTTTCCGCCAATAATATGATGAATTCGTATGGTGGTCAAACGAGTGGAATGATGCCACCGTATGAAAGTCCACCGAATTACAGTAGTCCTCCTCGTGGAATGCAGCAACAAATGGGATTGTATAAAGTCGATCCATATAGGATGCCCGAACCACCTCTAGCTGCACGTAAACGAGGTGATAGGAGAAATAACGACCCTTATATCAACACTACTTATAAAGACCCATCAGTATTCGAGGACAATCTATATGATGATCCATTCGCTGTCGAGAACAGCTACAATGACAACCCATACGCAAATACAGGATACCAGCAACCACAACCACCACAACCACAGGCTCCTTATTATAATATCCCGCCCCCATTCTTCAAGCCACCTAGTAATCAACGGTCTAAACCCCGGTACGAAACTCAGCAAACCGTTACCGCATATGGCGCAGACTCTGATTCAGAGCACAGCTGGAAACGACCTCCTCCTAGGGAAAGGTCTTTTGATCGTGGTGGCGCGGGTCAAACTATGGTTCAAGGTCCACGTGGATTTGAGCGTCCGAGGAACTATACTAGTGGTCGAAATGATGGTACAGATCGTAGTGTTGGTGGCAGCGGCGGAAGAAGAGGAGGCAGGCCTCCTACAGAATATGAGGATCCACGTGATTATGGTGGACCACCGATGCGTGGAGCTCCACGACAGCGATTTTGATTAGTTTTAGTCTTATTTTAATTCTTTCTAATTTCGGTAGTATCGATTGTATCCATGATCTCATGTTCGCGTGTAAAAGTGTAGAATAAATTTATTGGGAGGTTTGAAAGAGCGTGATTAGGTCTGGTTGTTTTTGTTAAGTGAGCTTTGTCAAAACTACAAAACATCAACTTTACGACTTTACGTTTGACGACTCTGGTGCATCCTATTAACTAGACAGGGAAGAAGAGCTATTAAGCCATAAACGCATGTCGTATTATGTGTCCCCACAAGCTGCTAGATACAAAGTTCGTACCCGCATCTCATATACACTTCGAGACCAAGAAGCTTCCCCACTTCACACATCGGGTATCAATGGACTAGCCCTCGACCTGACATCTGTCGACTCTACCAGTAGTAATAATAATCAGGGAATCCTATACACGGCATCTCGAGACGCTACAATCAATTCATGGGATTTACATCTGGACTTGTCCTCAACTTCGCCCACTGGGAGCGCTGGCAGCACGGGAAGAAGAGCTTCCGTGCCCCACGAGTTTAGATTCAGATCTAGAAGGCGTTCTGGGTCTGATCCTCGTGGCCTAGACGATGGCAATGGAAATAGCTCACATAACAGTGATGATGATGCTGATTCGAGACACCCCGAAGATGCCCGTACATTTGATTATAGGAATGCCGAAACTACTCAATCGCCATTGGTTGATGCTTCTTCTGCTACTGCGTCTACGGACGATGATGAACGGATGCGGAAAACAAGAAGTGTCACTTTTTCCGGTGTACAAGATGCTGCTGGTAAACCTAGACGCAAGAGCTTCTCATCTGCTGAACACTTGGGAAGGTTTCCGAGAAAGGTACTTGATCGGACGTGATTCTTGTGAAAAGTTTGTGTGGCCAAAAAACGATAATATGACTAAGGTGATGAATGTCTTTCACCGTTGTCATAGACTGCACCACCAGCTACATTCAGAAGGACATTCCAGTATCATAGTGACTGGGTGAATGATATCGTGCTGTGCAACAACAACCAACATTGTTAGTATAACACACAATCGAGGCTTTGTGTCGTATTTTGCTGACAAACCGAACTAACATCAATCCACTTCTAGTGCTTTCGGCTTCAGCTGACAGAACCGTCCAATTATGGTCTACAAAAACAAACACCCCTCCAACAAAAATCGGCCATCATAGTGATTTCGTGCGAGCTTTAGCATATTCACCTGCTGGTGGGTGGGTAGCCTCAGCTGGTTTAGATAAACGGATTTTATTATGGGATTTGGGTGAAGGGCGCGGTGAAGCTGGTGGATTTGCGTTACGTGAAACTCCTGATGGTATTCCTTGTGAAATACATGTGCTTTTTTTGGCTTCAAGGCTTTCTAACACCTCTTCTCAAATAGTGATTATGAACGAAGCAGCACCTACGTCCTCCGTATACTGTCTCGCCACAAACCCAGCAGGATCCATCCTAGTCTCAGGATCTCCCGAAAAACTGGTTCGAATATGGGACCCAAGATCAAATAAACGAGTCTTGAAACTTACAGGACATCGAGACAATATTCGAAGTGTCCTAGTTAGTGAAGATGGTCGATGGGTATTATCTGCTTCGTCAGATACCACCATCAAATTGTGGTCGCTTGCTTCGCCAAGAGCTGCTTGTGTTACATATACACATTCGCAGGATTCGGTATGGTCTTTAGCTTCAAATCATCCCTATCTAGAAACGTTCTGGGCTGGTGGAAGAGATGGTTGGGTTACTAAAATGTCTAGAAGGCGGTTGGATGACGGATCGGAAGGGTTTGCGTATGAGGAAGTGGTGGATTGTGTAGCTATATGTAGAGAGAAGGATGCTGTCGTGAAGGTATGGATGTGTGCTTGCATTGTTTGCGAATGTCTCTTCTGTCTCGTGTTTTTTGTATGTCATTCTTCCTAAGAACCACAAGACCAAAACCTCTATTGTTCACGCATTCTCATGCAATAGATTGTGGCAGTCGAAGACATGTATATATGGACTGCAACAACCAAGTCTCATGTCAACAGATGGAGAGATTTGCCGTTCAGATCTACCACAGTCATGCTGCCTGGTCCAGATGCTACTGCTGCAGCCACAGCAGATCCAGATTTGGTTATCATATCACCAGCTTCTATCGTCCGTCAACCACCTCATATACTAGATGAAGCATCGTCACTAAAATCATATCGATTCTCATTGACATCGTCTGACGCACTATCGAATCAGCCCCTACCGCCAGGTCGAGCGAGTGATCTGACGAGTATAGCAGATAATGTCCTATTGTCGGACGAACCAGTCGTAGAAGCCGTCTTCAAAACGCCGGAAGATACCATTAAGGGTGGCACTGGCATCCATAGATTCACGACATTGAATGATCGTAGACGAGTCGTTACTGAAGACACACTAGGAATAGTGCAAATATGGGATTTAGTAAAATGTACCAAGTTGGAAGATTTGGGTAAATGTGATTACACCAAGACTATAGAAGAACGTAATACGAATGAATGGGTTGCTCCCTGGTGTCTTATTGATACCAAGATGGGATTCTTGACAGTCCACTTGGAAGAATCGAGATGCTATGAAGCTGAAGCATATCATGAAGAATGTGATTTGCAAGTCAAACCAAATAATGAAGATCAACGAGTAAATTTAGGGAGATGGGTGCTTACGTACTTGTTTATTGCATTTACGAACGCATTACATGCTCGAGCGCATCCTAATGATGTGACGAGTGGGCCTGGTACTCCTTCTCACAATGTTATTGGGTCGCCTACTACTATGGATGCTCCTGCTACACCTATATCTGCCAGTAGTAATAATGAGAGTCTGATGATACCCGCTACAGGTGATGGCCACATAAGTAGTGATGAGGCCAGTAATGGCAAGGCTGAAGAAAGTAGTAGCAGTAGTAATAATACTGATGTTGGTGTTGACCCATCAACAGGAAGTGATAATCATGATGGCACTAGTCCCATTGCCTCATCATCATTACCAGCTGCTCCTGTCACAGAATTGGGTACATCTAGTAGCCAAGAGTCTCTAAACTCAACCAAGAAACAACCACCCATTCCACCATCTACTCCGCCACATCTCCCATTACCAGATAATAGGTCCGTGACAAGCACACCTGTAGCATTAACATTATCCACAGCCGCCACATCACCATCCCAGTCTTCACCGTCGTCAACTGTAGTAGTGCCACCATTATCACCACCACCTGTACCGGCTCAGGGATCCTCATTCATGGACAAGTTTTTGAAACAGAGGTCCCGAAGGAAGAGCGAGTCTACCTCCTCGTCGACTACTTCTATGAGTAGTACTGGTACCAGTAATAATAATACGCCTGATGTTACACCACCTAGTTCTCCAATGGCGAGACCTAGTAGTAGGGCAGGGAATAGGACGCCTGTTACGATGCCTTCTATACTTGTTAGTGGGAATACTACTCCTGGCAGTCCACAACCACCGCCAAAGACACCTCCAAAGCTTTTGGCAGGTAAGATTGAAGCTTGGGCTTGTATATATGGTGTTTCAAATCCTTGCAGATGGAATCGATTCATGTTGTCTCTGTATTTTTTTTGCCTCGCGCTCCACTCATATTTTTCGTCTCCTAGTACCAGGAATACCAGCACATGGCACCAAGTTGGAAGAAGATGCAGTGACGTCGGTGTCATGGATTAGGAGTCAGAACCAACGAGTCAATCAAGTACCAGTACACACTAGTCCAATAGAGGCCAAAGCCAACATTAACAACATTAATAGTAATCTGCCATCCTACATCAACCCTGAAGAGACACCATATATAGAAATACCGCCTCATATACCTGTCTTTCTATCAGTAGAAGAAACAGCCGAAGTGTCTACCTTTCTCGACATTTATCGAGGAACAGTAGGACGCATGGCAGAGCCTGAAGAAATGGCACATTTAGAAGACATGCTCCCTGGCTGGATGTATGATTGGATTGTAGAACAAAAACCGCCATCACGAGATCCAGCCAAAATGTCGTTTGTCTTGGCACCCTTTGAATCATCCAACTTGCCTGAATTACCCAATAATACGTCAAGGTTGTCTGCGAATAGGATGCTTCGAGTACGTAAATTGTTGGCCTATGTGGTCGACAAGTTGGATTTGCATCCACCTGGAGTCGTTAAACCAGATACCAAACATATGAGGTCTTTGTCTGGGCAGTCTACTGGTGCAACGCTATTTGCAGCTCAGATGGCTGCTGCTGCTGACTTGGGGTGGACGAGAGAGAAGCCTGAGATGTGGTTGGAGATGTTGTGTCATGATAAGGTATGTTTTGGCTGTTTAATGACAAGGTTTGTATTCGCAAGTACTAACTATTGCATGTTTTGCGCTTTTCAACTAGCCGGTTCCACCTAAAATGACGTTGGCTACCATAAGAGCGTATCTTTGGAAGTCTGGTGGCGATCTTGTATTGTCTTATCGATATTCACCCAAACCTCAAACAATTCCAAAAGTGTAAATGTAACAAAGAACAGCCGTGAAGGACATGTTAGTACTAAAAATACACAATCTATTTGGTGTAGTAGAGTCTCGTTTTATCTGCGACTGTGTTTTATAAAAGACAAACGAAAGACAACCAGCCCTGCAGGTCACTCCGAACAATCCAAACCCATCACCACCAAAAAAACAGTTATAGCTTTTTGGGGTTGAAACACATCACAGAACTAGATCGGGAGAGGCTCATCATCGAATTAAGGCAAGTAACTACAAAATCTACAGCTTACTTTTCTTGTTGTTGCTATAAAACGACTTTGCGAAGCTTGTTTGAAAAGTGTGGAACTTGGGTGCACCCACCAATCACAGGAAGAAACTAATACAATCAGTTGTATAGATATGGCTGACGTACAGGCAGCACCTGTAGATCCAGACCGTATAGATTTGGCCGTCCCGAAAGCAACCACGGTCGAAGCTATTGTTGATGGTATGTAACATCATCTAGCATCATTTGAGAAGAACTCATGGCTGCGGTGCCTTATGCATGAACAGGCATCATCGCATGCAATGCACCGTTTCGATGACTAACAATCCTTCTTTGTCATCATTAAGATGTCCCATTAGACGAATTCAATCGAGACTTGCCACCGTCTCCCACAGGTGTAGCAAACAAGCCTTCCTATGTCGCCGGCAACGTTATAAGATACAGGGAGCCTGAACGTCAGGATCCCAATCCAGTCGACTACTATGGCGAAGATGAAGATGGCCGTGGACGATCACGTCAGGATTCCGGTGTATTTTTCCGACGCAAGTCTAAAGAAACTGGACGTAGATCTACGTCTCGCACGTTTGGAAGAAGGTCAAACGATTATAATGATGATGGAACAGCTGCTGATACGGAGGGCAGGAGTGGAGGGTTTGGAAGTTTCTTCTCGAAACGGCCTGATCCTAACCGGAGAAAGGCATCTAAGTCTCGGGATCCTACGAATAGGACTGCTACGAGTAGTGCGCTGCCTAGTGGGGCTGTGACCCCTATACTTGTTGACTCTCGCCCGCCACCACCACCCAAAGAAGCAGATGATAGTCCTACTGCTATGATGACTCCACCAGACAGTATGGGACGTAAATCAATGAATGTTACTCGCAACAACACCAATAACGAAGAGTATTATAACGAAGATGATGGTACATACGACGAAGCACCACAACGTGGATTTGCCGGATTCTTTGGTGGACGTAGTAGTGGACGATCTAGATCTCGGGGCCGACAACAGGACCGTCGTGCACAAGCTGATAGGGCTGTATATGTCGCTCCACCTGCCCCTGTAGGACTCAGAAACGAAGAACCGCTAGTACAGTCTGCAACACCCGGCACGATTCCACAAGAAGTATACTACTCTGATGAAGCACGAGATGATGCCATCTACCATGACAGCGAACAGCCATCGGTACGCCGATACGATGATGCACCGGCACCAGTAGTTGAACGTCGTGGTATACTCGGGTTTTTTGATAAACGGCCTGATCCAGGGCGATCAAAGAGTCGTACTCGTGCAGGACGTGGTGAGCAACGACCGGAAGATGCGTATCTTACGCCAGACGAAACAGTATATGGTAGCCAGCGTAATGAATCTAGCATTGGATCTCCTGTTATGGGTAGACAGGATGATTTCTCTCCTGTGACTCCTGTTATGGGTGCTAGTGGCGGTGGACGGACTATTCCTCAGCTTGTAGAACAGCCAGTTGTTACTGAACAGCGTAGGGATGCTGGCCCGTCTGTGCCACTCGTAGTGCCAACTCCTCAACCGGCAGAGTATAAGGCTCCTTCGCCACGTCCTGGTCGTATTATTGTAGATGAACAGCCGGATGAGGTTGTTTATCAGCCTACTGCATATAATAATGCTGCTCCTCAGGCCGTATATGGTAATACTCCTCAGCCTCAGTACCAGAATCAGGCATATTATGGTAATCAACAACCTGTAGCTGGTCCTGAAGGTTATTATTACTCTGCTGATGGACAAGAGATGCCTATAGTTGAAGAACAGCAAAAAGAATTCGGGCTAATGGACGCTCTCTTCTTCTTCTTTGAACGACGTCCTGATCCGACTAGAACCGTACAGGATGAATCCTTGACTGTCCGTCGTGGTCGCAGTCGTGCGCGCTCATGGTCTCGTGATCGGGTCCGTGCTGCAAGAGCTGCTACTGCTGATCGTGTAAGAGCTGAAAAGGCAGCCGAGAAGGCTTCTGCTGCTGGCTTGGATCCTAATCTAGCTATCCCAGCTGCTGCTGTCGGTGCTGCTGCTGTTGGTGGTGGCGTACTTGCTGCTGAAGACGTAGATTATACTCGTGGTAGACCAAGTGTAGAGCGCTTCCGTCCTTCAACTGATACCGCTGGATCTCCTCCATATGATATGGTAGATGGACCTGAACGTAAATACTTTTATTCAGAGGTCGTATACAATCGTCTACCTTGGTGGGAAGAGATCCCCGTAGTAGGATTCTTTATCTCCATGTTTGCCAAACATGTAGATCCTCATCGTCACCTACGAGACCCGGCAACTATAGAATGGCCTCTACCTACTGAACCCGAACAACGTACTTGGCCAGTCCCACCATCTGAAACTGCCCTGTATGCTCTCCGACCAATGTTGCGTGAATTTGAACGTCGTCCAGATCCAGCTCGCCCCTATCGTAAAGACTTGCCTGCTCCACCTGCATACACAGGTGCCGAACCACACTGGGGTGAAGAAACCGATTCGCAACGCGACATGACTAATCAGACTTGGCCTGGCATGAGGGTAGAAATCGCTCGTCAAAAACTTGATCGTCTTGGATGGAGAGCTTGGTGGGCATGGGTAAACCCCCTCACTTGGGGATACTCTGCTCCTGGTCCCGACTCTGGTCTCCCGCTCGAATCTCGTACTCCTCCCATGGCCGGTTTCTTCTTTGGTCGTCGTCTAGATCCATACCGTATTGTAAAACGTGAAGTTGTCGATAATTGGGAGACTTACCCATTAGGACCTACATGGTGGCCCGACCGTGAATACTACCAGGAAACTGCTGAAGAGCATTGGCCCATCCTATCTAAACACAATCCCATAACTTTACGACAAAAACGTGATCAATTCCTCGCCCGCTTCCTATCTAAACGCCCTGACCCATCCCGTATGATTCGATATGAATATGAAGGTGATCAATGGCGTCCACAGTCTGCTGAATGGAATGTTGATGACAATAACCGATATGATGCTGGTGCTACTGGATATAACAACGAATACCAAACAGCTACAGGTGCCACTACCTACAACAATACTCCACGCATGAGACAAGATACTGATCATACTATGGTATCGAATAATGGCCAATTGAGTGTAGCCCCAGTAGCTGCTGCTGCTGCTGCACCTGTTGCCTTAGGAAACGTCGCACCTACTCCTGTTACTCAGCCACAGATTGCACAGAGGTCATTCTCCATCCCACAGGAAGTTGATAGTGGTGCTACTGGTATGATTGTTGCTGCGCCAATGATGGTCAAATCTGATCGGGAGGGTAGTATTAAGAGTAACAAGTCTGCTGGGTTGCGTAAGATTGAAAAGAATTATGAAAAGAGGTGAGCTTATTTGCTATTGTGATGGCTTTTGTTGAGTTTGTGTTTGGTAATACGCAAAAAAGCAGAGTATAGTAATTTCACATATCTAACACTTTACCCATTTATGTTCTTCTAGATTATCACAACAAGCTGCGCTAGACGCCAAAATTGCAGCCAGAGAAGACGCAGTTAACAAACAAAACACTGCATACCGTCGTGCTTCGCACGCCAGTGAAAAGGGTCTTGGACTCAACTCTGTAACTCCAGTTGTCCTAGCTGCTCCCATAATATCTGAAAAGAAATCGGCCGTGTCTCTCAAGAATGCTCCACAACCACAGTCATACACGACCACTACCACCACTGTAGTAGAAGAAATTGAAGTCATTGATGATGATAAACCAGTGTTGACAAACATTCCACCGAGAACTCTGTCGAATAACGTAGTTACTGGCGCTGCTCTTGCTGCTCCCGCCGCTGTGATGGCAGAGAAGGATATTGAAAAGCCAGTTGAGAAGCCAGCTGAACAGAGTGCATTACGGGCTTTTGCTAGTGCTGCTTGGGCTGCAGTTGGTAAGTTAAAAAAAGTAGTGAAGACAAAAAAAAAGCAAAAACATCCCGACTAATTATTCCTTTTTCTCGTCTTGAGCCGCTCAACCTGGAACATATGTAAATCCTGAAACAACTGCTGCTGTAACTCCTGCTGTTGAATCCGCGCCGGTTGTGGAAGCTCCAGTAGTAGCAGCCCCTGCCGTAGTAACTAGCACTATGGCCTACCCAGTCGCCAATACTGTTACCAGGACTGAGGAGGAGAAGAAGATTGTTGATGAGGTTGTTGAACTATAGATAGATTGGAGCATTTTATAGCACGTCTCATCTTGTCTGGCTTGGATCCTTCTAATTTTTGTGCTTTTTTAATCATATTTGTGTCGTTGTTGCCTCTTGATTTATTCTGAATTTCTCTTTTGCTTGCTTTTTTGGCTGTTTCACAATGTTGTCTATATATCACGTATAAAAGAGGAGTTTTTATGGGAAGAATGGGTTTGGAAGAATGAATTTGCTTGTTTGCATCACGGGTGGTGTGTCGCAGTCTTTAGGAAAAACCATAAACAATAGTTGTCGCCTCTCACTCTTCCCATATAAAATGTTCAACCTCAAACTTATATTTCACTTTTTGTTGTTTTGACTTTACGAAAACAGGTTACTCAGGTGTTTCAGAGCTTGCTGGTCTTTGAGAGCGACTTTGACAACGGACCAAAGAAGGCCCTCATGTCTTGCAATAAGGTATCAGGTTCTTCAAGTGCCGCGAAATGACCTATTTTTGGAGGAGGACGACAAAAAAAGCTTAGCGCAATTGCGAAATTGGATAACACCTTCAACTCTCGTTTGCTCACCTCCAGAATTGAAGACAGACCAGTGCCTAAAAACACATCACATGTGATTAAACGACCGAGTTTCGTAAAAGACCTTCAAGCGACACTGGTTGCTTACTTGACATTGTAACTAGCTTGGGCCCAAGACTTTGGAGCCTTGAACAACTCTTTGGGGAAGACTGCGACACCTGTGGGAACGGTGACGTATGCCTGGAAGCTATCAGAGTACTTGTTGGCGGCGGCTTGTCCGATTGATTCATAGTACTAATGCAGAAATGCCAGTAAGCAAAAAGATCATGAAAGCCGATCGAACACTGCTTGTACCAAACGAGTAGACGAAGTGATTGCACCGTTGACCCAGTAAATCATAATGTTTGTAATAATCTCGTCCTTGGAGAACTTGTTTTCGACGTTTCCCTTACAGTCTGACCAGGTACGGAATTTTTCGACAATCCATGCGAGGAGGCCGACAGCTGTTTGGTTGTCAAACGTTTCAATATGATAGAATGTCGCAAAAAAAAAAACAGAAATGGAAATGAAAGAATGCAAGGAAATACTGACGAGAATCATTCAATCCATAACCCAATGTTTGAGGTTTGGTTCCTTGAATTGCCTGTTAATAACCAAGAAAGAGGTTGAAACCCCGGGAAAACAGGGAGAGATGAAATCTTCAGTACCTGATATGCAGTTTCATTCTATAGTGAGAGTAAAGTTAGACGGATACTTCTTCATCCAAAGCCACAAACACATGGCTGCTGCTTTACCTTTTGGAAAAATTGAGTATCAGCAATGAACCCAGCTTCTTGTTTAGTCAAGAAGAATGTTGGACCAACAGTCGCGAGTTCGACTAGTTGTAGCACGTGGATTGGGTTGTATAACGATGGCATGGCTACACACATGTTGATGTGGATTGCTAATATAGTTTATAACATACGTGAGTGTCATTTGAAGGCCAAAAAGGGCAAACCTGTCAAGCGAATTGTACAAAACACATACCAGCACAGTTCTTTGCATGATTCAATCCGAGACTGCGTTTCACAAAGTGATGTGGATGAAAACTTTATCCTATGGATGTTCTCAAATGGACAGCCGCATACCTTCGGACAATAATAGCTCCCCAGTCTCCACCTTGAGCGAAATAACGAGTATATCCGAGATAAACCATCAATTGGTTGAATGTATCACCAATCTTGCGGGTGTTGAAGCCCTTGGTTTTCGGAGCAGATGAGAATCCATATCCTGTTTTGAGAATCTTTGTTTAGCATAAGTGTGGCGGTTGACATCAAAGAAGCATTCGTGCCTGGTAAAGAAGGAATAACGAGATGGAATGCAGGTGCTTTGGGGTCTTCGGGATTTGACAGGCGTTGAGCGATCTTGTGAAATTCGTAGAATGAGCCCGGCCAGCCTGCGTTGGATGATAAGAACGGACATGTTAGCATGAAGGTTTGGAAGGCCAGCTTATTTTAGCATGAAGGTGTGGAAGGCCGGTTTGCGAGTGTGTTTACCATGAGCCAGTAAGAGAGGTTTGGCATCTATGTATTACACAATTTGGAAGTCAGTTAGTGAGACATGTCGGAAAGCAGAGACGTGTGGAGAGCCTAGCTCTGATGGCAGTGGCACCAATGCGTGCGGATCACGCACTAGGCTAATTTGCAATAGGTGCAAGAAAAGTCCGATATATTGTGTAATCTCAAGGTCTTACCTGCTCGAGGTGACTTTGCGTGAATGAAGTGGACATTGATATCCGTTTGAGGAATGTACATCTTGAAATGACTGAATTCGTTCACTACAACGTAACGCGGTGAGAGTTTGTTCACAAAACGTGCGTGTGTTCCCAAACGTACAAGCTGCTTCCTGTTTCCTCCAATCGTACGAGTTCTTCCAATATTCCACAAGGGATTTCAAGTATGTGAGTTCAGTTCCATAACTCCAATCCTCTGCTCCTTCCAATTCTATTGTGGTTTGAACCCATTAGCCCGTCATCACAACAGCTCGAGATCACACAAGAAGTTTATGTCGACGTACGGTTTGGGAATCTAGCTCGATTCAATCTTGCGGCTAGTTCAAAGTGAAACTTTTCAGTACACGCACTCTTCTTCGTTGGGAAGAACAATGTTCAAGCAAGCTCAAAAGACGCTTACACAAGTCTTCCAAAATCTCTTCTGGCACTGAAACCTTGAATTCAACTGCCACTCCAGCCGGAGCTTTTGGGGGCTCGCTAGCGCATCCTTCAAACTGGAAGTTGGTCATTATTGCTTGGTTGTGAAAGAAGAAGTGGAGAATTGCGAAATGAGAGTCAGAGCACACAAACGAACTGCTCGCTCGTTCTGGCAAAACACACACCGTCACCGTCGAAAATCAAAACACGTGATTCAGAGGCTCTATTGCGTCCAGCTCAACTCTGAAACGCGTGTCGAATCTCCAAGCCGATGTGAATTAGTTCAAAACTAACCAGGGAAGCACATTTTTTGGAACGAGTGACGACAAATAGGGGCGTTCCACGCGATCTTTGTTGATAGATACAATGAAAATATACCTTTTGAGTCACAAGACTTGAGGCTTGACTTGACCGATCGCAATCTTGGATTTGATGCGATCGTCGTTTGCGTTTTTTGTGAAACTGTCTCAAACTCACCATTCATCACCAGCATGGCGGAGATGCAATATGGAGTCCGATCGTCCGTCATCAGTCATGTTACGACGGTCTGTCGGTCTCTAGCTGCCTGTTCGTGCCTAGACTTGCTACACTCAATCTCTCACACAGCTCTGAGAATCAACCCGCAGAAAGAAATCATGTCGAGCACGAGCGATATGTGATGCTTTTCTAAGAGCGCGGATGAGCTTCCTGCGCCCATGACTGGGACTAGTAGAACATGAGCTTGAACGCAGGCCTAGAATCTCCCGAGGACGCATCCAACCCTATTTTTCCAAGTGAATCCTAGAGTGCTATGCATTACTTCCTCCAACCAAATACGGGACATTCGCGGAAGCAAAGGCCTCGTCTCGGGTGCTCCTCAATCGTTTCAGGGTAGTTTCGTGACGATTCATAGTTTGAAGAGAATTTTGCACCTGAGGGGCGTCTTTGGATTCTTTTTTCAATCATTAAGGCTTAATTTTTTTGGTGGAAGTCGTGTATTCCTCTCCTACAAATGAAAGGAATCCTATCGTTTCTGAATCCATGTGGAGTGACGACTCGTGGATCGGATTTGAA
Source organism: Synchytrium microbalum (assembly GCF_006535985.1). NCBI lineage: Eukaryota > Fungi > Chytridiomycota > Chytridiomycetes > Synchytriales > Synchytriaceae > Synchytrium > Synchytrium microbalum. Next base: position 85,463 of record NW_022158375.1, read on the forward strand.
TACGGAAGCTACATACCACAAGCTGTTTACCGATGATGATTTCACTGCACGATTCAAAAAGTTGGCTGTAAGGCTCGTATTTATCCGTCAACAAAACCGAGGCTGTCTATTATATACGCAGAAACAACATTTATACCACGCACTCTACATTTCTGAATAGGCCAAACGAATGTGCTCAGAGAACGTTTGTTTCGTGATTGACATCATCAAGACTAGTCAAAAGCTACAACTAGAACAATTGCATCAGCACCAACAGGGAGCAACAGTTAGAGTTTCTGTTGCGAATGCAGTGAAACACATGATGCCGAAACGTCGTGCATCGGTATCAGCCTCACCAGACCAATACTTGTCACCTGTACCATCTTCAGATACCCGAAATTCCAGCGATGTGTCCACCAGTGCTATATTCTGTATTCCAGCATGTATACTAGAAGGTATGTTTAGTGGATATTGTGCTTTTGGTTGAATCGCTCGGATGATACCCCCAGTTATGACTCTTCTCGGACGTTACCAACCGTTTTCTTGATAGATTGCCTGCATATCTACTACACGTATTTCCAACCCGGTGCTCCCATGGAGCTCAATGTCTCGTCCAAAATTCGAAAGACGGTGATAGAGGCGTTCTCTGATGTCGATCAAACTGGTGTGCCAATCAACGTATTCAAGGAGGCAATAAGTGATGTTGAGAGTGGACTCTTTCATAACATGTACGAATATCGAGGTTCTGATTGTTTTAAGTCGCTGTGCGAAAGTAACATTGACATTCCCTAGCTATCCAACATTCTGCAAATCATTAACGTCACAAGAAACGGCACGTATGAAGGCTTTGCCTGGAAAAGCAGCTCCATTCACACCATTTACGTGATCTTGAAGCTTGCAGAAGAAAGACAAAAGCCAAAGAGTAGTTTGAAATAGATGACTTGAAACGGAGTAATGAGCTAGTTTGTAGCTAGTCTAATAGTAATAATAGTCATGTCACATGTCGAAAATCCAATTTTTTTCATGTTACCATGTACCAAAGCTCCAAGGTAAAATCGACTCGGAAAAACACATCATGTCTAGAAGAAACGGGCCTGTTCGTCATCTCACCATGTGGTACTGATATGAAAGTTACGAAGGTAGATAAGTTTGCAATCTGTGGTGTACCAACCTTTCCATCCACGAAGCATTCTTCAACAGGACAAGGCGTTATTTCTATTCTATCAGCATATTCAAGACCCCTGCGATGGACGCTCAAAAATCACAATTGCAAAATATATATCCAAGTTTCTTGAAATCGTTGAGCATGGAAGATGGTTGGAGATTACGGATTGAAGCTTGCATTGGAGAATGACAACTTTGTTGCAAAGGCCATTCTTGTAATGAATACACACATACACTCCTAACTCTTAAAGAACAACACGTTTCATGACTTTACCAGGGCAATGGCGCTCTAATAGTACACCTTTGATATGATTTCTGAGGCTTGTGAGCACCAAAGAATTATTTGCGTAATAAATGGACGCAATGAAGCTATAAGGTGATAACGAACTGCATGGTAACAAGTTTTATAACCACAATAGTGTTTTCGTATGGTTTTTAAGCGATTATTCATGTTATCAGTAACCGGACGCTCAATTTATATTATTTCGTAGATTTAACTCAACCCTCAAATTCGGAAAGCTAAAGAAATTAGACCTGGCCAGAGCGAAGCAATCTCCTCACGCCTCGTCATTTAACGTGAGTTATATTCAGCATATATATTCGCCATAGGATTGATGTCGACGCCTCCTCCATATCCAGCAGGCTATGTGTTGCCTCAAACATCTCTTTTCATTGCTGTTGGGAGTGAGTGCTTCGTTTTGTTCCTTGACTTGACGTATCGAATCAGTGTGCACAGTGCTAAAAATCATTGCTTTTTAGGTTCTATATGGATATGTTTTGTTTTAATCACTACTCCACTCTACTTATGGACTCATATAAAATTGAGGTTGGCTAGACCATTCTATCCGGCACTCTTTTACAGTATTAGGTAGGCATCTGTGAACAATTCCCCTCATTTCTGCGCTGGGTTATTTGATTCTTTGGAATGAGTGCTGATGCTATTTCAATCTATTCAAGTGGTGTGCTCCTCCTGCTGCAAGGAATATTGAAAACGACGTATTGGAATGATGTGACACTTGGCTGTGTTATTCCCGCTATCGTTAGTCCAATTTACGCTAGCTTGTAAGTGTGGCAACAGGATGAATGCCGCATGACATTGTGAGCTGACTGTCTTTCCTCATTTGCCCTCACAGAATTCTGTTTGCCTTTCTCGTAAGAACTACCGTATGAGAAACAATGGCAAAAATTGACCATATCTCAGTTGTTTATTTCTCATGCTGCAGGGCCTATCGAGAGAGCTATATGTTGGATATCGAGAACAACAACTCAGGCTCAACCATTCAATTGATCAAACGAACTTGGTTGACAAGTCGACACAATGGTTGTCGAGTGCCAAAGTATATTGGATCGCTTTCTGGGCTGATCAAGCGCTGATGGTGATATTTATTATTGCCATGTTGATTGTATCGCCCAAATGTATGTATCTCCTGTTTGAGGGCCGATTGACCATTTTGTCGGTTGTAACACTCGGGTTTTGCAGATTCCATTCATCCTTCGATAAGGTGTAATGCTCAACAGTATTTCTTTGAAGTGGAGCTAATGCCCATGTATGTCCAAATGTCATTGGTAAGTCTGTCAATTGTTTTCCAGCTACAACTTCATCGAAGACTAAATGAATGCCTATGTTTCCAAATCATTTGAATGGCCAGATCTGTCTATTAGGTAAGTTTCAGCAGCAGCCGCTCTTACAGACTCCAAGGCCTTCATTTCTTTTTGGCCCTCATCGTTTTCTCGCTCGAATGTATGATTCTGTGGTTTAAGTGCTCTAAGGCAATTTGTTTTTTCTAGTTCCCCTCTTTATCATGAGCAGCTGGGGCTGTCCGGATGGTTTGGGTGTACGCAGCGAAATCATTTTCAACTCTGTAAGTACAGACATTTGCAATGTTGTTTTTATAAAATGTTTGCTCCCTTGAATCCTTCTCTCAAAACTCCAATCTGAAATAGATTTGGGGCTTTGTATTTGTGATTTCATTCATTTCGTTGGGCGGATCTCTTACTTGGGGTACTACGGCCTATGTGACATTCCCACCATACGTGGTACTACCTCTATCGGGTATTGGATGGCATATGTCTTCTGTGATTTATCCCCTGTGGCAAGCCTATAAGATGGATCTGAAAATCAAGGCCGCTATGCAGTATTATGGTCTTTATAGAGACAGCACGTCATCGAGAAAAGGTGCGAAATGTTGAAACATTGAAGGGACTTCCGCTGACCACACGCTAACCATTCTGTCGTTTTTGATAGAGCTTGAACATGAGAAGTATTTCCACATTTTGCTGCAAGACAGGGACGTGTTATTGCCCAAGTTCAAGGCCCATTCGGTGAGTCACAATCTAAGCATCCAAACCCATCGTTACCTCATTCGTTCTCTCTAATTGGGTGCTTAGGCTCGACTGTTTTGCGTCGAAAACACGTCATTCATGATCGAAATGATACGAATCAATGAAATGATCTTTCCCCAGGATCATGAGCTAACGACATCGGGACTCTTAAGCAATCGATCATCCATTGTGGGAAAAGCCTTTATCAGGAAATCTTCAGCATACGTGACAGACACCTTAGCAAGGGGTAGCGTAGTTTCACGAAACGGGTCAGTTTGTGATGATGCCGTACGAGGACATATGCCAGGATTGCTGGGGATCCCTTCACTCCTTCATTCACCACCACCGCCACAACATCATCAAACACAACCGCAATTGCTTACAATCATTCCCGACCATGTTTTGCCAGCTTGCCATAACCTCGTGGATACTTACTTTAGACCTAATGCAACACTGGAACTTAACGTGCCATCAAAATTCATCAAGCCGATTTTACAAGCCTTTGACAGTCGTGCGTCATCATCTGATCAGACTCTAGAAGGCATCCCTATCGGCATATTCAAGCCAGCCGTAACGGATGTTCAGCAATCACTGTTTCTGAATGTGTATCCCAGCTTCTTGAAATCGTTGAGTGCTGAAGAGGATAAGAGGTTACGGGTGGGTGCTTTGAAAGGTGCCACTTTACTCGATGGGCCATTCTTGTAATAAAAGCACACAGAGCATCTGGAAAATGAATTACCCTATAATTTGGACAAGGGAATCGTTTCCAATCAACACCCGAATAGGAATTGATGTAGTTCAAATTTTTTAGAAAGGGACGCAATCAGGTGATAAGGGTGTTAATAACTATCTAACAGTAATCATATGAATAGAATCGTTATAACAGATGCCGGATAATATATAAGTTGTATACCCAGCGTGTGGACACTATTGTACAGTTTGATTCCAAATCCCTCAATGACGGATGAGGCTTTCACAACAGTCGCCAATGAGATGATCTTTCCTCAAGACCAGAATCAACTAAGACCAGGACAACTCAGCGATCGTTCATCAGTAGTAACAAAACCCTTTACCAGAAAACCCTCCTCCGTGGTAGACGCAAAGGCAAGATTTGGAGGAATGTCACGAAATGGATCGACGGATTCTGACGATGGCTTAAGAGTAAACCTCAATGGTTCAGCAACACACTTCCCCGACTCTACCTCAACAACAACAGTCACTGCTAGAACAACCGATTAGACTATTCCAGAACACGACATGTTTGCCTCCGCAATCTCGTAGGAAGCGAGATATTCCAAAATACTAAACTTTCTTGTTGAGATATTTAATACAATGCAAATTAAGCAATTTAGATTTTTTTAGGATACTAAAACTAACTTGTCCGCACCACTTAACACGCCCGTCCTAGTTCTCTTTTCAATCTCTCCAAGTATCTGCACCACTTCCAACATAATCTTGAGATTAACCCATACCGCGAACATCATAAAGAATGCAAACAAGATCAAGAACACCACCATGATAAACTGGATATCAATCGAAGCGACTCCATTATGTAGCATTCCCATCACGGTACGACGACGTGGTGCTTCCTTTGGTGTTGGGATATCCAATTCACTTCGAATACTGGGTGATTCAGCTGCTGGTGCTATGTCAGCGTTACTGGCGTTTGATGATAATGCTGAGGTTGGGGACGCGCCATCTGCTAATGCAAGTGGCGATGATTTGAGCCAAACGTTTACAGCTGCGTCCAGTTCGTCGGCGTGAGCTTTTAGTCCACTCAAAGCGCTTGCTTCAACGGTGCCTATGAATTGAGGAAAGAATGGTTAATGCCTAGTTTCCTGAGGGTGTGTGGCTTTCGTTGCTTGATGTTCAAGTGGTTCACGCACCTTTCAACATTCCAACAGCACCTTTGTTGAATTTGATTTCCGAGCAGGTTCTCAGCCTACACCTGTCAGGAGCCATCATCATCAGGCACGTTCTACTCTCTATGACGAATGTGGATCCTAGGGGCACCTCCGGAGTTTGACTGGTGCTCATTACGCATATATAAGAATCGGCCTTGGCGATCACTTGGAGTGTGTTTTTAGCGCGGGCCGATTTCGGAGCGAATGGCCCTCCACCTGTATAAGAGACAGATAGTAAAAACGAGTGTAGAAAACACAAACCGTGTCAAGAAAAACGAGCAAACACTCACCAACAATGGGCATCACATACTCTAACGACTGAGTCGTATTAACCACAGCGTTAGATAATGGAGGTCCAGGCGGTAATTTCTCAGCCGATATCAACTTTACATCACCACTTGCTTCTGGTTTCTCACCGCCGCCAGTACTCCAAGCCGACAAGAAAATATCACTACATTTTCTAGACTTTTTCAAAAAGTTTAAGTGGAAGTTATCGAGTCCACCAAACATTAGGCCCCACATCGTGGCAAGACTAACGGGATATTCTTTATCTAGAAACACTTTAGCGTTTCCAATCGCACATGTGCAGGGGACTATAGATATGGCTGCTGTTGGTTGCTCGGTACTGGTACGAGACCGTGGTGGTGTTGGTAGGACGTTCTCTGTACTGTTATTCGTAGGTGAGTCTTTAGCAACGGTGGGTCGAGGAGCATTGGGTGGGAGACTATCGGACTTGGATCTTCCTCTAAACCCAACAGTCAACGACAACGTCCGTGACAATGGTTTACCATTCTCGTCAACGGGTTGTGCTTGCTCTTTAGCCGCTTTCGGCCTTGATATCGTTACTGGAGCACTTGCACTTTGCGTTTCTTCATCTTTGAGACTTGCTCTGGAAGTTCGTGGTACTGTAGCTGCATTACCGATATTAGAGTTACTATTATTTGTTGCTGTTGTTGGGGTTTCTTCATACGATATATCGGGTATGGGTGTAGTCGATTTTGGAACAGACTGTGAGAGTTTCGGACTATCTGCTGCAGTTGCTGAGGCTGCTGCCAGAGGCGACACTGGAGACGGGACGGAGCCCGACATGACGATTGATGGAGCTTTTACTTTCGTTCCGAGCCTCTCCTTCTATTTTGAATGACGAGAAAAGTTGTGATCAAAGTCAAGCGACAAAATACATGAGTTCCAAATGCTTACTGTTTGATCCCACGTCCTGACAATTATGTCGAATGCTTGGTCTCTGCTCAAGAATGATGTGAAAAAATACTAAACAAGGAGATAGTTGTTGGTGACGTGGTTTCATGAGATCCCTGCAAACAATGCAAAGATTACCTTTTGACCACTGGCGTCAATCTCAATACTGTTCTTAACAAAACCAGCTATAGTTTTACGCTCCACTGCGTCCATCTCCATATAACCAATTACAACACGGTTTGTGAGGACTGAGAAAAAGCATACATGTGACTCTGCAACGTATAGACGGCCTTGCAAGGGCAGCATTCCTTGTTTGGAAATAGCGCAGACAAAACCTGTACAAAAATGCGATGATTAGCACGCCGCCTATAGCTTCCTTGGTCTACAACATGGTTTCGACTTACTGTCAAGCAGTTGTTCGTCACTATCAAGATCAGGAAAGCGAGAGTGGAATTGCACATTATCTCCGTCAGACGCGACACTAGCCGCATCATCGTCTTCCTCCTCCTCTTCGGTCGGAGCCATAGTTTGACTCTTCAACAGACTCTTACTTCCGCCATTGGTTTGGGCTGCGTTTTCTGCCCAGTCGCTCTTTGACTGATCTACAGACTGCGACCTAGTTGCTTTGCTGGCCTTCCTTACAAGATCGAAGATACCAATGGTCTTGTCCTTGGAGCGTGACCTCGCGACTTGCTGTTTCGGTCCTTGCTCAATGACTTCCATGCCCAAACCCATTACTTGAGGACCAGTATAAACAGCAGTAGGGGGTGAATCGTCACCGTTTACAAAGGATGTGGCTGCTCCGTTGGTCTCTATATCTGATCCAGAGGCAGACTTTTGCTCTGATAGTTGTGATGACAGGGATATCAAGCTCGGAGATTTGGGAGACTTGACGGCAGTCTTGACGCGGCCAAATAGTCCGCGTTTTGGTGTTGCTTCTATGCTTGGAGTGCTGTCTGACATATATGTTGGCGGAGTGGGTTTTCAATGTTCAGGTTGGTTGTTGTCGGAAATGTAGAGATGTGATGGTTCCCAGCGGCGGAAACTCTAAAGTCGTCACGATTATGTCGTCCTGTAACGCAGTACTAAGTATATGGTGTCGCCGAATGTGGTAATGTTGTGTTTGGCGAAGTGCTTGGTGACGAGCGATGTGCTTGGAACAAAGTCAACACCACTTTCAGTTGCAAAGCGTTGTAGTCTGATCAACCTGCTAATTGAGAATGGACTTCCAATTGTATATAATAACAAACATTGTGCACGAACTCCAAGTAAACGTTGATGTGATGTCGCGATGATTTGCTTTGTGATATTGTTTTGAAAATTTGGACGCTGGAGCCTTTCTACCACCCGGGCAGCGTCGTCGCTACCGTAAAGTTCAATAATCTCCAGGCTAGTGGCATGGAACTATTTGGATCAAGTGTGTACCTCAATCTCGAAGCCCACTTTTGGACGTTCTTTCGAGGAATTTAGGCTTTCTGTCGAAGTAAGCCAAGCTTTTAAGCATCTCAAGATTTCATTCGGTCATTTTGGAAGGATTCATCCGCATGTATGCACGGCGGAAAGAACCAACTGTCGAAAATACACACCAACTCTTCGACGGATTTTGTCGCGACAGCTTTCGACCCATCGCTCAACTGTTAGAAGCAAGCGATGTAGTCATTACAACAAGAATGACTATTTGTCGGAGCGACTATTAGCTATCGGTGCTCGCAAAGCGCTAGGATACGATCGGATTTTACCTGTTGACATATTGCTTGCTTTATGTTGACAGTTGTACAGGCCATAGATAGTAGAACTGCAATATCTGAGATTTTGGTTACGTGAAAGATATAGAAGTTGGACCTTCCGCAACCTTCAGCCAATAATGACATGCATCTCAGGCTCGTAGCGTAGTTAGCAACACTGCCACTTTAAGATGTCCGACTTTTTTGTTCTACCGTTTTAAAGGCTAAATCTCAATTGACTAAACGGACCCATTTCGAAACAGTCGAGCAAATGGTTAGAACTCAATCTGAGCTGAGCTGAACGAACATGGTTCAGTTCTTTTTGCAACAACAGTAGCAGTTCTTTTTGCAATAACAGCAGTAGCTGGCAAACCTATTTTCCCTCAAAGCTCAACATTCAACAAGGGCACTTGATGGGTCCAAATCCTTGTTCTTTAAATGCCCGACGAGATATCCCTAATGCAGGATATGAACCTGTGCCCTTGGCTCAAACGTCCCTGGTGGTTTAAAAGTGGATCTCTTTTTGCTTCTTCATGCATCCCTAGACAACCCTACTCCTTGTCCCTTGCTTACGATCAACGTTATGGGAGAGGAGAAGGTCATCCCTTTGGCTCACGCTCAGGATGCTTTCAGAACTCTCTCAACTTACCAAAAAAAAACCACCAATATTTGCTTGAGCTTCAACTATGGCCGACGAAAAGAAGGTCGGTTTACTCCAAACCATCTTAGGAGCTAGCACAAAAGACGGCGTTGAAACATACCCCACTGACGAGGAAGGACATGTTTTGCTACCATCTTCATTGTCTGCTCTTACAGCCGAGTAAGGCATCAGCTTCAATTGCGATACATTAATTGCCACTAAGACTCAATGTCATGATAGGCAGTTGCATGAATATGATACTAAACTCTTGAGAAAGGTCGATGGTCGGATCTTGCGTAAGTGTCTGTTGTAAACCCCAAGTTCTGTGAAAGGAAACTCTAACTTTATTTCTTATAGCAATCATTTTCTTTTTATACTTTGCCAAGTAAGGGTAGATTTTGAGTAATCTTCTTGTCAGTGCGGATTCTAACGGTGACATCTTTTTCTCTCTAGCTTCTTGGACAGAACCAACATATCGCAAGGTAATGCCACGTCATCTCCCAAAGTAACTTGAAAAGTCTAACATTCGGTGCCTTTTAGCTACCATTGCTAACTCTGAAGCTGGCCACACCATATTCCAAACTATTGGCCTTACTTTGGATGTAGGTCGTGTGAAAAAGCGGGCATCTGTTTTTTTTTCCCCTTTTTTTGTAACAGGGAACTAATCGATACCTCTACCAATAGCAATACAATTGGGCAAACACAATCCTGTTCTTCCCATACGTTTTATTTGAGGTAATTCCGACCTTGTACCAAACACTACAATGCAAAAAAGCTGACAATCTACCTGTTCCCAATTTTAGTACCCATCAAATATCATCCTCAAATGGGCAACACCCAGTAAATGGATTGGAAGAATCTGCATCACCTGGGGAATAGTCGCCATGACCTTTGGAGCCGTCACTGACTACAAGGGTCTCTACATCTGTCGATTCATGCTGGGGCTGATGGAAGCTGGATTATCACCCGGCGTTACTTACTACTTGACTTTCTGGTACCGCCGATCTGAACGTGGTGTGAGATTGGGTGCCTTCTTCTTGGGTGGATCGTTGTCTGGAGCTCTCGGTGGTCTTTTGGCTGCTGGTATCTTCCAATTGGACACCAAGGGCGGTCTTTACGGATGGCAGTGGACCTGTAAGTTTGACTTTCCATTTCATTCTTCGTATTATGAGTGGTCGGTCAATGAATCGCTATCTTTCCATCCAGTCATCATTGAAGGAATCCCCTCAATTATTATGGGAGTTGTTACTCTCTTGTTCTTACCCGACTTCCCCCGTACTACTAAATGGCTCACGCCTGAGGAACGTCAATACATGGAACATCGTCTCACTGGTAAGTCGCGGCTTTGTTTGAATTTCGGCCAGATTTGATCAAAACCCGACTCAACGCATTCAATTTCCAGGTGAAGCCGGTTCTGACTCTCGAGGAGATGCCTGGGTCTGGTCTGAATTCTACGCTTTCTTACGCAACCCACTGTCGTACACTTTCTGTGTCATCCAATTCTGTAACTCTGTCGCTGTATACGGACCATCCGCATACTCTTCCGTCATTCTAAACACTGCTTTCGGCCCAGCCAAGACTGGTGGTTTGGGTTTCAGTTCCACTGCTATTGTCGCCATGGTATGGGTGAATTGATACAGTACATCGATGAAGCCTGACGTTTAATTCTATATAAGGGCGCCTGCACAAACTTCTGGGGCATCATCATGTGTCTGATTTTAGTCACTTCTGCCGATTACCGACGTGACAGATACTTCCACTTGTTGTTTGGATATGCTTGGTACGTACAAAATGAAAACCAGAGACTCTTTGCAACAAGTCTTGAGCTCTGTTCTTCTTTTAGTGTCTTGGCCAGTTTCGGTCTCTTTGCAACCACATACAATGACAAGCCATGGACCAAGTTCGGAGCTCGTACGTGACCTTTACATGCCGTCTTGTTCTCAGACCAGTTATACTAAAAGTGATCTTCTGTCGGGCCACAGTGTTCTTGGCTCAATCTGGATTGTCCTCTGCTACTCCGCTACTGATGGCGTGGAGGACAGACTCGGCTTACGGCACTACATACTCTGCAACTGTCACCGCTGTCACCCTCGCTTTCGGTAACATTGGTGGTGCCGTCGCGCCCCAGCTCTTCTTCCCATCCGCTGCACCATTATATTTCAACACCTTCTGGATCTTATTCGGTTTGGTAGCTTTGTCTGTGTAAGTTGTCGCCGTTTGCTTCACCTTAGGTCTAAGTCTGTTGTTCAACGCCTCGATCCTCAACATATTCTTCTTTACAAATAGTGTCTTGGTCACAGTCAACTATGCCATTGAATACTTCATCCCTGAGACATATGGCCCCAATGGTCCTTACCACTTCAAGGCCCGTCACGCTCGACGAGCTTCATTGGCAACCGTATAATCTTCATCCTCTAATAGTAGGAGTAACTAATTGTTTAAAGTGTGGAGCTTGATATCGCAGCAACTGAACATTTTACACATAAAACTCACGTCTGAAGCCTTAAATTAAGTCTTATTGTCAGCTTTCGAAGTCTCGCTGTTGTGGTTTTCTAGTTCTAGTGTGGAGTGTCATTGTGGACGATTGTTCTGTCAGGTGACGCAAATTGTTGTCGTCGAGGGTGGCGCTTTGTTCTTCCAGCTGAGCTGGTGGCAATAGTTTCCAATGCTATAGTATCACAGTTTTTCGGCTGGTTTGCAAGCAAAGAAAGATTGAATGTGCTATCTTTTGCGAACGTGATTATTTTGTTGGAATGAGAATGATGAAGAATTTGACAATAAGGTTTTTCGAATATATGGCCTTACATTACGATTGAAAATATTGAGAATATTGTCCTTCGTCGTCTCATGGGACTATTCGGATCAAGCTTACACCAAAACTCGAACTGGATATTTTGATATTTTGCCGTATATCGATGAGCTGCCGAATGAAACCAACCAAGGTCATGGTTATTCTTTAAATTGTATGATTCGTGATTTGGAATTATCGAATGTACAGTCGTCTAGATGATTGTTGTCCACTAAACGAACTCCTATGCCGAAAACACAGGCCAACATTTTGGACGAGAATGTCGAGGATCTTTCGACCGATCGCTCAAGGATTTTAATGAAAAGATGTAGTCGTGATAGAGAAAATGAATGTTGAACAAGACCTTTCTTAGTGGACGACGCGTTCAAAGGGCTACAGACAGACTTTTCCAGCGGGTATGTTTGTAAAACGACAGCAGCAGATATCGGGTATTTCGAGGACGTAAAAGGCCAAACAAGTCAAAACATATTACAATTATCTATTTAGAACTTCATTTCCGTAGGTAAAACTTCACTGCGCTCGTTCAAGGTCATCCAAACTCCAACACATTCTTTATCGATCGGTCGCAAGGTTCAACCTTAACCTCGTTTGACCAAAATGGACCAGTTTCTGGAACTTTTAAGTTATGGCGAGAGCCGCATCTGCACTGGCCAACATGCTTAGTTCCTATTGACGACTGGAAAACCTGGTTTTGGGTCAGGGGCAAACCTAAATCCCTTTGAGTTCAACGTTACCTTCAGGGATGGGGATCAAATCATGTTCCTCACTAAATGGCCGAGATGATACACTCTAATGCTTTTCCTGGATGGCTTATGCTGAAAAGGGTTGAAAGTTGGAAAAACTGGATATCTTTTGCCTTTTTCCGCATCCCTAGACACCCCTTTTGCCTTGTCCCTTTACCCATTTAAGGTTATGGAAGAGGGAAAAGTCTTGACCCTTTATCACGCTCAGGGCGTTGCCAGGAGTTCTCCCTCCTCTCCCAACATCAACAAAAAAAAATAATTACACGCACATATCATATATCAACGATGGCCGACGAAAAGAAGGCACTCGGAGGTGGCATCATCGGCACTATCCTAGGAACCTCCACCAAAGATGGCATTGAAACCTACCCAACCGATGCAGAAGGACATGTTATGCTCCCAGCTTCATTGTCTGAACTCACACCCGAGTAAGCCTTGTACATCAATTATGACTTAGCAACCACACCACTAAGATTGAATGATGGAATAGGCAATTACACGAATACGATACCAAGCTCTTGAGAAAGGTTGATGGCCGTATCTTGCGTAAGCGCCTATGGTATATCCCAAGTTTTGCGGCAACAAACTAAAACGTTTTGCCTCTATAGCAATCATTTTCTTCTTGTACTTTGCCAAGTAAGGATGGATCTCGACGAATGCCCTTGCTCGGTGTAGATTCTGACTGGTTGAACTCGTTTTTCTTAGCTTCTTGGACCGAACCAACATATCGCAAGGTAAAAAAAAACGCGGTTACCACGTCAGCCCAAAAAATTTATTAAAAATCTCACAACATTTCCCCTCTTAGCTACCATTGCCAACTCTGAAGCTGGCCACACCATCTTCCAAACAATTGGTCTTACTTTGGATGTATGTTGTTGTTTGTCGAAAAATGAGTCATTTGCTGTTGCTGCGTTTTGCAACAGGCACTAATGGGTTTCGTTTATGTAGCAATACAATTGGGCCAATACCATTCTCTTCTTCCCTTACGTGTTGTTCGAGGTAAAGCTGCCTTCTGCTCGTTTTAAATAGTCAACATTGCAGCAATGTTGAAAGATTACTGATTAGCATCGTCGAATTCTAGTACCCATCAAACATCATCCTCAAGTGGGCAACGCCAAGTAAATGGATTGGTCGTATCGGAATAACCTGGGGTATCGTCGCCATGACATTCGGAGCCATCACTGATTACAAGGGTCTGTACATCTGTCGATTCATGCTCGGATTGATGGAAGCTGGATTATCACCTGGTGTTACGTACTATTTGACTTTCTGGTACCGACGATCCGAACGTGGTTTGCGATTGGGTGCCTTCTTCTTGGGTGGATCATTATCTGGCGCTCTCGGCGGTCTTTTGGCTGCTGGTATCTTCCAATTGGACACCAAGGGTGGTCTTTACGGGTGGCAATGGACCTGTAAGTTTGGTTTTGCGAATCATTCTGTGGCATTTGGAGGGTCGGCCAATTAATCGCTATTTCCCCATCTAGTCATCATTGAAGGAATTCCCTCAATCATTATGGGAGTTGTTACTCTCTTATTCTTGCCCGACTTCCCCCGTACTACCAAATGGCTTACACCCGAAGAACGTCAATACATGGAACATCGCCTTACTGGTTAGTGACAGCTCTTGCATTGTGGCTACATTCGACCAAACCCTGACTCTCATCATCACTTTTCAGGTGAAGCTGGTTCTGACTCTCGAGGAGACGCTTGGGTCTGGTCTGAATTCTACGCCTTCTTACGCAACCCTCTGTCCTACACTTTCTGTATCATCCAATTCTGTAACTCTGTCGCTGTATACGGTCCATCTGCATACGCTTCCGTTATTTTAAACACTGCCTTCGGTCCAGTCAAGACTGGTGGTTTGGGCTTCAGTTCCACCGCCATTGTCGCCATGGTAAGCTTGCCGACCCTGACATTTTCACCACAATTCGGTGACCGCAAGCTAACATCAATTTAATTCAGGGTGCCACCACTAACTTCTGGGGTATCATCATGTGTTTGATTATGGTCAGTTCTGCTGATTACCGTCGTGACAGATACTTCCACTTGTTGTTCGGATATGCTTGGTAAGCTTCTCGCCATGAACATAATGACTTTGCGAACAACATCTCATCAACCACTCCTTTAGCGTCTTGGCCAGTTTCGGTCTCTTCGCAACCACATACAATGACAGGCCATGGACCAAGTTCGGAGCTCGTACGTGATTGAATGGTTTTCCAGTTGTTTTGGAGGACGGTAACTAAATTTATTCTGGGACAATAGTGTTCTTGGCTAACTCTGGATTGTCCTCTGCTACTCCACTACTGATGGCATGGCGTACCGACTCGGCCTACGGAACTACATACTCAGCAACTGTAACTGCTGTCACCCTCGCTTTCGGTAACATTGGAGGAGCTGTAGCACCACAACTCTTCTTCCCATCTGCAGCACCATTGTACTTCACCACTTTCTGGATCTTGTTCGGTCTGGTTGCTCTGTCTGTGTAAGTTCTCGTCGCTAGCTAAGAGTTTGTAAACTCTTGATACTAAATCTACTCCTCTTTCAATAGTGTCTTGGTCACTGTCAACTATGCCATTGAATACTTCATCCCTGAGACATACGGCCCTAACGGTCCTTACCACTTCAAAGCACGCCACGCTGCCGCCGTCGCTCGAAGAGCTTCATTAGGAACCGTATAAATGTCATCTACTAATGTCTGGAGGGATATCTCATTAATTGTTTAAAGGAATTGGGCTTGATATCAAAGGACGCAAAAATCTTAAAGTAGAGTTTGAATTAGAGAATCGTAAGAATCGTAGTAACTTTGAACAATTTTAAAAGTAAAACTTACGTCTGAACTGCAATTGAAGCTGGTTGTCATTTAGCGAAGGCGTTTTTACTTTAATTTGTTGCAATTGATGCGATGTCACGTACAGCATCCTCGAAGGCGGTTATGCTGCTCTAGGAGATCTGTTGCGGAGGTGTCTCGTAATGTCATATAATCGCAAATGTTTCGGCTGGACCTCGAACCAAAGCTAAATGTAGGTTTGCTTGACAAAACGTGATTGTTTTTTCGTGATGCGATTGACGAAGGATTTGACTTTGAGAGCCTCGATTACAAGGGCAACATCTTCAAAAACTACCTGCTCACAATATTATCCCACTCGCCTCATGAAACCATTGGGATCAAGGAAGTATCATCACAAGAACCAAACATTTCGACGCTTTTGTGAATTTCGATTTACTGCCTGATGGAAACCAACTTTTCGCCATTGAATTCAAAGACTTTACTGAAAATCCGTCGAATGCCTTCATGCCGTCATGAACGTCGTCGTTGTCAATTGAACGACGAGATCAACATTTTGGGCAGATTGTTGAAGATTCTTTCGACTTGTCGCTCAGCATTCACAAAGTAAGGCTGTAGTGATGACGAGCATTGATTGAAACGTGTATTAACAATGAAGAAACGTCTCGAAACCACAGCAAGATGTTTACGATTGGCGACGTGGACATCACAGTGCAAGCCCAACGAGATATCTGACATATTGATGTGAAAGTGAAAAAGCCAGGGCTAGTTTGACATCTCAACATAGGCTGATGAACCTCCTTCAATGCCGTCATGGTATGCGCGGTGCTGCAGTGTAACTGAGCCTTAAAGCAAAAACCCCACCTTTCCACGAAATTTGGCTAGGCTCGTCTGGCGAAAGGGCTTTAACATAAGCAAGAACTAATTTGATCAGTTCAACGAGCATACATGCATAGTTTAACCATGGTTCAGAACAAACTGGAACTTTGTTGATCCCTAATCTCCTTCCGACAGCCTCAATGATCCCCTCGTATGCAACTTGTAACTTAAATTGCTCGTGGAATCCCCGTGACATGGTATCCTTCTGCGGGTCAAATCTTTTAGCTGGCTGATTTGCACCCCTGTGGTCGAAAAAGGAGGAAATGATGCTATGCTTTAGCTTCTTTTCACCCCTTAAACGACCCCCTTTTGCTGTCTTTCGTCAAAGCTTGCACCTCGTGACTTAGTGTAGCACCCATGGGCAAGTCAGGTTTTGCCCTCACGTTGCAAAAGGTTTCACTCCCAACATCACAAAACCCCCCAATCAACTAGAACTTGACCACAACTACAACCATGTCAGACGAAAAGAAGGGAGTGGGCATTCTTGGCACCATCGTAGGCGCTACAAGCAAAGATGGCATTGAATCATACCCAACTGATGAGGAAGGCCATGTTATGTTACCATCGTCCTTGTCGCATCTTTCTGCCGAGTAAGTTTGCCTCAATTGTAACTTAACAACCAGCTCTAAGCATAAATTCTTCTGTAGACAACTAGCTGAATACGATGTCAAGCTCCTGAGGAAGGTCGACGGTCGCATCTTGCGTAAGTACCTATTCGTTATTCGTTACCCACACACTTTGCGGCAACAAACTCTAACTTTTGCTCTATAGCAATCATTTTCTTCTTATATTTCGCCAAGTAAGCATCTAATGTGCACTAATCTCCTTGCGCGGTGCGTCTTCTGACTGTTTGTGAATCTCCCTTTGTTATAGCTTCTTGGACAGAACCAATATCTCACAAGGTACACAGTTGCCACGTCAATTTAAACCAGTTAGCAAATCTTAACATCAGCTTTGCCTTTTAGCTACCATTGCCAACTCTGAAGTCGGCCACACCATCTTCCAAACGATTGGTCTCACTTTGGATGTATGCGTCTTTGTTGATTCATAGATTTGCTTTTTAAAAACTTTTGCCACAACCATTTAACCGATTTCTCTTATTTACTAGCAATACAATTGGGCAAACACCATCCTTTTCTTCCCTTACGTTTTATTCGAGGTAATGCCCATTGTCTTTGTACTTTCACCGAAGTTATGTTTTCCACAAGCCTTGAAGGTTTCTGATGAGTTTCTACCTGCATTACTTTAGTACCCATCAAATATCATCCTCAAGTGGGCAACTCCCAGTAAATGGATTGGTCGTATTGGAATAACATGGGGAATAGTCGCCATGACATTTGGTGCTATCACTGATTACAAGGGTCTCTACATCTGCCGATTCATGCTCGGATTGATGGAAGCTGGATTGTCACCCGGTGTTACATACTACTTGACCTTCTGGTACCGACGATCTGAACGTGGTTTGAGATTGGGTGCTTTCTTCTTGGGCGGTTCTTTGTCTGGAGCTCTCGGTGGTCTTTTGGCTGCTGGTATCTTCCAATTGGACACCAAGGGTGGTCTTTACGGATGGCAATGGACTTGTAAGTTTGAGGTTCCGAGAACTTCGTCTTTAATATGATGGACCGCCAATTCATATCATTTTTCTATCTAGTCATCATTGAAGGAATTCCCTCAATTATTATGGGAGTTGTCTGTCTCTTGTGGTTGCCCGACTTCCCCCGTACTACTAAATGGCTCACACCTGAAGAACGTCAATACATGGAGCACCGTCTCACTGGTAAGGAGCAGTTGTCTGAATGTTGGCTCGCCTTGATCGAAAACTGACTCTGGTCAACTTCTGGTTGCAGGTGAAGCCGGTTCTGACTCTCGAGGAGATGCTTGGGTCTGGTCTGAATTCTATGCCTTCTTGCGCAACCCTCTATCATACACTTTCTGTCTCATCCAATTCTGTAACTCTGTCGCCGTATACGGCCCATCTGCATACGCTTCAGTCATTTTAAACACTGCTTTCGGCCCAGTCAAGACTGGTGGTCTCGGTTTCAGTTCCACCGCCATCGTTGCTATGGTGAGTTTGACGTTGCCAAGAATCTATTCAAAGGAAACCGTCAGCTAAAAGCCTTCTTTTTTTAGGGTTCTTGCACTAACTTCTGGGGTATCATAATGTGTCTGATTTTGGTCAGTTCTGCTGATCGATTCCGTGACAGATACTTCCATTTGCTGTTCGGATATGCTTGGTAAGTCTTCAGAATGGAAAGGAGTGTCTGATCGTTATTGTCATCTCAACTCAACACCTTGTATTCCATCCCTTAGTGTCTTGATCAGTTTCGCTCTCTTCGCAACTACATACAACGACAAGCCATGGACCAAGTTCGGAGCTCGTACGTGATTTGACTCACGCCAGTTTTCTTGAGAGAGTCATACTAAAATTGATCTTTTCTCGCACGTAGTGTTCTTGGCTACATCTGGATTGTCCTCTGCTACTCCACTACTGATGGCATGGCGTACCGACTCGGCCTACGGAACGACGTACTCAGCAACTGTAACCGCTGTTACACTCGCCTTCGGTAATATTGGAGGTGCCGTCGCACCCCAACTGTTCTTCCCATCTGCCGCACCATTGTATTTCACCACTTTCTGGGTCTTGTTCGGCTTGGTCTGTGTCTCTGTGTAAGTTCTTGTTGCCTGCTATGACTGTTGTCGTTCGTTGGTCAAGTTCCTGTCACTCAATCGACTGTTCTTTCTGATAGGGTCTTGGTCACTGTCAACTATGCCATTGAATACTTCATCCCTGAAACATACGGCCCTAACGGACCTTATCATTTTAAGGCACGACATCTGGCTCGACGTGCCTCATTGGGAACCGTATAAACTGCTTCTTGGTTGTCTAGTGGGTAATAATTTGTAATTGTTCAAAGTGAAGAAGTTGAGTTTGATATCGAAAAGGACAAAATCTTTAGTATGCATTGAAATAGGAATAGTACCTGAATTTAAAAGTAAAACTCACGTCTGCAGTTTCAAATGTCTCTCAGTGTGTTATTTATGAGCGAAAATTAGCGAATCGGCAGGCGGTCTTGTCGTTGAGTCCTTGCGTGCTTGCGACACGAAGCTGGAGTAGCTACGCCATCAAGCAGGTCTATTACCGACGTGATTCTCCAATAGTCAGTGTTTGGAAACCCGTCCAAAACTTTTTCTATTAGACTGTCCTGCTCAAAACCCAACTTCGACCCAGTTTCTCACAAAACGTTTATAATCTTCCAATGTTAGCAGGCAACAAGATAGATTTAATTGAAGCTTTAACCGCCCACTCGTTGGCTCTGGAACCTGTAACAGTTGACCAAGATGTGATTGTCAACAAGATCGACTTCGAGTGTGCCCTTTCACGTATCGCCATGCACGAGATGCCGTTCGTCCTTGTCTCATCAAATCCAATTACAGATCATACGGTAGTTTGAAAGCTTTTCTGCTTCATTGAGTTAATATGGGTTGACATCAAACTGGAATTTTATTTCAACAGACTACTATGGACAAGATGAACGTGGTGGAGATTGCTGGTCGGAAAGGAACTCGTTCAGTATGTGAATTTCTATTCATTTTTGCACAGGATCTATTCTAACTAGATGTTCCCCAAGTTGAAACCAGATCGACTCGAGAGCGTCAAGTTTTTGCCCATTCAGCTCGATACTGCGCGGTAGGCTCTTGATATCATATTCTCACGATATGAGCCTTATGGTACATTCCTCACGATATGAGGCTTATGGTACATTTTAACCAGACATTTGATTTCGGAATTTGCTCTTCATTACACTACTGATGACTGTTCTCAACTACAACCATTATTGATCGCTTCAACTCGTCGTCACCCCTCTCATGGCGATTCTCAAAAGATTTATATTGGAATCGAAGCAGATGACAAGATGAATTTGCACAATCGTCTCGTAGTCGATGAAGGAATCTATGCAGCTGACGAAGACGAGAATGGATGCCCTGTTTACACGAACTTGGAGCATTTCGGCCTTGGAGATCGATTAGAGAACTCATCTGCTCGAGCCAAATATGATATTCTTACAACAAGTTTGGCTGGTGTAAGTTGATTTAATCCTGGCGACATCAGCCTTGATGGTATTCTCACCGTCTTTGTGAGTTCAGGGCCAAACCAACATATTTGTCGAAGGGAAATGGGATGGAGCTCAAACTCTCTTTGAATCTCCACCTGAATCTTCTTCACTCTTTCTGGTTTGTTCCTCCATCTACCTTCATGCATCCCTATCACAATGCTGCTGACACATATTCCAATCTTTTAAATAGACTATTTCTCTGCTCCGTGAATCTAAAGGAAAGAATGAAGCGTTCCCATCAAAGAGTTCCTTAACCGAAGAACTTGAGACACTAGAAGCTTGGAACACCATAGGCGAAAACTGGGTTTCTTCTGCGTCGAACGAGCCAGTTGCAGATTATACCACCAGCTTTTTGAAACGTGAGGGTCGTTACAGTGTCTTCGAAAGCCCTCCAAGTTCACTGACAAACTTTGAACATCGTAGATGTGAAAGAGAACAACCAATCCTTGTATCACATGCCCACAGAACAGGAAGACACAGAGACTCTTGCCTTCAATCCCATGCCCGATATTCAGAAACGGAATGATTATGACTTTACCGAACAGTTATGGGACTTTTGTTGTCGTGCATCCGATAGCGATGACTTGAACGAAATCATAATGACCGTAATGGACGCACTAGAGGATCTGACATTACAACCAATCATACACAAGAGTAACTTACAAACCGCCTTGGGAGCCTTATGTCGAGATTGTCTAAAACTATCCAAAATCCAAACATCACTTGACGCATCCAAGGAACGAATATCCGAAGCATGTGATTACTGGAGTGAGAAAGCCAATGCTATGGAGTGCATGGTTGAAGTTGGGATCAGCAAATTGAAACGAGACTTCAAATATTGGGCAACCAGTTCAGATGGCGGTCCATTTGACTTGGAACCATATCTTGACGGAGCTCTGCCATTGACTGAACAGATAACTGCAATGAAGCAGTTGAATGCGGTAGTCTCGCTGCACGAAAGTATCAAATCTAATGTTAACTTGCCACAAGCTGAAATGAAGAGTCTTGTCTTGGCTGCGTTGGAGCACTTTCGACCGTGTCGTGGAGGAGATGAAGTACTGCCAGTAGAGTTTCGTATCAGAATCGCACCTTTTACTGGCATCGTCAAATCTATGATTGCTGGGTAAGCTATAGACTACACAATCGGTTGCTTGTATACGCACTGAATGACGAAGCTATAGTTTGGCGTAGATCTTAACGCTCTTTCGTTGTCTGTAGACGTGTGCCAGTTGAATGGAGTGTTACTTTAGATGGTGAGACTATTCTTTTTACCAAAACCAACCTCTTTGATGGTATGGCCGTTGCGTGATCATTTTGGGTAACATTACGATGCGGTGCTCACATTTCTTCAATAGAAACCGCCTCCAATGGCACAAATGATACAGATCACGCGGAAGTACCTAATGATGACGCGTCCATTGAGCTGGACCAGGAGTTGGATGAAAGTGTAGAAATTGTAAAAAGCTGTCAGTGGAATGTTGTGCATGTAAAACAGCAACCCGTGTAGATTATATACAGAAATAGACGAGAGATGAGCGATCTTAGTACCATATCAGCTAGAGCGCAAGGTCTCGTTGCATCACAATCTTATCTTGGAAGTAAGGATGGCTCGAAAGCTTGATATCGATCAACGACCGCAATTGGCTTCAGTTTGGCATGTAGTCTAATCATATTGACCTGTCTACTAGTTGGCAAAGTTGCGTCTATAAATGACCCAGACATCATCAATCTTGGAACGGCCGAAAATAAGCTTACATCTGCTGAAATGAGTGAGCGAATGAATGTTGTTCGCCCCGTTGTAACAGATCAAGACTTACTATATGGTACGTTAAGATTCTCATATTTTTGACTTGAACCATCCAGTTACAATCTCCTAGTTGCAATGCCTCAACTGGATGTGCGTTCGATTAGGACAATACAATGGACACGACGCACTACGACGCCAATTGGCTCACCTTCTTAATCGACACTTCAAACCATTGCAGCCTGTCTTGATCGATGAAGTTCAAGTGACGAACGGGTGTGCGTCAGCTATAAATGCAATCGCACAAGTATGTTGCGATGCTGGGGATTGCATTTTACTTCCAAGCCCTTATTACGGCGGATTCTTGTAAGTTCGGAACCGAACGTTGAGCGACTTGTACGGTCTGACTCTGATCTCTCACACCATCTGAAAACAGCAATGACACGCTGTACACTGCTCGTTGTGAGCTTGTACCGGTACCAGCAACCTCTTACAACGAGTTTCAAGTGTCTGTAGAAGACATCAATGCTACATATCAATACGCTACTGTATCCCTCGCAAAGAGAATTACTGCTATAATAGTGTGCAGTCCGAATAATCCCTTGGGCAGAACGTATTCGAAGGAATGGTTGGAGGAGGTGCTGAATTGGGCTGCAGAACGAAAGCTACATGTAATCGTTGATGAGCTGTATGCTCTCTCTGTCTGGGGGGAGACTGCAGAGCCATTTTCACCGGTTAGTGTCGTGTTGAATTCACAGATTATCGAAGATATAGCACAATTTAGTTTTTACTCATTCTTTTTTAAAGTTTACATCTGCGCTTGCCATCAAAGTACCAGATCCACTAAGGACACATGTCCTTCACGGTATCGCCAAGGACTTTTTGTCAAATGGGTTACGAATGGCGTGGATTGTGTCTCGTAATCCAGCCATTATCTCAGCGTTAGACAAACTGGGATTCTTTTACTCGACTAGCAATCTCATGCAGAACTGGATGTGTAATATGTTTTCAGACCACGCGTGGGTTGACAACTTTATAAAGACGAATAATTTGAGGATACGGGATGTGTATCTGAAAACGACCAAGTGGCTGACGGATCATGAGATACCGTTTGTGGAAGCTAATTCTGGATTCTTTATATGGATTGATTTGAGGAGGTGGTTGTTGCGTATGTATAAGTGCTGAAGCGTTGATGTGAATGTGGAGAACTCACTAAGCTTTTCTATAGCTACTGGCGCTAGTAGTACCTCAAATGCCTCATTGACACATTCAAAATCATCTTCTAAACCAATATCAACGAACTCACTTTCCGTTAAAATGGCTTCCCCAGCTACGATTGGAGCTCGACGAAAAGAGCGAGAGATTGAGCTCTTTTACGCATTGCTGCAGAATAAGATTTATATTGCACCAGGTTT
Organism: Synchytrium microbalum; assembly: GCF_006535985.1. Taxonomy (NCBI): domain Eukaryota; kingdom Fungi; phylum Chytridiomycota; class Chytridiomycetes; order Synchytriales; family Synchytriaceae; genus Synchytrium; species Synchytrium microbalum. The sequence continues at coordinate 108,883 of NW_022158375.1, forward strand.
GAATCAAATTATAAGGCCAAATCTTTGATTACTCGCTAAATCAGTTCTGTTGATTATTAGGCGAAGCATTCTACTGTGACGAAGAAGGCTGGTTTAGAATCATCTTTGCTGTTGAATGGCCTGTACTCCAGGAAGGTTTGGAACGAATGGCGAAAGTGTTGGATGACCGGCTAGCGAAGAGTTTTGCTGGACTGAATGTGGATTAGCTTCAAATGTACAAAATGGAGTTGGGCCAGGACCATTGAATGTTGAATAGAAACGAACTCTCAGACTAAATGGATGGCTCTGTTGTTGAGATCTTTCGTTGCAATTCCACCGCGTCTGTTTTGTGTGGGGCAACCGTGGTAGGCATTAAAATAGTGTACAGCTGTAGTTCAGCCTCTCATTTACCAATGAACTCCATTTATTGCGACTCTGTTCTGAAAATGACGTGACGCGCTGCGCGTCTCGCACCTCCAGGATTCGATTTCCCTACTTTCAACATCTCAACACAGACAAATTTGGATGAGGAAGTGAAGGACAGTGCCTACCTTCGCTTACTCACTTTGCAAAAGCAAGACATATCTATAGACGCCAGGGTCAAGGCCAGAGGGTGGGACTTCGGTCTACCATCTGATGGTTAGTTGACAGCGGAACTTTTCTAGTCATTGTCGACCGTCTCTCGCTACGAAACAAACCCTGGAGAACTCGCTGTAACAGATTGACAAGTAGTTACCACATTGGTTCATGCTAGTAGTTGTAGTGGTCAGCATTCGCGTATGTATGGGTTTTCACGTTTGCGGCAAGTTTGAGAAACATCGCGTACAACCACAAATTTTTGGGAAAGAGACCTCAAATAGGCTTGATTGTGATTTGTACACATCCATCCACACAGTCCTGCTCAAGATTTAACTGTTTTGCCCTCTTTTTGTCTCTACCTAGTTGCCCTGTTTATCCAAGATTCTCTATTGGTCCAGGTGGTCATTTGGTACGTATCAAGCAAGATCAGGCGCAGTCTCGTCATCTGCATCACCTGGTCTAGTCCCTTGGTAGCTCTAGATGTCGAACTACTCGTTTGTCATGAACGAACTCGATATCATGGGAGCAAAGTGTCGCTGACAGGCCCAGGAAGGCAGTCAAGCGATTCGACAGTGATATCTAGAAACTTATTCTCTCGTATTGAGTGGGATTCATGGTTTTGAATGTTGATCAAAAATATTTTGCGAGTAAACTTTGTTCATATAACATCATATACCCGTCTAGGTACAACACCTATTCATATTTGCACAAGCTCAAAATCCACCCATTTAAGTCTACACATGCCCTTAATCCTGTTTCCTACAGCACTGTAATCATATCCAAAGTCATTCGGATGTATCAACACGTACTTCTTTACAACACAACTCTCTGCTGTCAATGCACCAACCAACCATTCAGCGTTCATCCTCGTATTGACAAGTGACAAGGCTTTGAGATTCCTGAGCCGGCTCATGAGCACTTCTATAAACACTGGCCTACTAAAGATGGCTGAATCTATAGCAACATATTTTAAAGCCGGGCACCGTGCAGCCATCTTAATCACCACATCGTCATTTACGTATTTCGGTAGCTGTATGGCAGTCAAGTTCGGGCTGGCATTTATCAATCCGATGAGAGCTGTTTGTGATATGCGGGAACCAGGGTGGAAGATAATTGCCTTCAGGTTGCGGACACTCTGAGAGATACTATTGACTACCGCGTCATCAATCCCCTCAAAAAGCACGGTATTGAGATTCAGGTATGCTATGTTCGGGTTGTTTTCTATAAGAATGGCGATGTCCCGTCCAGTGACGTGGCTGTAATAATCAAAGGAGACTGATACGAGATTTTTCCAAGTCGAAAAGAGTAGAGGAAAGTATGCGGGACGAGCAGCTTTTCCGGGATTGTGTGGCAAGAATGTCAAGTATTTGAGCTTGGGAGTGCAGGCTGCCGTTTTGGAACTAGCCCGAGCAAGAATCGTGAATCTGAGAAAATTGAGGTCTAAACGACATGCACACTGCTGTAGTTACCTCCAATGTACAGCTATTGTTATCTTTTCTAGATTCCATATGTCGCCCTCTCTGAATAAGTGTTCCGACAAGCAGTGTCCAGGCCAGTTAAGACTCTTGAGTTTCATTAGAATGGCTCTTACACTATCTTCTATCGGCACGAGGTGCGATTCTGTAAAATTCGAAGTTACGGTCAAGGATTCGAGCTAAAATAGGAAGATTCTAGCACAAATCTTCCAAGCACCATACCATATCTCGTTTCTTACCCTTTTACAAGCTGGCAAGATTGCAAACAACGGTTCCAGTCGCGGCACAGAGTAGAGAGTTAACTCTTGTACGTTCCCATACAACTTGTCTGGGTTTGAGACAGACCAAACATCTAGCAGTGCTAGGCGTCTAGGACTGTACGATGGTGCCCAGTCAAACGATAGAGGGAGCCCTCGGAACAGTACAATTGACTGACACAATTCGAATTGTGCCGGTTGACTCCAGCATTTACAAACAAGGCAGCACCGGTATTTGGTCTGCTTGTCGCATAGATCAAAAATCCCACTAAGATAATCAATGAGTGGGTCAATGTCATTATATGCTTGATTGTTAATTAGAGAAGGAAGATTTACGAGAATGACGTAAAGATTTCAGCGCTTATGCAGTGTTTGATTTACGACCCAAAATCTTTGATGATTTTTTAGATTTTCGATGCATACCTTAAGATCTCGCGTGGCAGTCTAATAGCTCCTGGTAGATCATCCTCAGTGACGATATTTGACGTGTCCATTACTGCCAACTGGTCCCAACAATCCAACACTCTCTGTGCGTCGACACACTCTTTCAAACAATTCGCAGTCTTAAATCCAACCCAAGCAGAGTCCCAGGCAATCGCTTTCGCGGATAATTTGCAGCAGAATAGCAAGATGTTCCCAAGTAAGCTGACCGGCCTCGATTCTCCTTCCTGGAACTCACAACTCGAAACTTTTGAACAGGAAATGTTTTTGGTGCTTTGACACGACGACGACTGGCAACACTCTCCAATACACTTCCAAATGCTAATTCCAGGTATGCATCACGCGTAGATATTATCACTTTTGATGTATTACCGTTACTCTACATTCGCAAATTCAAAACATCTGAACTGAAATCACAACTCAACGCACTGAAGCCCAACTGCCATCCTATTCATGAACATGGGAGGACCGCACAATCTCGATGAAGTCGGCCCATTTCTCACAAGGCTCTTCTCCGATCCTGATCTGATTCCCATTCCATTCCAATCCTATCTCGCTCCATGGATTGCTAGAAGGCGAGTTCCCAAAATACGAGACCAGTATGCTGAAATCGGTGGCGGATCCCCCATCAAGATGTGGACGGAACGACAAGGAGAATTGGTTACGAAAGCGCTGGATGTGATATCACCTGCAACTGGTAAGCTGGGATTGAAATCGGTGAGCCACTCTATTTTTGTTGGCTGTATTCTCAATTCACCTTTATAGGTCCGCATAAGCCATATATAGCATTCAGATATGCACCACCACTGACTGAAGATACCGTAAAACAAATGAAGGCCGATGGGATTCAACGGGCTGTAGCGTTTTCTCTATACCCACAATATTCATGCTCGACTACAGGAAGTAGTTTAAATGAATTAAAAAAACACTTGGATGTGCTTGATCCTGAAAAGAGTATACGATGGAGTGTATTGGATCGATGGGCTACTCATCCTGGCCTAGTGAATGTGAGTTCGCTGTCGAGGACGAATGCCCGTATGCTGATAATGTTTTTTTTGCGCTGACACTTTCTCATTTCATCAGACATTCGTCAAGCACGTACAAGACAAACTATTAGAGTATCCTGAGAATGAACGCGATGATGTTGTCGTGCTCTTTTCTGCACATTCGTTACCGATGTCTGTTGTGAATCGTGGAGGTACGCTTGAAAATTGTCCTGCAAATATATTGTGGCCCTCAGCGCGTCTGTTTTACCTGTGAAAAAAGTTACTGACAACAAACTCCATTACACAGATCCATATCCAATGGAAGTAGCATCCACAGTGCAACAAGTGATGCAGAAAGTGGGTCCCAAGAACCCATACCGACTTGTATGGCAATCACAAGTCGGACCTGCTCCATGGCTAGGAGCTCAAACAGGCCAAGTGATTGAAGGGTATGGCAAACAAGGAAAGAAGAACCTGCTATTGGTCCCTATCGCTTTTGTATCGGATCACATTGAGACTCTTTTTGAATTGGATATCGAGTATAAGCATATCGCCACGGAGGTAACTAGAAAAGGTTGTTGGCTCTTGCTTATAGTGTGTATTCAAAAACTTTTTTTGCCTTATAATAGAATGGAGTTACTGGATTCAAACGAGCCGAATCTCTGAATGCAGCTCCATTATTTATTGATGCTATGGCCGATCTAATCAAGACCCATATTGACTCTAATCTGCCGGTATCTGCTCAGCTAAAGTTGAGGTGTCCCATGTGCACCAGTCCACGATGTGGAGCGACAAAAGCCTTTTTCGCATCTCAGCCATTAAACATTTAAACTGTATAAATTAGATTCTCATATATCATCATCCACGTCAGCATGTCCCTTTTTGTGCAGGTTGTGTTTTTGCCGCATCAGACGATTCTTTAGTGCAGAGTACTCCAAACAAGGATCGCTACAGGTAAGAACACCATCTTGATTACATGGATTACGCGTCGTGTCGTAAGTTCCGCCCTCACGTTTCCTTTCAATACCATCTTCCCTCATCACATTGAATGTTAAGCAGACTTGCCACGAGAAGCAGGACACCACTAGTATCATCTATCAACGCTTATCGAATGATGGGGAATCAAGCTAGTTCAGCAACACCGGTCAAAGAGCCCACAGTTAAGAAATCTGAAGCGGAATGGAAGGATATTCTCGATCCAGAAGCTTTTTATGTGTTGAGGCAAAAGGGCACTGAGCGACCGTTTACTGGCAAGTAAGTTATTGCATATTGCATGGCTTACAGTTGTTTTGCGTTTGGTTTGCAGTGCGCCTCTTTGACATCAACCTCGTGTGAGATTGTCGTCAGGAATATGAAGCTCACCAAACCGTTTGGTCTTAAACTAGACTCGTAAACAACCACGACCAAGGAATCTACAAATGCGCTGGCTGTGGTTCTGAACTTTTTGAGTAATCTACATGATCGCATTGTACTTGCGGTCGAACCTTGGAACTTACACCTCGTTTGCCAACGTAGGAGTACAACCAAGTTCGAATCGGGAACTGGCTGGTAATGCCGATCGTTATTGATCCTTTCGTTTGATATCTGACTCTTCTTTAATGTCAGGCCTTCGTTCTTCAAGCCTATTACACCGTCAGCCGTCACAGAACATTCAGATTACACGATGTTCATGAAGAGGACTGAAGTGGTCTGCTCGAATGTACGTCTCTGTTGGATTTACGCTACTGATTTACGATTCCAGCTTTAACTCAACCTGGTTTTGTTTAGTGTGGCGGTCATCTCGGTAAACCCAAACACGATCAACAACTCTTCAACACGTTCTGAGCTATTCTTTTATTTTAGGCCATGTTTTTTCTGATGGTCCACGTCCTACAGGTCAACGATACTGTATGAATTCTGTCTCATTGGAGTTTGAGAAGAAATGATCTTGATACAATTTCTTTCTATTTTTGGCCCGTCCATCCTATTACCTGTATCAGCTCTGCGCAATTAAATAGTCATTAAATATAAGTTTCCTTTCCATCTTCAGTTATAACTTTTCACTCGAAGCGACGCGTTTCTAACTTCGAACTTTGGAAACGTACAAGCCACATCCAAGGTCACCAAGTTTTTTCAACATTACGACTTTCTTATAAAAAGTAGAAGACAAGAGAAGATGCCACCAAAGAAGATTAAGAAGACCGCTGGTACGTTAATAAGCTGACTTCTATGTCGCATCTCTCTCCGTTGTTATTTATTAGCCTTATGTGTCAAGTTGCAGCAAAAAACCGATGTGCGATTTCCAGCTAACTTCCATCCCCATGAACAGAATCCATCAACTCGCGATTAGCGCTTGTGATGAAGAGTGGTGTCTACACTCTGGGCCACAAGTCTACCCTCAAGACTCTGAGGCAGGGAAAATGTACGTGTGCATGAAAGGAGCTTCCTTGTAAAATAAACATCAAATGTGTTGACATTATGTCTTATAGCCAAACTCATCATCATCTCTGGTAACTGCCCAACTCTCCGAAAATCCGAATTGGAATACTATGCCATGTTGTCCAAGACTGCTGTTCACCATTACTCTGGCAGTGAGTTTAATGCTCTGGTTTTTTAGCTTGGCCGTCGAGAGCTTTACAATGTCATCAAACTATATCTGATTCAAATAATTTCTTTTTCATAAACAGACAACATTGATTTGGGTACCGCCTGTGGTAAATACTTTAGGGTCGGATGTCTTTCAATCATTGACGGTGGCGATTCAGATATCATCACTTCCACCACTGCCAAAGCCGAATAAATAGTTTGCACCCGGGGTTTTGTATAGTTGCTTGGATAAAATGTGAAGAGATAGGAGAGAGGAGCTTTTTTTTGATATAAAAAGTTTGCTACTCTTTTCTCTCGAACTTTGGTCTATTTCGATCGTTTCGCACTCTTTGCTATGATGCCAAGACAAGATGGGCAACTCCTAATGACCAGCTGGACGAGGGAAAAAGTCAACGCAATGGAGCTTGATGATGATGCAAAGATGGATCTTTTATCGCTTCAAACAGATAAATACAGGAAGCTACATATGTTCATTTACTATCTCTTCAGACACCCTTGAAGTTGAGATAATTCCAAGGTCAGTAAGTAGCGATGTTATGTATTCTGGTGGTGTGTAATCAATAGGCGGACTTCGAAACTACCACGAGAAAGTGTTAGATGTAAAAAAGCGGCTTGACTCTAATCCAATCATCATACCTCGATGCTTGTTGGATCATACGAGTCGTATTCATCCACCATTATCTTTTCCATGCCAACTTCTGGTTGATTCAGTGGGAATGATTTCATAAACTTGGAGCTATAAAGTAACGTTGAGGGGTTAAAAGAACGCGCACCCTATAATCCATCCGCGACACAGTCATTCCAAAGCGACTATGACAACTACACAACCAAAGCTTACCTTTCAGCCACAACATAGAAGGGTACATTAGCCTGCTTTGCGACCAATGCTATCTGATACGTTCCAAGCTATGGTAGGTATAAATCAATGTGAGTTGAAGCCACCCAAACGTTGAACACCATCCTGGACTACAACCATCATTTTTTGCAAAGTTACCTGGTTGAGTAGACCACCATTTGCACATATTCCCTCAGCACCCACCAACACCATGTCAATTTTCGACATTACACGGGCCACGGCTGTATCTAGTATTACACGTGCTTCAATGCCGGCTTCTCGTAGGATCTCTACGGCCTTTTTGCTATATCAATATACATTAATATCGTAAGTTCATGGCGTTGGTCTCGATTCGGTAACGTATACGAGCAGCCGCCTGGATTGCACGTCATCAGCAAAGAATCTCACCCATTGGAAGTTGGTCTTGATTCAGTAACGTATACAAGCAACCTCCTGGGTTGGACGTCAGCAGCGGCTCGTTGTAGCAAGTGGACGACGACTCGCGAATGTGAATGTATCAGCACAGTCTGTTTGGGTGAAAGTGTGAACAAAAAGGTGACTGGGTGGGAATACATGCTTTCTTACACTATGCAAGTCAGGCCGTAATATCTGTAGTCCTAGTGATGCGATGCTTTCCCTCCTAGCTCCAGAGTTCAGGACGAAAGCTTCTCCTCGTAATATGATTTGTTGCTTCCATTGCTTAAAGTCCTAAGGTATTGAGGGTTGAGTCAATAGGAGCTTGTGTGTTCAGGGTGACTTTGTACTATGTACCATGATATCATCCTGAGGCATGCGAGTGACTTCGCGTAAGAATAGATCGCAACCTCCCGAGAGCGAGATTGAGTTATGAGAAGAAGCTTTGAGAGCTTCACATGCCCTCTGCAAGTTCTGGTGCTCTTCTGAAGAGGTTGAAGCAGTTGATGCTCTAATGAATTCCGTCAAAGTCTAGCATTGTAGTAAGAATTTTAACAGTTAAAACCGCTGGATGACTCCATTATGTGTAAAAATGTTTGAAGTCCAAACTGTGTCAAATGTTTGGTCAAGACACTCCATTGGAGGATGGATTGGAATAAAGAGAGATGGATCTCGTGTAAAAGTACCTTTACAGCACAGACTTGCATGCTTAGTTGAGCATTGGAGCGTATTATGCTCTGGAGGGTCGTAACTAGGATTGACAAGACATAAAATGAGCATGTTGAAGCAAAGGAGAAAAGGAGCACGGTACACTTGCCGACATCGACCATTATTGAGTGAATATGGACGCGTCTCTGGTGCTTTGATGAGGAGCTTGGGTGTTTTTTGCAACGTGAAATTTCACACCCGAATCGGTAAGATGAAGAATGCGAAATGCTCAACGCACACCCAAACAAAGAAAAACGGAGGGATTGCCTTGGCTGTCATAGAAGCAACTTATAAGCAACACAAGGACAGTCATATCGATTGATTTATATACAGCTTGACTCTATTAGGTAAGTTGGAACTCGAAGATGAAGAATATATTTAGACGGAGAGTCAGATGTGAAAACTTTGAGAGAGACGTGGTGCGATTGGGGCTCCCAACGGGGGAAAGAGTCCGGTTACTGTCTTTATTATTCATTATTTGGCCACAATCCCTACTATTCCCTCCATGTTTGCTTGCTGTTTGGAATTATCAATGAACAAGCAAGATGAGAGCATTCATCATCAACCACCCAAACCTCAAACTGGGACTCGTGTGGCGTCTCATCACTAAAAGACACCAATTACTATATTCAAATCACGAGAATCTATTCAATTACTCTCATTCATTGCCTTGCTGCAGATTCCCGCAAGAATCCGATCATGATTGTTGACTCCCATATGACAATTGAAAACCACGATGCAAATCCATTCATCCTTACTAATGACACGTTATTCAACTCTCATAGATACATACGAGGACTGGTCCACCATGTCCAAGTCAAAGTATGTCGAGGACGAATACGACGAACTCGGCAGTGACGCTGAAGGTATGTATGCAACTTGTCATTTTGATCATGTTTTCGCTCATAAAAGACACGTTTATATCCATACATTACAATGAACTAACTCAATCATTACTTTCTACCACATAGATACTCCAATGACTGCTCCCGACCAAGACGACTTACAAGATGAAGACTCGGATCAAGACGACGACGACGACGAAATGGATGAACTAGCTTCCGATTCATATTCTCAAGGCGACGAAGCTGAATATGGTCGTCCTCCTTCCAGAGCTCGTGCTGCAAAAAGCAAGACGAAAGCTCCTGCCACCAAGGCTGTCAAATCATCTGGAAGTGATCGTAGACGAAGTAAAGGATCTCCAAGTGGTAGTAGTACCGGTAGTAGTCCGCGCCATGGTGGTAAAAGTGCTGGCAAGGCTAAAGGAAGGAAGAGTCGTTTGTCTGGCAAGGTAACGCGAAAAAACCGATGTGATTCTCGGTGGATTGACTTCATGAATTAATGAGCGGGATCATTCATTCCACAACCTATGCGAACCTTTCGTTTCTATATACTTACACGCACTCTCTACTCTAATCCTTACAGATGACTTCCGAAGAGGACTTTGACGACGACGATGACGAAGATCAAGCCATGGATGAAGACGAAGATGAAGATGAAATGGCTTACGAAACTCCAAACTCATCAAAACCCGCCAAAAAGAACGACAGGAAACGTAAAAAGCCATCGTCATCAAAGAGCCAGTCATCAGCTTCAAAATCCAAACTTGTACCATATGATCCTGTCGTCATTCCTATGGGCGGTGAAATGACACCACAGACTGTAGACAAATTTTTGGGATGGCGTGTCAATCCTGAAAATCCTGCTGAGGAGCAAATGTTGGTCAAGTATAAGGTAAGTGAGGAACCACCAAAACAGGTTCAAAAACACTGGCGTATGAAACTACTTGAAAGTTTCGTAGCATTTAAGCGCTACACGAGTCAATTGTTTGACAACATCACTAACCCTCACACAACCGAATTCATAGAACATGAGTTACTATCACGCTCAGTGGCTTCCAAGAGAAACAGTTGAATTCAACAAGATGGCTGCTGTCCGAGTACGACGATTCTTGGAAAAGCCAGCTTGGGAAACTCAATGGAATGAAGATGAATTCTTCAATCCCTCCTTTGTCAAGGTATGCTTCCAGAACGTGTACTTTTTTTGTTGAGATTGTGCTGACGCTGTCTTCTCTTTGCTTTTTACCAACAATAGATTGATCGTCTTGTTGATGAAGGAGAATTGGAAGGTGCCATCTACTTTTTGGTTAAATGGGGCTCGTTGACTTATGATATGTGTACTTGGGAGACTCAAGAGACTGTCAAAGAGGTGTGTGCTAACTAGCAAGAGGTTTGATACCCATGCGTTATGGCCTCCTTTTCCGCTTGAAGTTAAACCCCATCTTTCCGTGCTTGAATCTGAACCATGGCTCACGATGCTAACCGAGTCACCATATTTTATAGATTGATGAAGATAAGATTGCGGAATTCCATGCATCACGAGTCCTGCTTACTGAAAAGCGAGAAAGCCAACTCCGTGGTGATGTTCGACCGCCATTCAAAAACTGGAAGAAGATTGAAATATCACCAACATACAAGGACGATCACGAATTACGACCCTACCAACTCGAAGGTCTCAACTGGCTCACATATTGCTGGTTTAACAAACAAAACAGTATCTTGGCCGATGAAATGGGTCTTGGTAAAACCGTACAATCTGTCGTCTTTCTACATAACTTGTATGTCAATGAGAAGGTTATGGGACCCTTCTTGATTATTACTCCACTTTCCACTATTGGTAATTGGGAGAGAGAAATCAAGGGCTGGACTGATCTGAATCTGGTCGTGTATCATGGTAATGAAATGGCGAGAAACTTGATTGTGGATACAGAGTTCTATTATCGTGATGGCAAGGTAAGAACATATCGTGATTTGAATCTGATGTTATAGACCTCCTATTTGTCACCTTCTGTCCAAGTTTTTTTTCCTCCTTTCCAACTCACACTCGAATATCTTTTAGAATCAAATAATTCCTGGTGTCCACAAATTTGATATAATCTTGACAACATATGAAATGGCCATGGCTGGTGTTGCTCAACTCAAACCCATCCAATGGCGAACTGTCATATTGGACGAAGCCCATCGTCTAAAAAAGAACACATCAAAAATATCAGAGACTCTCAAGGCCTACAGGATGGACCACAGAGTCCTCTTGACTGGTACTCCATTACAAAACTCGTTAGAAGAGTTGTGGTCTCTACTCAACTTTCTTGAACCATCAAAGTTTGCGGACGAAAGGGTCTTCCAAAACGAGTATGGGAACTTGCGAGATGCTGCTGATGTTGAACGATTGCAGCTGCTCTTGAAACCTTTAATGTTGAGACGTTTGAAGGAGGATGTTGAAAAGAGTATTCCGGTCAAGGAGGAGACTATTATTGAAGTCGAGTTGACTACGATGCAGAAGAAGTGGTATCGATCTATTCTTGAAAAGTATGTACTTTATTCTGAATATTCGTTTGGTTGACCGAGAATGTGTGCGTTCAAGTACTCACCACATTCTCAACTTTTTAAGGAACTTTACATGGCTCAAAGCCGGTAGTGGTAAAAAGACAAATACCCCGCAGCTCATCAACACCATGATGGAATTACGAAAGTGTTGCATACACCCATTCCTCTTGAAAGGTGCTGAAGAGCAAATCTATGCCGAGTATGGTGCTCATACCAACGAAGAGCAATTCTCTTGTCTCATTGAAGCATGTGGCAAGATGGTCTTGATTGATAAGTTGCTGAAGAAGCTCAAGGATGGCAAACATAAGGTGAGCATTTACTACCGTTTCAAACAATATTTTTTTGTTTACGAAAATTTATGTCAATAGGTTTTGATATTCTCACAAATGACCAAATGTTTGGATATCATTCAAGACTACTTGCGACGTAAGGCTTATGGCTTTGAGCGTATTGATGGGTCTGTTCGTGGTGATGTTCGTCAAGCTGGTAGGTTAGATTGTCATTTGGCTTTGTCATTCATCCCTCACACAAATTTTTGCTTCCTTTCAAGCCATCGACAGATTCTGCTCTGGTGACTCTGAGAGCTTTGTCTTCTTGTTGTGTACTCGTGCCGGTGGTGTTGGTATCAATCTGACTGTTGCTGATACTGTCATTATCTTTGACTCTGATTGGAACCCTCAGAATGGTATGTTGTGTCAGTCTTTGTCAGTTTTTTTGTGCTTCTTAACTAACTTGAGACATTATCTATATAGACTTGCAAGCACAGTCACGTTGTCATCGTATTGGTCAGACCAAGGCTGTACAGATATACAGGTGAGTATCGCTTGTGGTTTCACTTCATTCGCTTCGCGTCCTCACTCAAATCTCAATAGATTGATCACACGAGGAACATATGAACGAGAAATGTTTGATCGTGCTAGTATCAAACTGGGTCTCGATCGTGCTGTCCTTCAACGAATGGGCTCTGGAGGTGGTGGTATTGGTCCAGATGAACAACCCACGCAACTCTCCAAGATGGAAGTCGAGACCTTGTTGAAGAAGGGGGCTTATGGAGCCTTCATGGACGATGAAGCTTCAAAGGCATTCTGTGAAGAAGATATAGATCAAATCCTTGAACGACGTACCCAAGTAATCAAGCACGATGCTAATGATACTCGAGATGCACAAGGATCCATCTTCTCTAAGGCTAGTTTTGCCTCGGCCGAAACGGACGCGGTTGCCTTGGATGATCCAGAGTTTTGGGATAAAGTAGCTCAGAAGGCTAGTTTGAATGTAGTCCATCAACAAGCAGCACCAACACTCATTATGGAAGGAGCTCGAGAACGTCGTCAAACACAACGATTTGGTGGTAAAGACGATGACGACTCTGCCTCGGAAGTAGATATAGCAGCCGTGATACGAGAAGTGACTGCAGCCGAAAAGAAAATCAAACCCCAAGATTTATTAAAGCCATGGTCTGGTACTGAACGTCAACGATTTGAACGACGACTCATGAATTATGGATTTGGACAATGGGATAAAATGGCGCGGATATTTAATCGTCGTAGTATTCCTGATTTGAAGGCTGCCGGACGACTCTTGTTGCAGCATTGTATTACTCAACCTCAAGTTGTCGACCTCGAGTTGGCTAAACAAGGAAAGGAGATTATTGATGCGGATGCTCCTGCTCCTGAAGGTGTTGGACCAGAGATTCCCTATCTTGGTGCTACGCAAAATCAGGTACGTGCTATTGATATGATTGTTGACTGATGAGATCTGCAAAAAAATGGCTCACTCACTTTCGAAATACCTTTTTCATCGTTACCTTTAGATTCTCGAGTTCAAATCCTTCTTAGAAGATACGACTATAGATCATAGAGCCAATTTAGGTCGTCGTGCCAAATCCATTCTTACTCGTATCGTCATGTTGTGGAGTGTAAAGAGCAAGATTGATCCACATCCTGGTACAATTGTTCCAGTAATACAGAGCACACCTCCAGCACCATGGTGGGGACTTGATGAAGACCGTGACTTGCTCATTGGTGTCGTCAAGCATGGATATGGCCAATACGATAACATGAAGGTGGATCCCGAGCTTATATTCTCTCAAAAGAAATGGGCCAAGAATGATGAAGAGTATGTTCTTATGGATGAAGGCGGTAATGCTGATGAAAAGATGGATGCAGATGATATGCTTGATGATGCTCCTCTTCCTGGTGTCAAGACTGAAGATGGTTTGACGTCTGATATTAAGATGGACGGCGATATGGATGATTTTGATGATGTCAAGCCACCAATACCCATTGTAAAACAGGATGTTGCAGCTCCAGCTCCACATTCAGAGAATGGGTTTGCTGGTCCTAGTAGCAGTCAAGAAGGGAAACCACCAGTACCAGAAACCGATATGATGGCTGTAGATGTAAACCCCATTATAAAATCGGACGAGAATGGAATGGATATAGACCATCATGATGGAGAGAATGGTCAAGCATCAGCAGCAGAAGACGTCAAACCACCACCTGCCGAACGAGTCATTGTAGAAATTGATTTAGCTACTGGACTACCATTTGGTGTCTATCGATGGCCTACTTCTGCTGATCTTGGTGTGCGTATAAAACGTCTAGTTGCTGGATTCCAACGAGCTGCTGCTGCTGAGAAGAAGGCATCTCTACGTCGAGAAAAGGATCAAGCTCGTGTAAAAGTCAAGAAGGACAAGGAGATTGAGAAATCCAAATCCAAGGAACGAGACTTGACTAAACGAGAAAAGGTTGATTTCGTAAGGATGCTCCACTCCTTCGGTGTAGAGACCGTACCAGGAGAACCCAATGTCCGTGACTGGAATCGATTCCGTCAAATCGCCAATCTAGAACGTAAATCGAGTGGTGTCTTGGAAGCCTACTACGTAAAACTTATTTCCTTGTGTCATGAATGTATTGAAAAGTTTGGACAAAAGGATGCTGCAAATGGCGGTGGTAATGCTGCTGGTCACGAAGAAGATGATGACGACGATCTTGAAGAAGCACCAGCTCCCAAGAAGGGTGATCGAGTAACTACCATTACACGAGATGGAGATGCCATGAATCTCATCCGTGCTCGACGAATACTCTTCCATGTTGAACTCTTCCGTAAATTACGACAAGAGGTCATTACTAGTCCTGTTTTGGATGCTCGATTGGCTTTGGCTGTCAAACATGAAAAGTCTGGGTTGCCTAAGTAAGTTGTTTGGTCGTTGTTAGTGTGATTTGGTTTGCAGGACTTTGCCCAGTCTTTGTGGTTTGTTCGCTTACTTTTTTCGCATTCTTGGTTTAGATGGTATGTTCCAGAGCTCCATGATCGGGCACTATTGGAAGCTGTTGCTCGATATGGTATCTTGAGGTCTGATTTGATGGTCCAAGGTAAATGAGACTATTCGATATTTTGGCTTTTTTTTGTTGCCTTGTCACTATCACTAACGTCCAACATCGATGTTTCGCTTAGACAAAGACCTACCATTTGGTGAAAGATTTGAAGAATACACCAGACTCAAAGGCGGCAAAGCTAAGGAAGAGTTTGAACCTACATCATGGCTTGCTGAACCATTCTGGATGTCTGAGCAAGTCTCCAATCGTCGTGTAGTAGCTCTGATTGATTTGGTGACTGCTCCAGAAGCCAAGCAGACTGTTATTGAAGATTATGAAGGCAAAATGGTTCGTCGTAATCAGCCTCGGCGACGCAAGCCTCGTCCTTCTACCAGCAAGACACCTTCATCTGCAAGGAAGGGTAAAGCTCGTAGTGGGTCGTTTGATACAGACGAAGAAGATTCTGAAGATGTAAGCGCAAGATTTCACATTCGTGATGGCAACAAAAAGGACATGTAGTAGTGGCCAAAAGTATCGGCACAGCTGACTTGGATTACTGACTCGCTTTACTTTCATCATTAGCCATTCGAAGAGGAAGTTCTCGCTGGATTTGGACCAGAAGATGAAGCCGACATGTTTGGTCCAGTACGAGCAAGTTCTAGGACTCCCAAGCCTCCACCTATGGTGGATTTGGGTGTTCTTGAACCCAAAGTCAGTCGACCTCCTCGAGTCAAGTCATATACACCTCCTATAGCTGCTATGCCAACTGTTGAGGCTCAAGGTAGTCTAGCAGTTGCACCGCCCAGGGCACCTACTCCCATCGGTCCTATTTCATTGCCTCCAGTAACTCCCGTTGGTGGTGATAGTGGTGATGATACTGATGAGATGATGGAGCAAGCTGCAAAACGTACCAAGAAGCAACGAAAGGTAAATTGAACAGCAGTTTCGTGTTACGACATGAATGTGTAGATTTTTTTCCTTCATTTTTTGCTCACAAGTCGTATTTTTCTACTAGATCAAGGATAAAGACCAAGACACTGATTATAGGACTTATCCACGAGGTCGTAAAGGACGAACCAGTACCCCGAAGGGTGAAAAGGCTACCAAAGCTCGTATAAAGTCAGGAACATCGAGCCCTGCTGCTCTGACATCTGGTTGGAATGCACCAATACCTATTGCTCCGTCTCCCATGACATATGGAAATGGTAATGAGCAACACCAAGGTGATGCTATGATTATGGCTCCTCATCAGCCACCACCGCCGCCACAACAACAACATAATATGTACCAACAACAATATCAATCGATGCCGCCAATGTCCCATTCACCTCTCACACATACAATGCCTCTCCCCCCCTCGAATATGGCGATGCCACCTCAACAACAACTACAACAGCAAATGCACCCACAACAACAACAGCAGATGCAAATGAATGGCTACCCCCAATATTACTCTCACCCTCAACCACAACAACATATAGTGATGTCTTCGTCTTCTGCTTCAGGTGCACAACCAATGCAAATATCTGCAAAGCGAGCATGGGACGAAGGTAGTGAGTGTCATCCCCAACAACAGCAACAGATGCAAATGCAGATGCAACAGCAACAACATGAAATGTATGAGGATGAAGAGGAGGACGATGAGGAGCAACAATGATTGTAGATGAAAGGTTTTATAGAGAAGGAAGAAAGCAAGGAAGTGGTATTATAAAGAGAGATCTCCATACGTATAAAAGTTTTGCGAAGGTAAAAAGAAAGAATTTGCTCAATATAAGTTGCGTTATATAAGTAATTTTGATGTTGTTCGGTTTTTGCTACACGAACACCGCCAAAACGAGAGACATGTAGTCTTTGATTCAAGTTTCTGATTAGCTTATAAACTCAGCGCCTTGTATTTTTTTGCAAAAATCGCGGTCAATACAGATAAGTCTTGCTTGTGCAGGAGCCAGTGAAGGTAGGCAACGTCATTCACTTTCTGGTTCAAGTAGTATGTTTGCTGTGGTTGTTGAGTGTTAGGAGTTTGGAAGGCGAAAACACAGCATATAGTAAAGGTCCAAGCCGAGTTCAACGTATTCAGACCTTCTTTATACCACAAAAATACTTTCTATTGTAGCCCCCCTTCAATTGTACCCTCCGGTGATAAATATACATTATTTGAACAAAAAACACGCAAAACGACACATTTGTCTTCACGCGACTCTTTTCTGGCTATAAAGTTGAAGCCACTCTTCAAACGTGTCCATATAAAGCTTTCAGGGAGCCATTTATTCTGGTTTAATTCTCATCCCATCCACTCGCACCAACAACTGAAACCTACTGTTGCGCAACTAAGAGGGCACATTAAAGATCCTAGAAGAGCATATAGTGACTCTGGGCCATCAAAATTCATAGCTGACAAGTGAATCAGCTTGGAAGCGATCGACAGGTTCGGGTCGCCCGCTTTTATGAATTCTGGTGGTTGATGTTTACATTAAACAGAGTCGTGCTCCATGTGGTTTTATCTTTGGTGAGCTGGTAGCGTATCTACTGGAACTAGAAAGTTGCAAGAATCACCTTTATAAAAAACACGTCCACCAAAATACATATATGCTTTTTACACGTTTTAAACTATTAACAATCGATATGCAGATATATGCGAAATGTACGGCAGATGAGTATCCTTCTCCACTCGAATTGGTGGACCTGCCAAGAACCAAGATCAGAAAAACAACCACAAAATTGAACCCCACAACGTCTGGATTACTCACCAAAGTCAGCACCATTAACCACAAACTGCACTACCTCGTCCCCACCTCCCCTAAACCCAACCACATCACCAGGAAGCACACATCTCGGCACACTACTTAGCACAGTGACTTCATCCTCTGTATACACTCCCTCAATGTCGAATTCACATGTCACGATACGGGTTTCTGATGCGTCGATTTCCAGGACGTATTTGTGACATGATGTTGTTGCGATGAATCCTACTTGTCTGAATGGGCGCCTAAGTATATGAGTTGTCTTGTGAGTTGAGGGCAGAAAAAAAGAAATGTTCGCATAAAGACCAATGTTCACATGAAATCTGCATCTCGATTGTAATCAATCACAATTCTTAAATGCTGTAGAGAAAAAGTGCTTGAAACAGGTGTTTCGCTCTTGGCTAGACCCAATGCGGAGAGAGGAGGTGTTTGAGGTTCTGCCACGTCGTCCAAACTCTCGGGCGCTAAAAAGGAGCTTTCATGAAAAACCACACCTTACGCGAAGTGAAAGCTAGGCATCTATACCTAATTCGTATACAGACTGCTTAGATTGAGTCTGATTCAAGGACCGTGCTCTCGTTTCATCCTCTTCGTGCGACAAAGATCGAGAAGACGGTTTCCATTCAGAGACCCGAGCAATGGGTGTGAAGCCTTCAGGCAGATACCTAGAAATTGAGGGAAAAAGTCCGTTACGATAAAACACGCCAAAGGAGCACGAGCACAAATATTCTCACGTTATCTTATCCAAAGCGCCACCAAAATACAACAAACATCCTTGCTGTGATGAAAGTGAAATAGCAGGATACCACGTCACATCAGTATCGACATTCTCAAATGCAACTCCCATATCTATTCCATTTCTCCAGTATCGAATTTCTCGTGTTGTTAGGTCAAGGAGTGAGGTGATGATGTCTCCTGATGCCCATGCATCACCATAGGCGTTCTAGGTCAAAAACAAATGTAATTGTAAGAACTTTAATTCCATGGGTTTTTTTTGGCACCTAGGAAACGGCTTAGTGCACTTACATCTTTAGGATCAGCACCATGCCATTTCTTTCGTCGAAAGCCATCAAACGCATAAGAATGCTCGTCATCTACCAGAAAAACAAAAAACCCATTAAAAATAACCGATGACAAAAGATGCTTTGAACCGTCCTACCTCCAATTCCAGTCCCTCCTTCCGGGTCACAAACACAATCCTCACTAGCCCATCCAATCTGTATAATCCCTTCAGTCCTCAACACAACCTCATACACAACTTTATCAACCACAGCAGCCTTATTAGACGCATGACATCCAAACCTCGCTCTCAGACTTTCAAACGTCCAGCTATGATTCCAGACATCACGTCCATAGCTCGCTGTAGTCAAGTAAGGTGTTGATTCGGCTATTATGGAGATTGGAAGAGTGTATGACAGTGGCGGTGGGATTGTCCAGTCTGATATTTGTTCAAATAGTCGGAGACTAAAGAAATGGCAGTGTGGACTTGTGTCTGGATTTTTCAGGTTTCGGAGGATGGTGTTGAATGTTGCGGCGTGCTCGAGTATCATTGATTTTGAGACTACACCTACAGAAGACCAAAAACAATGTTACCGGAGTCACTGCGGATGCTTAAACCAGACATTCCAGATTTCTCACCTCCCAATACTGCACAATCCGATATAGCAGCCACATAATCTTGATCCATATGTATCTCAAGTGCTTGTAACAATAAATGTGCTACTTTTTCCTTTGCAAATATTTTTTGTGCAGTTGCTAAACAAAAAAGGTTATATCTTACTTTCAGTAAAATGATCAACAAACGTGATTCACAGTTCAAAACACTTACGATATTTAGCCAACGTTCCAAGCAGTCCAGCTGCATTCTGCGTCAGCCGCGTCAGATACTGAGACTGAAGATCACCATCAGATGCAGATGCTTCAGCTACAGATTTACTAGGTGCTTGATATCCAGTCGGCGAAGGAGACGAAGTGGCCGATGCAGCTGCAGACACAGGGCTATTCGATAAGGTAGGTGACACCACAGCTAATGATCGTGGTGTTGGTTCAATAGGTGATCCTCGAGGCGACGATACAACAGAACTTTTAGCCGTCTCAGCTTTGCTTCCAACACTACTACTTAAATGGCTTTTATCACTACGAGCGACTGAGGCTGCCGATACAGGTGATTTCATAATGGCGGTCTTGCCTTCATTGTTTGGTATGATGGCAAACACGACAATGATGTCAACCAACAAGGTGATTAATGACTCGAGTTGGAATACAATGGCATCTTCGACACCACCTAGATCTTCATCCAAGACTGAAAAGTACGAGTTTTGTACATTGGGATCTATACCATCGAATATCTTGTGTGTTAGAAAGGCGAAGAGGCAGTCTATGTGAGATGCGAGGCATTGGATTGTTGAATTCCATTCATCGACTGACTCTGCTGCTGATATTGTGGATGAATTAGGTTTTGATGATGATGGAGTTGGAGTTGGAGAAGTTGGTACGGATTCCTCAACAGACTCCTCAATGGGTGTAAATGCGGCTCGATCTGGTGATTGAGATACTGGGGAATCACTTGATACAGATAGTGCCGGTGGTATTACGACAGAGAGTCTTCTGATGGGAAGTATCTCCTGCATTTCTTCAGTGGGACTGGCGCGTTGTTCTGCAGGGTTAGAGTCTGTAGGTGATTCAGGTTGTATGGTAGATGCAGAATGCTCCTCGTTAAAGAATGCAGCGCCTGATGGATATGTAGCCATAAACGATTCCAACAAGGGACTTCGTGCCGTCCCACCATTCTCCTTTTGATGTTTGCGAAAGATAAACATAACACATTTCGGACCTATAAGCAGAATTCGAGTTATGAGAGGCCTGATTGCCACCGAGATAATGTGACGTCGTAAGGAGGGCACTATGATTCGGCTGAGAATGAGCAAAAGAAAACGCAAAAGGCATTTTGACCAATGAAAGCTTACTCTTCCTGCTGATAGTAGTCAACGTCTTTGCACATATCGTATGAAGCGACTCTTTGGTCACATCCAGCATGGTTGTAATCAAAAGCTGTATACCGCCTGCTTCCAAAATTGACAAAATCATTTTCTCTGTGATCAAAATGCATCGTTAGGCAAAAGGGGGAAAAAAATAGACGGTACATGGGCAATGAATGTCGAACATACCTCCGATAGTCGACATGTTTAATAATATGGCAATTCCAGCATATTGTAATTCAAATTCACTAGATCTTGAAAGAATCATGACAGCTTCAGTCATTCCAGAAGATTCAAGAGACTCGTGCGTTTTGACTGCAAGAAATGATAATGAGAACGACAAAAAAGGATTGAGATTCTGAACCGAAATACTTTTCGGGATAAGAAACTTACCAGAGCTGCAAAGACACACGAATATATCAGCAATATACAGCGATTCGTGTGTAGTTGCTAATGGGACTCTGGCAATCAAAATTTCTAGGCCCTTGTTTGCCAAAAAGTCTTCATGGCAGTCCGCTATCGAGAGGCAAAAAAGAGCCCTCAACACAAACACACAATACGAGTGAAAATGCGCTCAATGCATACTATGCCCAATCAAGTCGTGTAAAACGGCCTGTTTTCAAACAATATTTCAGTATCTCAAAGACGGAGAGAAGCTCATGATGCGAGTACATACCAACGCCCAATATCTTGTATCCTCATCAGCAGACGACAAGCAAGACAAGACCTTCTTCAAGACACCAGCACGTAACATGTCATTCTGGAAGTCCTCTAAAACAACACAACCAAAAAGTCAACGAAATAGTGAATTTGAAGAATGGCCAAGCAAGACCTTACCATGACTCAATCCCAGACACTTCAATGATCTAAGCGTAACTCGAGGAATACAAGTCTCATCACCACCTCCCAACATGGAAGCCAATATTTTAGCCAACCCTTTTGATGCAGCAAATTCTTCTCTTGCAACATCTCGTGTTACGAATTCGTGGAGAACAAAGGCTGCCCATGATGAGAGTTCCACGTCATCTAAGTATGGTTGAAGGACGGTGTGAGAAAATCTTGAACGCCAAAAAAGCGCATGAGTGTGACAGCAAAATTACCATTTCGTATACAAGCACATATCAGCGGTACCATATTCATCGACACCAGTTCGTTAAGCTGAGACGAGAAAATTCTAGGTAAGTCCTTACTAAACTAAGAGAGTATGCAGTTCAACAGCTTCAAACCTCATTGACAGCATCTAAGTCGGCAATAAGGAAAGGTTACTAATTTTATCCCTTGTCGACATAATCACAAGCATGCTCACGTGTCTTATCCAGACTTGAGATCAATCGGACGAGAGAATGCAAACACAATTTTTGCATGTTTGAGTTTCCAAAAGTCAATCTCGTCATTGTTGCCAGTATGTTAATGACTTTCTTGGCCAAAAGAAACACGTGTAGTTCCTCTGTGTGTGTAATGGCAAAAAAAAGGCAATGAGAACAGATTGATATTTGAATTCAAATCAATCTGCGACTACCTTGCAGACAGAACTGATGTAGCATTAGCAGAGCCCAATACTTTAGATCATTCGAATGTGTCGGAGTAGAATTCAGCAACTTGAGGAGTGGATCCAGGACTTTGTATTCGATGAGCTTGACCTTGAGTGTATCTAAGTAGAGGACGTTGTAAGAATTGCTGGACTTTGGAAGCAGTCGTGTCAGAGATGCAAAGCGACGTGAATCGTATCCAACAGAAAAGGTGTTGTCTCGATTGGGGACTGGAGCACCTATACGCACCTTTATTAGACACAATCCTGAATAAAGCCACTAGCACATATCGCGTGACGGTCTCATCATCGTTATCCTGATTGTTTAACAGATCGACCAAAATTCTCAAAATCCCAGCCTTGACCAGTTCGTTACGATTTTGTTCTAGGTTGAGAGTGCCATGTCAAGATCAAAATCAAGCAACATGTGAAGGCTAAGTAGGGTCACACACCACTTTTAGTCAATTGCTGTACGGTGGCAATGCCCTTTAGTCTCGTTTCAGCATCATTCTCGATTCGACAAGCATTGACGATATGTGGCAAGTATTCCTCTATCAATGAAATAAGTTGATAATCTTGTAAAGTCGTGTTTGACGCGTGAAATCCACGTACTTGACATTGCACGATCCAACAAGAGTTGCAGTGCACTATGTTTGAGAATAAATGTGAGTGTTCGATTGGTCACCAACACAGGATCCAGCGGTACCTCTCTTGTAAATTGACATTATCACAACGCGTCAGTTGAGCCAGAGCATCTAAACTCAGAACTATGGATAGAAAGGAGGAGGTGAATGAGAACCGTGCCAAGAAGTTTGATGTTGGCAGTGCTATAGACGATCTGCACATGAAATCTCTTTCACGAGAGGCAACTTACAGTCATTTCCAGGCGGTATACTGTGAGCACTTTTCTTTCTTGTAAGTAGTCGCCCCGAGCTAGATCTTCTCCTTCTGGTTGTAGTTGCACTTCTCGTCGCATTGTCCACACGGTGTTGGTGGTCGAGTGAGTCCTGTGAGAGATGCCAGTATATGCGAAATGCAATGAGGGTGGTGGCCGCCGCCAATGCAGCAAATGTTGCTTGTTCGGCAGTAAAGCTATTCATCTTCTTCGTTTGATCAAAAACACGAGAAATGTAGTTTCAAGAGATCTGTATTGGAGTTCAGATAGAAAACGCAAATGCGACTACTGTCTACATTATAAGCATTGATTCGCTGCCTTGATCGTGTCAGATCCCGCAAACAATTCCATCATCCAATTCTTCACATCACACCAGCAAAAAAAACAACAATGATTCGTAGGCTGCATCCCCAAGTCCTATGTCTTCTAGGACACCATAGTAGCGTCATAGTACAGCAGCAGGCGCGGCCTTTTACTGTAACTGCAATCAGGAATGCTCGTCGTAAAACTCGACTCGCTGAATTGTCGAGAGAAAACCAGATACAAGCTGAACCATTGACGGGAGACATCAACAAGGATGGAATGCATCGTTACGAACTAGACTTTGTCGAAACGGCCTCATGGTGTAGGAGGATATTAGAGAGCATGAGGGATGATGTACAGACATTAAAAGGTGAGTGCTGAATGCGAGGTTTGGTTAGTCGACATTCAAACCGCAACATCGAATGCAACCATGAGTCCTCGCAAGGTTACCAGATCGCTGTTCTTACCGTGTACTTCATCACTTAGATAAAGCAAAACCATTGCAGCTCCCAACAACAGAATCATCACCACTCGTAGCCATCCAGACAAGGACTCAACACGCTTACGACTTTTCAAAACCACCAATCCCCGATACCTCAGTCACTCTCCATCTCCTAGTCTCGGAACTGGGTTTATCGCAATCCCAACATCACAAACTCGCCCTATTGTGTGGTGATGAGCTGTACAATCAGACTACCGGAATACTGTCTTTAACCGAATCCTCAAGTCATAAAACTAGTATAAATAGAGAGCTGGTGGCGGATAAAGTCAAAAAGTTGATTGAAGAAGCTAAAGTGAGTTGCAAGTCAAGCTTGCCTGGCTCCGGTATTGAAGCTCGATACTCACCTCAATTACTCTATAGAACGCGGATGCAGACTCGTTTGCTGATGTACCGCTACCGATCAAGCGGAGATCTAGAAGGAATACACCCAGACTGCTAGAACTTCCAAGAGAATGGATTACAGTCAATAACAAGACTGCTGAACCCAACTTGGCGTAAACTGTGCTTTGATAGAAATATCCTTTGTAAGTATCATTATCTCTTCACATATGATTGAAATCAAAACAGACAAACATGGTAGAACTTCAGTACTGTTGCAGCGTTGATGACTGACGCGTCTTCACGATGTTGCGGTTCTGAGGGACTGGTGGCAGGAATCGCAACATCAAGCTCGTCAATACTGATGTCTCCCGTTTATCAAACTTTTTCCTGTGTATGAAGCCACTTGGAGGAAGTGTAGGTCGCAGCGTTGATATGGTGGTTTATGATTAGGCTTTTTATGGCTAGTTGTTCAATGCTTGCATTGCCACACAACAACTAGTCACTTCGAATATAGGTGGAAGCATATCGTAATATATTAATATGTAGGTAAGTCGCAAGAATGTAATAATACCTGCTCAGTTTAGACAACCAGAACGTGCGGTGTTTCATGTGAAACTCTAAGCAGCTTGTATCATTATCATTTTACTTCTATAGTTTATTCTTTTGCAAATGGCCACAGGCTATTACACACATTCATCATCTCAGTAATCAAGACTAACATCCTCATCTAAAACCAACTTGCCCTTTGTTTCCCTTCGAATACGATTTCTAATAGTTTTGGGCATATCGTCATCCGTCATATCACTCTCCAAATCATAAGTCATTTCTCCACCAAACGACATATTGACGTCTCCGTGGACATAAAGAATGCCCCTGCCACATTCTTCTCTAACAATCATTGCATTCAACAATGTATTCCCAATAACATTACTTTCTACTTCCAAGCATAACGAGCTGAGATTCTTTAATCGAGACACCAATACGAAGAGGGTTCTGTCTGCGATACGTTCACCCTCGATGCGAAGACGAGTGAGGTTTGGGAATACGGTTGGGATGACTGACATTTCCGAGTCTCTGTGGTCTTTATCGAGTATTATGGAGAGAGTCTTCATGGATGTGCTTGGAGACATGTTGAATAGCCCTGATCCGATGGCGTCGGTGAGTTCGAGTTCGAGGAAGGCTAGTTGGGGGAGATCTATTACGGTGAATAATGGTCTGTCGAGAGTCACTGCGGTTCTGAGAGATAGGGCACGTAATGTTGGTGATGCTCTGGTGATGATACCATGGAAATCTATTGTTCAAACAAGTGTCAGCAACAGAATTTGCACGCAAAAAACACTTGAAAATGTCGTAATGTTTGCAATCAGACCTTCTGTTTCAACATCAATATCAGCCATCTTCAACTTTTCAAGTCCTAGACCAGTGTGGTTCCAGAACTCTCGGCCAATATTTTGCGTATCCTTTATTACGAGTGTTTTCAGATTCTTAAAGTGAGGCAAGAGAGCACCTTCGTCGTGCAGACAGTCAATTGAGAGAGACCTGAGAATTTCACCGGATGATTGTTGTAGAGCAGTCCATATATATGAGCTGCTACAATCCAGAGAAACTGTAGTCAACTTCCATCGAGCGATTGCGGCATTGACTTCTCTTGAGCTGTAGCTGTCGAGCTAAAACGGAAAAGACATGAATGTGAGTTCAAAGTCAAGTCAAACAAGAGAGTAGAGTAAATCACGATAGAGTGGAACTCGAGTTTACTACCGTCAATTTGGTGACGTGGGGATGAGATATAGCAAAAGCCTCCCATTGTGCAGCAGTCCATAGCTTATCAGCAGGACCACGATCGGGTTGACTCAAAGAGAGAGTATTCAACGATGAGCTGACGTTCCGTAGCGCAGAGCTATCCCATGCAAACACTGTGTGAAGGTTGATGCAGCGTTTCAAGACACGTTTCATAATCAAGTTTTTGTAAGGTTCGGCCCTATCACATGCCAGGTAAGATCATCTGCTAGACATCTGCGAAAACGACTCATCAACTATATTCATACCATCCGTAAAAGTCAGGAAATTGAACCTCCTTCACGTTCTCGTACACATTTTGACGGTATCGCCCAGCCGGATAATCAACTTCATCATCGTCATCGAATGTTGCATCAATAGATTCCGTCATATTTGCATCCAAATCGAGTCCAGCGCCAAGACGCTTCCATAGATGTTTGACAGCCATGCCATTCCAGTGCTTGCAGACAAGGCAGAGATTGTAAAGTGACAATGTCTCGTCGTGTTTGGCCAATACAGCAATTATCTCTTCAATTACATCGTCTACAAGGATTACCGAAGGTTTGACTGGTTTGATTTCAATTCCATCGTTGTTGTAGACGTGATGTTGCATTTTGATGTCGAGATTTTGGATGTTGGGATACTGTAGATGCGTCTACTATAGTAAGAGGATAGATGTAAGCAAGACTTGGATAGGATGAGTGGGATCAAAATGGTCGTAAAAGCGTCAAAAAGTCGAAACTTCAAACAAATCATCAAGCTGCTGTCAACCACCAAAGCTTGTACTAGAAAAGAACGACGACGAACTTACATTTTGGCACCTGAATTCACTTAAACTTAAGCATAAAATGTGTTGTCGTCATGTTATGCGTGAGGGAAGATGATTCACGGAATCGTATTCTCTGGTAGGAAGACATTGATGGACCTTGGACGTGAACAATTCACGTTTCAATGCTTCAATATGTAGGGAAATCAAATCGGTAACATGTTGCAATTCAAAGAAACTCCCAATAGCCTCAAAACGTCGTCTTGAAATTTGAAGTTGCAGTTTTGACACGATGAACGGCGTTTCAGTGAACTGGAATGTAAGCAAGCGATGCTAAAGGTATAATGACACGTTTTTCGGTGCGTCCCCGTGGATCTGTACCTGCAACATGCCAGCCTAAGCGTCTAGCAATTATTGTTCACCGGACGTCACGTTATTTTTGCTGGCATTTTCAGCTGCAACGTATAAGGGAACAAGACCATATTAAAGAGTATTAGCAATATGACATTTGCATTAGCGATATGACATTACAGGCAGTGTGATCTCATTTTCAATGTACATGCGTTCTACGTGATTTGTGAGTTGGTTCTTCAAACACGCACGCACGTTGCAACAACGCATGAGGTGAAATAGAAGGATGGGGTCGAATCGCTTGAAATATTCTGAGTAATATCCACGTCATAAACTGCTCACTGAGCCGAAAACAAGCGGATCAGTCCTTCGTGGGAACCTCAAGAAGCACAAATTATCCACAAACCACAACCACAGTTCCAACGGAGAGTTTCCAAGAGCTGCAGGTTTTGTTTCCCGAGTAGCTTGGAGTTTGGTTCGCTTTTTACTCTCTCACTGTCTCCAATTGCTCGAACCCTGTGACGGCCAAACTCTCCTCTCGTGATTGTTGTCAACCATGAGTACCTCGCCCTTTTCTCAATTCCCAAAGGAAATCAATCCAAACACTCGTCCAGGTACGAAATCGAAATACGCCGTCGAGTCTTTCTATTTTGTTCTATTGTCCAGCGACGTTTGACCGACATCAGTCAGCTCACAGTTTCATTTCGATGTAGGAGCTCCAGCATGGTGGGTTGGAAAATCCTTTCAAACTCACAGGCCATTCAATGGATTTGAAACTTGCTCCATTGCCTGACACTGCTTATTCTTTCTCAACAAGGGACTTCCACGTTTATTATAAAAACAATCCAGCCGACATTGAGGAGGCTAAAAAGCTGTTTGAACGAGTCAAGAATGCGTTCCCAGGAGTATTAGAGTACGGCATGTTGCCATTCCCTGCTGGTCCTCATCCTTACCCTATGTTTGAGGTATGACCTGCGCTTTAGAGTCAACACGTCACGAGGTTCTAAGGCAGAATTCAAAGGTGAATGCACGAACAACCGAAGAATTTGGGGCTTTGGTCTCGTAAGTTTTGCCTTCCGTTGGGTCTGCATGGGCTCAATGACTCGTTTCACCACCATCGAATATGAACCTCATCTTATTTCAAACCCAGCTGGTTTGCTTTCAACCGAGGAAATCATAGCGTGCTTGTACATCCAAACACTGGAGATCAGAATGCGGAACACTCTCCCAAGCACGCCTTCTTCCTCGTAAGTGGTACTTTGTGCTAAAGCCAATCCAAGGTACTAAGGTATCAATACTTTTTTACGTCTAGGGCGAAGCACTTCCGCTAGACTTTGAGTATCTGGCACTGGCTCAAGATTACCAAGACAAGGGCAAGTATTATGGAATGTCGGACAAATTATAGTTCTAGATCAACTTGCTTACTACCAGTAATTTTTTATAGGAAAAACATTCATGGAAGCATTATACCAAGCTACTGAAGACCTGTCAAAGAAGCGTGGCACTCCAAACTTGCTTGCAAAGGTCAAGCCAAAAGTTTAAACTTGATTCTAACATTTCGAATTTAGTATTATGTATGGGTTTGATATGAGGGTCTTTTTAGTTATGCGAAATACAAGTTACATACAATTTGACCTTCTTACAAGTTGAACTACTGTTGGCGAACTTGTTTACAGAGCTACAGGGCTCTAAACTATTATGGCGACTACTTACAGAGTTACACACCTACACATCTAACCGCCTGTTGACGTTCAAATGATACTACTTTGACGGCTCTTCAAGCGGAAGTGTGTTCCAGTCAATCTTTACATCCCTGTTATATAGTTTCACAAGAAGTTCCACATCCTTGTCGCTTTTCAATCCACAAAATATGTTGCTCCAGTCCTTGATTTCGTATGCTGGTGACCATAGCGGACCTGATATTGGTATGAGGTTTGGCTTTGTGATGAAGAAGCACATCCATCCGACATCGAATAGCTGTGATTGTGTCCTGTTAGTAAGTAATCTCCTTCTATGACCAAAGGAAAAACTCACTGAGGAGACAACATCTTTGAGAGTAACAGTCCTTCCATTCAAAAACCACTTGAGATTATACTCAAATACCAAGAATTTGGTTTTTGTTAAAGCCTTCTGTGCACCCTTCAGGACCAGATAGTCATAACCTTCAGCATCGACCTTGAGCACAAATATTCGATATGTCCCGTTAAGTATGTGCGACATTTGTTTGACATTACCACTCATATTGCAAGTGATTTTTGAGCTGTTCAAGAATTCATCTAGACTCATCATAGGTAGAGTCTCATAGTTGTCAGAGTAGCCAGCGGCTGCATCTAGGGAGCCTGTGTTTATAATCATAATGAAATTAGTATTTGGATTCAGCGCAAAATAGTGGTGATATGGTGTGATACCGTGAGTAAATGATTGCTAGAGTCACCTTGTTCATCCCCATCAGTCCCATTACCAAAGAATCTCACAGTATCTTCTCTATCACCCATTATACACTGAGCGCCAACCCAGGGCACAGATCCCCACTGATCTTGCTTAGCTCGAGACGTGAGTAGACCATAATTACCAGTTATAGGCTCAAATGATATGACAAGCTCATTGTCTCTACATCCTGAATGCTCCTCCTTATGTACTGATTCTGGGAAGGTTGACGTGCATATAAAATCTGTAAATGTCTGTATCATCTTGGCGGTGGTTTGTCCAATGTTGGCTCCTATATCGATAAAGACTTCGCGACCAGCAAACTCAGTGACTCCAACCGAATTGCCACCACCATCCTGAGCTCGTAGTATGTTCTCATGGTAAATTACAGCCTACAAAGACAAAGAAAAACAAGTAAGACTTGCATTGTCCCTTCAATTGGATTCTAAATCCAGCGCAAACCATGTATGGTGCCAGCACAACAAAGTCCTGCATTCCAATTAGATCGCTACGACCACGACCGAAGGCAGCCACGTAAGGAGACGCATCATAGCTTTTAGGTATGGGTATAGTGGTGTTGATTGACGAGGACGTCTCTGTTGGTGGTGGACGAGTAGTTTTCGACGTGGTAGACACTATATCATCATGTATTATATTTGGATGTGCCACTACGGGTTTCTCTATCGGTTTCTCCAGGTTTGCTCCATTCTGTGATGTTGCGGCATTTCGGTCAATGTTTTCACGTACAGCGGAACCATTCACCCATGGAAGAGAATTCGTATGCTTTATATTGGGCGCGTGGTTACGTTTGCCATCGAGAACTGCCACTTCCTGTTGGCGAACTGCTGGAGTTTTCTGCTCAGTGTTGGCTTGATTCGATGTTAGGATGAAGAAGGGGACGAGTACGAGGAGGAGGATGAGGATTGCTCCAATAGTTACAATCCTGGAACCTCTAGCAGCCATCGAGAAATACCACCGATCGCCTAGTAAAGTTGGAGACAAACCCGTTTTAGTTGAGAGCTGCGTTGAAAACTTTGAAATGGAAACGGTGACGAACGCTTTCGTGTTGGACGCGCTCAATCGAACTTTGAGAGCTGCAGCATTTATTCAATATTAGTGTATTTAATTGTTTAGCTATATAGGCCATTCACATTGTTGTGCATGTTACAGAGTAGACGATGCCCTGGCGTATCTTTTTACTCCCTCGCAAAAGTGGCGTTGACAAAGATTCAATACAAATATGACCTTCTCAACCTCAGCTTCAAGTGCTCTCCAGCAGTAAGAGTCTCCTTTCGACCACCTGCAAACCCGTACTCTGATTCGACTCGAGTCTTGTCTACTACTTCGTCCTGAAGCTCCAGACCGTCCAGTAATGGTGACGGTATCGGATCTAGTGTTGCAGCTGCCTCGGGATGTGCAAAGAAGGCCATAGAGTATCGATCCAGATGTTTTGTTTCCTCGTCGATCATTACTCTATGAATTGTGGATGACAGATACCTAAAGGGAAGGAATGCTGTGAGCACTGAGTAAGCTCTAATAGGTTCATGATCATACCCTCGTGTCCAATACTCTAGACAGTCACAAGTGTTGATTACGAGAGCTCCCTGCCGGGGAGGGACAGAAACCCATTGCGGTGGTTTCTGCGGGTCCGTTCTTAGCAATACCTGCAGTCCGGAGGATTCATTTGGTACGAACAGGCATGTGACTGATCCATAATCGCTATGCTGTAGACAAAAGTTTGCACCGTTTTGGCTGTTCCGAATGAAGATGCACAATTCTTACTTACCCCACCAGCTCTCTCCGTCGATTTGCTTGCTCCAGGTAGTGGAGGATAATGCAATATTCTTAGCTTATCACCACTGTATTCCGGGATTCGGTGTCGGTTTGCCAACCACTCTCGTCCGCCAGCTTCATCTGGTATATGCAATCCTGCACCGATAGCATGGTATATCTTCTGACAGAGCTCCAAGCATTCACCCACAAACCTTTCGGCTACACCGCCTTGTATAAAGACATCTGGAATTGGATGTTTTGTCTTTTCAGTGAATTTGAGGATGTGGAATGACTCTTTTGGGTCCGTATTTTCCGAGTTTGGATTCAATTGCTCCATTCCCATGTGTAAATAGCCAGCGTCCAGTTCCGCAATATGTTGATACTTGAGCTTATCGTACAAGGGTGAGTCGAAAAACTTCTTGCCAGCTTCAAACATCGAGTCAATGTCGGGCTGCGGTATGCCATGGTTGGTCAGATATAGAAATCCTAACGATTAGAGAGTGATGAGTGGTGGTAAAACTTGGTAACTCTTGTGTTGATGTGTTGTTATCGTACCAAATTTGTGACTGGCAGCGACTAATTCTTCACCGCATTTGAGCTGTTCATCGGGCGTTCCGTTCAGAAATTTACTAAAATCGATTACTGGAAGTGGGCTGTGTGTTTCTGATAACATTGCGGCCAGTTTTGTAGGTATACAAAAGTTCCTTCGATTACGAGCTGACTTTCTGAGTAGATTAGACTGACTTCTAGTAATATATCAGATACACTATAAATGACTCAAGTATGAGTGCCTGAAGCTGGAATGCCTTTTGCACCTTACCAGGTGTCCTCCTTCAAAAACTCTATCTGTAGGCAGAGAAAGCTGGTGTGGATGAGTGACGTCCAAGAAGAACACAGGAATTTTCTGTACAATTTAAAATTCTGTTCAAATGTTGAGCTTATTCCTTTTCACAACCATTCGGCTCTTGAGTTTTGACAATAGGAAAAGTGAGTCAGTTGCAGAAAAGTTCCCGGCTTGCTTCAGTAGATCCTTATCCAGATCAAATTTGATCTGATATTTTCTAGCTGATCTAGTGTCCATCTGGTCTGTTCTTGGGTAGATCAACTAGGTCATTTGAATCTTGCGAAGTTCTCAGCGTTAGCGACATCAGTCGCGCCTTCACGTGTCTATTACTTTAAAAGGTCGTTAAAATGTCTCATGCGAAATATGTCATTGATATATCATCATCCTAGCTCTTATAGTCACAAAAGCTCGTCGTTTCCAAACATCTGCCAAGAAATTTGACTTACTGACAATGTTCTCGCAGCAGCCAAAGCGAAGAGATACTGACGATGGAGATTTCAATTCGATGCCTCAAAGTCAGCAAAGTCAGCCTCGCAACCCAAAGAGATTTAGACGATCGATGCACGAATATGAGATCAGAGGAATCACAGTAAAGTACGTCCCATTTAAAGTCGATCATTATATCATTAAGCTCATTCAAAGCTGTCCATTAGGTTTCCTTTTGCTGCTTATGACTGCCAAATCGAACTAATGTCCAAAATCATTGAATCACTTCAAACGGTGACTTGAGCTTTCTTCCATTCCCCCATTCCAGTTGTCAACCACAGAATTGATCATCTAATTCAGCTAAACTATTAGAGAGGAAACGCTCTTATTGAATCGCCAACTGGAACAGGCAAAACGCTGTGCTTGCTGTGCGCGACACTCGCATGGAGAGAAGCGTATATCGCAAGACAACAGTTGCATCGAGCTGCCAAGGAGAAACCTCTACCTCCAGGTGCTGATGCTACAAGAGAACAATTGGATGCTATGATCTCTACAAATCCTGCCAACGGTAGCTTTGACCATTACCAGATCATGTTTGATTCTTTGATCCCTTGCTGATACCACATTCCTTTCTTTGCAATAGAAAAGTATGAAGAAGATCCACCAAAGATTTACTATGCATCTCGTACACATTCGCAACTATCGCAATCTGTCCGTGAACTCAAGGCTACAGCCTATAAACCGAGAATGACTGTGCTCGGGAGTAGAGAACAGCTGTGCGTACATCCTGAAGTCAAGAAAGCATCTACTAGCACAGTGCAGAACGCACTTTGTCGAAAGATTGTCAAGAATAAGAGTTGTGTTTTCAAGTCCAACACTGAAAGTATGACGTCCTCGTTTTGTAGCCTATCTTAGCAATGATATCAAGAACTTTGTTCATTTTTAGCCGTAATTGCCAAAGAGAGCCCACAAACGATGATTCAGGATATCGAAGAACTGGTGCAATTTGGGCTTTCTCAGAAGTAATATCATATTTCATTCGAATTCAATCACGGTCAGGTTACTCACCCTTGTATCTACACTAAGAGCATGTCCTTACTTTATATCACGAGATATTTTGGAAAAGGCAGAAGTCGTATTCCTGCCATACAACTACCTCGTAGATTCAAACACTCGAACAACTCAAAAGATTAATGTCGCGAACGCCATCTTGATATTTGATGAAGGTCATAATCTGGAAGGTTCATGCAGTGATGCCACTTCAGTCGAAATCACTACAAAGGACTTGAATGATTGTATCAAGGAAGTGCAATTATGTGTCGAGAAATTCATGTCTCCACATGAAGACTATGTAGAAGTATCACCCAATGATTTCGCCATGCTCAAAGGTAGTGTCTGATTGCCCTCGTGGGAATATGAAACTTCACGTTCACACTTATTTTGTTAGCCTTGCTGGTCAAGTTCTTGGAAGATATCGAGAACCTGAAGCTTTCCACCTCTTCCAACTCATTGACCAAGTCTGGAGATTACATGTTTGAGCTACTTGCCCTTCTTAACATCAGCGTCATGACTGTGGGTGACCTCATGCAAATACTGGACGTTGCGGTGGAAGTTCTCATAGCAGGTGAGATGTCCAGGTAGACTCGGCTGGATTTTTTTTGGATCTGCCTCGAACAAGAATGACTGAATTCCATGTTGTTTTTAGACGCTCAAGAAAAAGGGAGATCAACCAAGTTGGGCTTGATTGCTCTCAAACAAATGTTAAGCATTGGTAAAAAAACCCGAGTTCTAAGCACTTATACTCATGTTGTCTGATCACTCTCCATATAGTCTTTCCTGGATGTGATTCGAAACAAAGGCAACCCAGAGATATTCGGGCCTTGTCAAGGCAATACAAGGTGCATATCCAGTCAGAAAACCTAGTCCAATTCGGAGCAAGAAAGCCCGGTCAAGCTCCTGAACAAATCCGAACCTTGAGCTTTTGGTGCTTTAGTTCTGGAATTGCCATGCAGGATTTGGTAAGAAAAGGCTGATTGTTGTAGCAGGCTATGTCGTAGTTGTCAATACCTTTTGTTCTCAGATCATTTCAAAGAATATTCGGAGTGTTATACTTGCTAGTGGTACCTTGGTAGGTCCTTTTTCCTAGTATGACATGGTGCACCCCGACTTGTCAATTTCAAACCAATGGTTTTGTAGAGTCCTCTTGACTCCTTTGCTTGTGAACTTGCCATGTAGGTGAAGCTCTCGACACAAGTTCTTCGTGAATATCAAATTAACTAGCTCTTACCATAGACCTTTCCCAATACGGCTTGAAAATCCACACGTAATCGAGCCTCATCAAGTGCATGTCACTGTGGTTCCTGTTGGTCCAGCTGGTTACAAACTTAACTCGTCGTACGAATATCGGTCATCTAATGAGTATATTTCTGGTAATCTCAATGGCCAAAAAGCAATTGAGTATATGCTCTGCTATATTTTTTCACTGGCCGCTGACTTTGATACAAATCACAGATATGGGCAACACAATTGTGAATTTTTCGCGGATTATACCTGATGGTGAGACAAGGCTGTGAAACACTTTCATTGATGCTCTCACGTTTACCGTTGTGCCTCTTTTAGGTCTCTTGGTCTTCTTTCCATCATATGGTGTCATGTCATCTTGTACCGAGTCTTGGAAGTTTGAGGTATATGCGAATAGAATTATATTGCTTCTTTTATCCGCTCATTTTTCGCGATAGGCCCGTGGACAAAAATCAATATGGGATCGCATTCGTCAAAACAAGGAAATCATCATGGAGCCCAAATCGAAGAATGACTTTGCACATGTAAGAGATCCGTTGGATTCGGTTTTGTGGAATGTTCTGAAGACTCACGTCGCAACATAAATTTGTATTGATCAAAGGCCATGGATGAATTCTATGCAAAACTCAAAGATCCTGCTCGTCGCGGTGCAGCATTCTTTGCTGTATTTCGTGGCAAAGCGTCAGAAGGATTGGACTTCAGTGATTCCAAAAGTAGAGCGGTTATTATATGTGGAATACCTTATGCACCATCGAAAGATCCCAAGGTGTTGCTCAAGAGAGGGTATCTAGATTCGAACATGTCTTTTGCACGAGCGCAAGGAATCACGGTATGTTACTGCTTCAGGAAGCAACGTTGATTTTCAACAATATGTCTGAAGAAGCGTTTTTTATTGTCCGTAGGCACTCTCAGGTCAAGATTGGTATAAACAGCAGGCCGTCAGAGCAGTCAATCAGGCTATAGGGCGTGTCATTCGTCATCGTCGTGATTATGGAGCTATTATACTGGCTGATGAGAGGTTTGCTCAACCGCAAAACATCAAACAGTTGCCATTATGGGTTCGACCATACGTCAAAGTTGCAAGCAACTTTGGACAAGCGCAAATGGATTTGATCAAGTTTTTTAAGAATATCGATGAAGTCCAGGTGAGAATGATACCCTTTGAAAATCAATCTTAAAGAGCATTCATTTATTTTTTGGTTTAATAACAGAAACGATTGGATACCGCGGAACAAGCTTCTGACTTATTTGAAGAAATTCCAGATACCCTAATATCTCAACGAACAGATAGTACAGCCAGTCGGCCTCCGAAATCGTCATTTGCTACTTCACATCCAGAGCAAATCAAGGTCGCTAGTCAAACCATGAAAAGAAATGGCTCTAGGTCTCTGCTTGATACTTTGCAAGGACAAAAGGTTTGGAACTCTATTGCAAGTGCAAAAAGAGACCTCTGATTGATTTGCAAATTGACCAGACTCAAGGCATGGACTTTGATTCTGTGAATGGAGATTCTCGAAAACCCATTTCGCAGGGATTTGGTGTACCAAACAGCCTTCAGAATATGATGGGAGGAATGGTCGGAACAGCTCCGTCTTCATCATCTTCACAAACAAGGCCGATGCTAAAGCCAACATCATCGAGCAGTCAAAAGAAACCTACCCAGACAACCTTGTTTCTTCAAGGCTCTGGATCTGTATTAGCAACAGCATCGTCATCATCAACCGCTACAACTGAGAAGCCAAATGGTGCTCCAGAGTATATTGCATCTGTAAGTTTATTGAGGTATTTGGTCGACAGGACGCATGAAAATGAATTCCCCGGTCATTGTATAGGTCAAGAGATCAGTTCCGACTGAAGTGTTTAAGAGATTTGAGAACGCCTTGAAAGGTTTCAAGGCTGGTAAACTCAACGTTACAAACTTAATCGACGAGTTGGTAGAGCTCTTTACGTGTGTGGACTCGAGTAGTGCAGAGACATGGATGTCTCTGATGCTCGGATTCAGAACATTCCTTACACCGTCAAAACAAAAGGAATTCGATACAGCAGTTAGGAATCTAGGTGTTGCGATTTAAAAAGGTTACTCCATATCATTTGTTATGCTTTATTCTTTCCATAATCCTCTGTAGATTTCTTTGGACACTTGTACATATATTTGGTAGACTACATTACTCTGATTGACTAATTAACTTTGATGGACTCAAGGACAGAGCGACCGTGCCAACAAAAATTGCTCCATACTCTTGTAGAGCTGTGACACTCGACGCGAAGGCAGCAAAGTCTGGGAGCGAGAATGTCGCTTTGACTGCGTCGAGATTCGCACATGTTCCAATACCGCCATAGACTGATTGAAATTCCATGTAGAGAAGATGAAAAAAAACGAAACCAATTTCAACGCAAAACATGGAGCAACCTTACACTTGTCATCTGTGGTGCTCTTGTACGTGCTCGACGATGAAACCCGGGAACCGCCTTTTGAGCAGCCTTGTATAGAGCCTCTGTATCAACTGGGCCAGGTTGAGGGGGCGCTTCTTTGAATTTAGAGCTCGTAACAGCCTAAAAGTAAATGGAATTGGAGACCAGCTGCATCACCAAAAACGAAGTGTTTGGACGTATCATGCGACTTACTAGTCAGACGCCGAAGGAGCTTGTGGATTCCACTCGTTGAGTTAGTGTAAATCCTTCGATAATGTATGTACACCACCGTCATAGGTCCTTGGCTTTTGATAGGAATGTGTTTAAGTTGGTGACTGTGTCGAACTATGGGATCATAGAGACAGAAGGTAGAATCAATTAAAGGATTGTATTACTGAATTTTCTTGAAGATATCGAAGACAATGCGTTTACAGTAGCCTGGCACTACTTCACGTGAAAGCCAGCCTTCAATATGACATGCTGCGGCAAACTCGAATGTGACAGCCCATCAAAGCCAAACACTACTGTCAAAACGAACTTTGCGACCAACATCGTGATAGAAATGACAGACAGAGACCGTTAAAAGGCGAGATGATTTCTTCAAGTTTCTGCATAACAAAAAACCACCTCGTCTACTACTACAACTACCTCTCACTACAAGATCTTGAAACCCACATCTGCACTGCAGGATCTTGCACAACTACATCACCATGAAACTCTTTATCATCTTCTTGTTGGTTTCTCTAGCTTCAGGTAATTGAATGCGTCGAACGTTGAAGTAGAGCAAATGATTTGACTTGAATGCAAATTTGATTAATAATTGTAGGTGTACTTGGTGGTGGTGGAGGCCAGTCGATCACATGCTCCAACGCTGGTAGTGGTTCGCAAATTTGCCAAATCGGCGGCCTAGCAGCAGAAGTGGCTCCAGATGGAGACATTGCTCAAGACGGCGATACTGCACTGGATCTGGATATTGCTCAAGGAGGTGGAGGTGGTGCCAAAGTCCCTGCTTGTGCTTATTACACACCAGGAACCAAGTGGACTATCAACTGGTATGGCTTGGTGGTGCATCGTTGAAATTCGGTTCTTTTGGTCGATCTGACAAAATTCTCTCCTTACAATGTAGGCCATACCAAACTCAATGTGGCGGCAAAACCGTCCACGGTTTAGCTCCTAGCGGAGGCTGCAGCCCTTGCAACAATGTGAAATCTGTTAACAGGCCCAATTTTGCTGTTGCAGTCAGCTCTAGTGGTATAGCAACATCTTCAGCAGCTCAACAATGCGCATACTATCCTTCTCCAAGTTTCACCGCCACAGTCAATTGGGCTTATCGTACCAACTGTCCTGGACGAGGTGTTGTCTCTGGACCAGCACCAGGTCGAGGATGCAACCCATGCCAAAACGTGAAATCTTAATCAAGTCCAAATTGTACAGTACTAGTGCTTCTTCGTCTTCTTCTTGCATATCTTGGTAGCTTGTAAACTTGTTTCAGCCAAATATATATAACCTTGAGCAAAATCTGATGTGATGTAATGGCTTGATCAAATCCCATAAAGTTGCCCGACTCAACTCCATACGACATTGGGACTCGTCTCAGATTTTCGTTGTTCGTGTGTGATGCAAGAGCGCACTGAGTAGATCTTGACGATCATTCGGCAGTATAACTAGTAAAAATATAATCTTGTTAGAAACCGTGTACAGTTCGTTCACGTTTCTCGCTGTCATCTCCTGAAAACCAAAATCCTGATTTTTGACAATTCTCTAGATTGTAGGTAAGAATGGAGTCTATACGATTGCCACCGCTGCCACATCATGCATCCAAGCAGATCATGCCCAGTTTTTCTCCCTCGGGTCGCGTAGATCAGACACCACAACCTGTTATTCAACAACAACACGAAGTAGTTAAACATGTGGATTACGACAAGATATTAATTGCACTCTCTGGATTCTACGGACCGCATTTGTACGATCGGTACTCGACAGTCATAGACAGATTGACTCGAGTCTGCAACGAAGGAATCCCACTCGCAGATGTTGGAAGAATCACATCTGTCTTGAATGCATTGCACACAACTTTGATCAGAGAGGGCGCTGAGCTAGCGCCCGATGTTAGAAGGCTGCTAGGTGCTTGCGGGTAACGATTTCTCTTTTTGTTTGATTTTCTCCGTTGCGTCTGATGTTGCTCCTGTTAGGAATGCATTACTACTACAATCTGAAGTGGATCTATCTGCTCAAGAACCAGTTGTCAGCCAGTTCGTCAATCAAGTTGGAGATTTCATACAGACTCAATTAGATGAAGTTGTCGAAATCGCTGCAGATGTAACTAGTAGTTGGCTTTTCGCCCAAACACACCATGATCTCACTCAATTGAATTCTAGATCACCTTCAAAATGACTGGAAAGCAGGGAGAATATGATCGCGCAGAAGCAGCCTACCACTACATTTGTTTGGATTGGCAACAGAAATCTCCTAAAAGGAAGAAACAGGAAACTTGGAGTGGATTTGCCTTCTTGCCACATATCGAGAATGCGTATGGACTCTATGTGTCGAGCCCTTTTCTTTTCTTAATATCCAAACCAACTTGACAAACTCTCTCCAGGGTGGTTGCTCCAAAGTTGCTGCAAGCGCTACGGTCCATATCCACCCTTTCGTGTGAATGGAAGGTTTTACGAGCACTAAGAAAACTATCGTCAGCCTCAGTAGTGTGCTGTCAACAAATCATCCAAGGTATTCGCATTCAAAATCTGTTTGATTCACTTGAAACGTGAAACCAACGTGATCGTCCATAGATCGTCAATTGGCATTTCTATGTGAATGCGCCGCACGCTTACCAGACGAGTCTCTGGTCGCTATTGCTGTGGACATAATGTTTAATGTGCTCGAAGGAGACGACACAAACCAAGGTGCCCAGATTCTTGGATCTCTGGTATGTTGCTACTCCTTGTTTCAAGCCGTGCCATCAACTCATCGGCAAACAAATTCATAGGAGTGTATAACCGAACTTTCGTCAGTCTATCAGAAACTAGTACGAAAAGAATACCAAAAGCCAGATGAGCACCTCCGAAACGAGTTACTTTTACTCTTGACAAGAATCGCCGAACTGTGTCCAGAGTCTAGACCAAATTTTTCTCAGACTGGATTTGTGGCATTGATGTGTAATACGCTTCTAGCAGGAAAGGTGTTCGCCAAGAGGAATGCAAGTATTCATCTTTCGTTGCCTAGAATTTGTCTGAGCAAATATCTAAACAACTGTGCTATCTAGCAACCGTCATCGGAAGACTTTCAGTTGTGGAAGTTGTCGATACGTAATCTGATGGTCCTCTGTCAGAACGAGTCAAATCTGGCTAACGCGCTTGAGGTAATTGCTCTTGCCAACAGTGACTGTCCATACCAGCTCCTTTTTTCGCTGTCGTAGACCTTTTCAAAACGCATCCGTTGACGTAGGCTGGATTACTCAAGTTCGCATTTGCCTATTTACAAGAGGATCATGCCGTGAAATTTGGATGGTCGAGAACTCAACTCAAAGAAATACAAGTGCTGGTGAGTTTTTTGTGGAGAATAAGAGTATGAGACATATCCAAGTCACTTCATGAATCTTCTTGTCACATAGATCCTTGGAATGTTGACAGAACTAGTATCTCGAACGATAAATGAATTCAAGCCGAAAGAAGGTGATATAAGAGCGCTCAACTTTTTAGCCTGGGCAATCAAGTGTGATTCGGGTGAGCGTCGAGATGCTGCTGGTATGCCTGAGGAGATGATGGGACTAGTGCCCGCTACTCTGAAACTGCTACTGGCTACAGCTGAGCTTGGTGTTACTCATAAAAAGGATTTGGGATCTCATGGAGTGTTTGAACATGCTATCTGTAAGTACTACACCCCAAACATACCCTTTGACTCTCACCAACTGTCAATCGTGAATGTAGATCTACTCAGGTCTTCAAGCAATCAGATTGAACTAGTGTATAATGCAATGGTCTTGTGTTCAACTCTATGTCAAGGAAGTAAAGCCAATAAGATCTTGTTTGGTAAAGCTGGAGGTGTTTCTGCCTTGATACCGTATTTCAAGTATGATTCGGCCAATCCGAAATTACGCAACAAGATTGTTGTCGGCCTGGTAGAGTGTATTTGGATGTGCGTGTCTGGTTGCCATTCTAGCGAAGAGGAATTTCTACAGAGTGGAGGTAAAGGGTTTTGTTGTGTGCTTTAAAACATGCTGGGCTCCAATCATTTAATTTTTGTCTCGAACTGTTTCAGGAATGTTCATGTTACTCGATCGTATGGAAATGACTCCGCAACCTCTGAAGAAGCACATTATGGGTTGTGCTTTGGATTTACTTGAGAATCCGAAAGCTCGTTTCCATGTGTTGGAATGGCGCTCAGTAGTTGATGAATCTCAGGGTATTGGTCACCTGTTAATTGACATGTGGCACAAGGAAGAGGAAAATCTAGGCGGTCAGTGTTGTCCTATTAGCCAACTGAACTGGACTAACACGAATTATCCTGTGACAAACATCCTTTTTTTTGCTTTTGTAGTACCACAAGGCCCATATGGAGAACTTACCGAATTGGAAGATCCCCTCAATATTCAGGCATATCCAGTATGCTGATTGTAGTAGTTGTTCAATTGAGGAGAACGCAAGACTGACAGTTTCTTGTAGCGTGAAGCTCTCAGTGAAGGAATTGCTGTTCCTGAGATATCCATGAATATGAGGGTAAGTTCTCCATGAGTTCTTTGAGCGAATCTGTCGAAACTCACGTCTTGGTTCTTCATCAGGCAAAGGTCTATTCCATGTTTACAAAGCTTGGATTTGAACCCTTTCAGGAAATACTGTCTGCCGAGCAGAAAATCAAATTACTCCTAGTATGTTTAGAAACATATTACTTTATAGGTCTGAATATCGGAATTTTTTTACCCATGTCTTTCTAGATTGCCAAGTACCTCGACTTCAAACTTGGAGAGGTTTGGGAAGAGATTTGTGGAGAACTTGACCAAGAAGGAGTTCGGTACGTTCATCTGGTTGCAACCGCTTTCGTTTCAATTTAAAAGTATTTTGTCTCTGAATTCTTGTCATAGACCTGTAACGCCTGATTTGGATTGTGTATTGACGAGCAAGCAAGTACAGCTTGAAAAGGCTTCTACTGTCAGGCAAAGACAGTTGGATTTGGTGAAGAAGAAGATGGAGGGAGATTCTGCAAAGGAACGGACCTTCTTACAAGAGAAAATCACGCAGATAAATACCCAACAGCATTAATATATACGTATTTTAATTCACGCCGCCATGGCATTGAACCGTGTATGTTCGTTTATCAATTGCAGAGTTGGTTCAAAGGTCATGATAAAGAGATCATCGAGTCGTGATGTGTCTGTCCAGCCTCTGATACCAACAAAACACGAGATATCGTCCAATGTTTAACTCTTGTCCAAATGATTGAATATTATGCAGTGAAGCGATTTTTTCGATACTGTAACAATGAAAGCGCAAAAATGACACGTCTAGACACGTCTTTCCCAGCCTTGTCGCCCACCCATTTCGACTACCATGAAACTGGACATACATGCAAGGTGAATTCCCAACATCCAACAAACAGCCACACTCGAGCACCAAACAGGAGCACGAAGAAGGAGGAAGGCACACATCTGCCAGCCATCCGCCGACTTCAGTTTGCAAATATCAACAACACCCTACAATCACTATGTCAGAGGGAGTCTAGTTGTAGACGGACGACCTAGAACCTTGTAGTTCTCAACTGTCGACCTCCAACGCAACGACAAAGCCCTGGGGTACTCGCTATAACGATCAACAAGCACTTACTACTTCTGGCAGCACGATCTTTGTAGTGGTCAGCATTCAGGTATGTTTTTTCATTTGCGGTAACGTTGATTCAATCATCAACCACACATCCAAACATCGCGATACCGTCATAGATTTTAATCTATTATGCCCTGTCAAACATCAATCCACCTATGTTTACATCAAATCTAACCTCTCACCTAGTCCACTCTACTAGTTGCGCCTGTCTTTCAAGAGTTTCCTATTGGCAAGTATGGCGTTTTTGGTAAATCCAAGCAAGGTAGGCGCAATCTCCTTCCCTCTGCATCCATTTGGTCTTGCCTCTTGCCCCACTCTGGATGGCCAGCTATTGAGTCGACATCATGGTGGGCTGGAGGGTAAAATTGCTGGCTATACCTATGAACGTAATCAAGCACGTCGACATTGAGGGCTACCC
Source organism: Synchytrium microbalum (assembly GCF_006535985.1). Taxonomy (NCBI): domain Eukaryota; kingdom Fungi; phylum Chytridiomycota; class Chytridiomycetes; order Synchytriales; family Synchytriaceae; genus Synchytrium; species Synchytrium microbalum. Next base: position 152,421 of record NW_022158375.1, read on the forward strand.
TTCGTTGGGGTGAGACACTCGTAAAGGATCTGGATATCTTTTTCTGGAACCGAAGGCCGGCCTGCGCGGCTTCGGGTTCATGGACAGTCAACTTTGGTTGGCGCGCAAGTGTGATGGTAGAAGATGGAGTGAAGGAGGGAGTTAATCTCACTGTGGTGGAGGTAGAGGATTTGGTGATTGTAGCTGATAACGCAAAAAATCCTTTCTTGTTTGCTTTGCCATCCATTCGTTATGATGTCTGGTAGATACACTTTCGTCGCATTTGCTTGCGTACGTGTTTGGAGGTTCGAGTCTAAACACAAGGTTAGTAAAACAATTCGTACACCAGAATTCCAACCATGCGATTTTTACAGTGACTCCCTGAAAGTGACGATATACTTGCATATACTCTTTCATAGTTCACCATATTTTGTCTTTCGCATACTAAAAGTCGTACAATCTACGCCAAGTACATTTTGAGCAAACTATAGTGCAGCAATGACGGTACCAATTACGGCACCACCAGTCTCTTGTTGAGCAGCAACGGCAGCAGCGAATGCAGTAAAGTCAGGGAGTGCTGCAGCAGCTCTGAGAGCCTCGGCATTTTCAAAGCTTCCAATGCCAGTGTAAACTATAATTGCAAGGTATAAGTAAGACACTTTAATGACAGTTTTAGAGCAAACTTACACTTGTCATTAGCAACATTCTTGTATGTGGATTGACGGTGGTATCCGGGAACGGCGGTTTGGAATGCCTTGTACATTGCCGATGTATCTGGCGATGCAACTGGTGGTGCTGCTTTCAAGACTGACATCGAAACGACCTGAAAAATGGTGGTTGGTGATGTTGACATCTTGCACAAAAAACCCCCCAAGTTGACTTTAGCATATTGCTTACGAAAATGTCCGAAGCTGCTGGAGGCTTGGATTCAACTCGTTCAGTCAGTGCAAATCCTTCAACAATCCATGGCGCGAGAGAAGCGAATGTGTCCTTGGCCTTTGGGAGGAAGGCGTTCAAGCTGGCTACATTGTCGAACTATCAGATTGCAACAAAACAAGGCGTTAGATGGAGTCAATTTTGGGAGAAAAACAGACATAAATAGCGCAATGAAACCGCGATTCAAGCAATGGAATAGGCCGGAATGAGGTCCAGTAAGGACATCACGTGTGGGTATTACAGACAATGTCAAGCCTAGTGCGTTGCTAGGGACTCGAAAGTAACATAACCGACTCATACCTGATGTACAATCATATGGGAACTTCTGGCTGGTGGGACACCATCAGCGACCAGCTTCTTGATCTATGAAAAAGTTATTTTCGTGAGTTTGATGTATCGAGTACGAGACGCTGGCAAGAAAGGAAAGCCGAGCAAGACATACCAAGAGAACGGCAGTAGTTCCAGCTACAGCTTTGGCTGTCGGCTAATATGAAAATGCTGTTAGCAAGATGTATGCGGCGAACCACCTGAAAGTAAGGTATCACGTACGAGTAAAGCCTTGGCAGCATCTTCTTTGGTGGCGTCTTCGATGGCGACGATGAGAACGGCGGTACCTGACATGGCTAGTTGGTTGATTGTATTTGATGTTTGATTAGCCGTTTGTTGAGTTGTTCGACAAAACGGGTGGTAACACTAATGTGTTGTCTGCAGGAAAAATGGTATTGGATGTGATATAGGATGAACTTTGCAAAATATCCCTAGTCGTTCAAAATACGTAGATAGTGTACTTGCAATATTTGGGCACGCCTTGGATGATAAACTCTTCGTGTATCTTCGCGTTTCACGTCGTTATGTTGTTGTTGGCATTATTTTTGGTGTCGTAAAATTACAATTTCATTGTATCTTAAATTAAAATTAGATCAGTCATGGATTCTTCACCAATGCAAAGTTGCAAGTCCAAGGTGATCCATTTCCATGCATCAGTTGACAAAGTCCATGCATTCACATACCCCGTTGAGCTCTAGAAGTAGCTCTGCAAGGACGGAGTTTGGACTGTCTCCTGACTTGAAATCATTGTGCAAATACAATTTGACGGCCATCAAAGTCAATCTCAACGACTGGTGAACTCTCATTCATGTCCTGTCAACCGAAGCCATGAGATTTTACACCAATGAAGTTGTTCTCTTTGTGATTCTGAACGCTACGGATCATTTTTTGAGTTCAAGCAGTAGCTCCGTGACCGTTCAAGGAGCAGACTTGCAGATCCTCCTCCCCGTCTCCATAGGCGACACCAGACGAAATCGGTCCATGAATCCACACAAATATGAGCAGCGGTCCAGAAAGGAATGCGCTTGGTCTGCAACGACAAAGTTTGATGTTGATGGAGATTCACAACTGTTGGGAGTTTACGTGTTTATTAGAAGCAGCCACAAACAATTTTCAAATAAATTCCGTTGGACAAGCTTGCCTATATATACCAATAACGTGTTAAAACATCCATGTAATAATCACGAAACTTTCAAATCACAATCTTCAAAACATTGACTAAAGACTCCAGCAACAAATGACGGGCAACAGTACAGCCAACTACTCGTATGCGACCTTCTTTTGCGGGACATGTGAGCAGCCTATCCGACTGGACTCTTCTCTCCTGGAGCATCAATCTCTCGAAGACGCAACAGGCAAGTCATTTAAATGTTTTGGTGAAGCTTGGTTTCAACAGGACAGGTACTGAAGGAATAAGAGAGTAGATCCATATTCTCAATTCCATGTATTGTAATGACTGACCGCTTCGCATTTTCTTACTTTCTTAGCACCATTATTGGATCAAGCTCGATCATTTCGAAATCTACGATCAACAACACTGCGTCCAACTCGCAGAGTCTTGCCTCCCGAAATATCCACTTCTTCACTCGAACGACGCACTACCGGCACCAACAATAACAACAATAGTGCCATGTGGAGAACGGGTGTCCCTGTCCAAGATTCCTTTGTAATGCTATCACGCTCACAAGTCAATGCAACGCCTTCTGCCTCTGCATCGTCATCAAATCTACCTCTACAACAACAGGACTCTTCACAGCAACGAGGCAATCTCAGTCATCGACTGAAAACTGCTGGAAAACTATTCGACTTGATATCTGGAGTGTCACAAGTAGATCACCCACTATGTCAGGACTGTGCCGATGAGCTGACAATCATGCTGGAAAAGCGTCTGTCTGAAGTCCGTAAAGAGCGGGACGTCTATTCTGCCTATCTCGACAAGCTGGAAGTAGACCGAGAATCTGGATCTGAGGATAACAAGATTACGGAGCATGATCTTGCAGCTGTAAGGGATAGCTGTATTATGACCTGGCTGTTGTCGTCGAATGGTGCTAAGATCCTTTTTAGCTCAAGGAAAGAGAAGACCAGTCACTACGAGTTTTGAAGGAGCTCGAGGACGAAAAAGTCCACCTAAAACACGAACTGGAATTACTGGAAGCCGAGTTACATGAATTAGATCATCTGGAGGCATGGTATGCAATGATCGATACGTTTATTTCCTTTTTGCCTTGACTGATTATCTCAACTCACTAGTTACTGGCAAGACGTCAACGAGTACGAAACAGAATTGCGTGAATTCCAAGATGAGAGAGACAGCATTCAGATGCGACAAGAGCATACAGACCGTCAACTTCAAAACTTGAGAAGGACGAATGTCATCAATGACACGTTCAGGATATGGCATGATGGACCTTTTGGAACTATAAATGGTAGTGCTTTTTCATCGCATAAATCTCATGGCACTAGTTGATATTCATGTTTTCTTTTTGCGCTTAGGTTTCCGTCTTGGACGTCTTCCTTCCATCCCAGTATGATTCAAACTCTGTGGTGTTAGTTCTTTTTGCTTTACTCACAACTACTAAAATTAGGTCGATTGGTCTGAAATCAATGCAGCATTGGGTCAGGTCCTGTTGCTTATGGACACTCTAACAAACAGACTCAGTTTCACATTCAAAACGTATGCTCTCAAAAGAATTTATGTCTTGCCTTGAGAAGCACTCATATGTTTCAAACCCTCACTTTTCGCTATTCAAAATCTTCAGGTATCGTCTGGTGCCCATGGGCAACTTTTCCCGTATTGAGAAGATTGAAGGAGACAAGGCTAGCTATGAGTTGTGAGTCGTTTGTACAGAATGAATAAATTTAAAGCGCTTCAACTGACCGAACTCTTAATAGATATGGATCGGGTGATATAGCTAGTGTACTCTTCTACAACCGTCGATTTGACATTGCCCTTATCGCACTTCTGAATTGCTTGCAGCAATTATGTGAACTCGTAGAGCACGACGGAGCCTTCAAGTTGCCATACCGGTGTGTGCTCTTGTTTTCTCTTACTAATGGATTGTTTTCTACGGTCGAACTCATAAACTGAATCTCTCTAGAATAAGCAAGGATAAGATTGGAGACACATCTATACGGCACTCCAATCTCGATGATACGTGGACGAAAGCACTCAAGTTCGTGTTGATCAACCTGAAATGGGTATTGGCTTACGCTTGGTATGTCCGTTGTTTTAATTGGTTTTGTGAGCCCTTTTATCAACCACTGAAGTAGTTCCAAACAATTTTAGTATGAAGGGGCCTGGTCAACGCCCAGAGGAGACAAAAACCTGAATAATGTTTTATTGTTTAAATGTGCTTCATTTGTATATTGTGGTTACTGCAACAGAGAATAATTCAGAAATGTTCAGAGGCAGTATCGCTAAAGCTTGAAATCATGACTTAAACAATGAACTATTTACTATCAACACGGCGTTGATGCCCTTCAACTATGCCTCCTACTAGTACTATGTAAACCGGCTGTTACAACTTTGGGTGGTCGCAAAATCGATTTAAGAGTTGGTTGATGATTACATACAGATCGTAGCTGCTTACCCTGTATTTCCACGTTGATCACTGACGTTCTGACACGTCAAGGGTCCAGAGATATGTGATGCACACCACAACAACTAGCAACAACAAAAAACGAGATTTTAGTAACAAACGCGTCTTAGTATTGAACTGAAAAGAAGAAACCACAACCACCAACTACAGTAGTACTACAACCCTCAAAACGCGTCCCCCTTCCTCATGCTTGCTGTTAGCTGCAGCCCCAAACGCGTTTGATTGGATGCAACTCTGTGGCCATTTTTCCAAACTTCTGAGAAACGATCATTCGAATCACCAAACTTCCAAGGTGTCATATTCGACATCCGACAAAGTGACTTCTGTTTCCGTTGACATGTGGTTTCATAAGCTTCTATGGGCTCTAGCAGCCATTCGTGCTGTTGCTGCAGTGACAAATTGCAACAGCACGATACGAACTACTCCTCAAGGTATCCGTTTTACCTCATTTAATGGAATTAATGCACATGAATTTATCATTCATCAACCGAAATTTCTTAGATTATGTCTTCTTGGTCGATGCAACTGACAACATGTGTCAATACAGGCAAGCAAACACCTTTAATTCATTGTCTATCAACTCTGAACCATTGACAAACCACTTCCTTAAACATTTCTAGTCTTCGTAAGCTACTAAAGCGGTCCTGTTTTCGGCATCAGGAATTGTGATTATGCGGTCCTTTGGACTGACGTGCTACCCTCCCTAGAAATCGCCAACGCCTTTGCCTCATTTGCCTCATCACTCTCTGCCCAGGATGATAGCAGATTCATTGTAATTCAGTATGGGGACTGGATACAATACTCTCATTTGACCCCCACATTCACCGTTGAGTCACATTGCTTCTTTCTTGGCAACTCGACTTATATGTTGTTGCAACAAAGCTGACTTCAACCCTTAACAACAGAACAACGCGTTTATGGTTACCTCCGCACTGATTGGGGCAGGTTGTGGCATGGGTCAACGACAAGCCACATTAGAAGGCATTCGTATGGTCTTGTCATCAAACGGTGGGAGTGATATCCTCTGTGACTTGGTCGGATGTGGTATATCATGGCGTGCTAATGCTCAAAAGAACGTTATTGTACTTACTGATGGGGGTGAGCAATATTTACAGTGAAATGTTGGTGATGATGTTCCTTGACCGAAATTGATTCAATTTTCGTAGATTCTGATCTCCCTACAAACGTGAACTACCGAATGACAAATCAGTCACCCAGTACATCCATGTGCTGGGGATCGTATCTCTATACTCGCGACATAAGTGGCAACCTTGTCGAAAATGGTTGTTCGAGCAACCTCCAATATGGTAAGGCTTCAACCACTCGCAAATTATTATCATTTCTGAACTTTTGCTGACATAGAGCCAAAGTGGACCGGTTCTATGGCCTTCATGGACTCATTAACGAGTGGAGGACCTATACCTACAGTAGGACCATGTTGCAATTTTATGGCTTATCTTGTCAAGTTTCCATTCGACGCACTGTTATAAACACTTACCGCACCTGTTGGCTAGTATTACCGGACTGATAGCGGACCAATCTCACTACAGCAGTCTTGGTATGATGAGATTGCAGCTACTGCCAAACTGATTGTTCAAAATGGTGCCATTGTCCATCTTCTGATGCAGCCTGCGAGTGACACGTCTTCTGGTACGTTGAATCTTTTCGATGATGGTTTTAATTGTAATGTTTGACAAAACAGCAACACTAGTCCCGGCACTCTTCGCCCCTCGCTCACAATTTAATGGATACAACGAGTACTTTCGTAAAATCGGTGCGCAAACGACTTCGGCCAATAACACTCAAGGTATAATGAAGTCTGCCTTTTCTTTGCAATCGAAGCATTCGACTGATCGTAACTGTTCAAAAACAGTTTTGCAATTTGGCGATCCTGCTGTTCAATCCATGGATTCAGATTATTTGAACTTTAATCCGAAACTGACGAATCAAAATCTGGCCAGCGTTGGCTTGAATTCGTCTCTTCAGTCGTCGGGTATGTGCAATGCGTTGACGTTGCTTGCATGTGGCTTGTCGCTAACCCTCCACTTCTCAACAGTTCTGTCTATGGGTGGACTTCTTCGTCTCTTCAACATTGGTGATTTGACTACCAGCTCAACCGGAGCTTCTAGATTTTTAAATGCTGCGTTGAGTACATCACTCACATGCTCTGTAAGTTCCGTAATATCATCTTGGAGGCATTGAGACGTTTTATTCACACTTCTCCCCAATTCTAAAACCAGTCTGACAATACGATTTACTCGCCTCCTGCCCCATCACCAAATCCAAGTGCAATAGCCTCAGCGGCGTCTTCAGTAGCTCCTTCTCCTGTAGTGACGTCTGCCAACCCTAATATTTTGGCATCAACAATTGTCTTGAACTCCGTGTTACCATCTCCCGTTCCAAGCACTGTCATGGCTTCAGTCCTACCATCTCCTATTCCAAGCACCGTCATGAGTTCCGTCTTACCGTCTCCTATTCCAAGCACTGTCATGGCTTCAGTATTGCCGTCTCCGATTCCAAGCACTGTCATGACTTCAGTCTTGCCGTCTCCGATTCCAAGCACTGTCATGACGTCAGTCTTGCCGTCTCCGATTCCAAGCACTGTCAGGACTTCAGTCTTACCATCCCTCATTTCAAGCGCTGTCATGACTTCAGTCCTGCCATCTCCTATTCCAAGCACTGTCAGGACTTCCGTCTTACCGTCCCCCATTCCCAGCACTGTCATGCCGTCTCCTCTGCTGGCATCCGCTAAACCTTCCATTGTACCTTCTACTTTGGTCTACCCTTCGCCTATGACAAGGGTATCAGCGGCTTCAGCTCCCTCTTCTCCCACTCCAGCCAGTCCGTCTCCAATGTCAACGAGCGTCTTGGCAGATTCAGTGGTCATACCGTCGTCCATTCCAGCAACGTCATCATCTCCTGATGTAAGCCAAACAGATTCTTACAAACGTCCTACTCAATTTTAAGTGCTGCCTATATCTCTTTTGTCTACAGGCTTCACCAACACCGGAACCATCAGGCGCAAATGTAGTGCCTATTGCAATTGGTGGTGCGCTGGGTGCAGCGTCGATATTTGGTGCCAGCATAATCTACCGACGCTCTCGTCACCACCTTCCAGGAGCAGGTGGTGTATCAGCAGGACCAGCAAGGCTCTCAACGAATGGTCATAATCCATTGTATGAGGGGTTGAGCTCGTTGTCGGAGAATCCTCTGTACGAAGACCCGTTGAGGAAGATGGATTTCTTTTCATCATCTTTCGCTGATTTGGCCTGATACCGGAAAGACACGTATAGTCTGAATAAATATCGTTGATACCTTATACTAGTACTAAGTGGAAAATAGAAAACACTGGCGCAGACAGCAAAATGTTACTGTTGGGATGAAAAAGCCACATAGTTTGTATGATGCGATGATGCGATAATTCAGCTTAGATATTGCTTCCAATTGACGCCCAATTGACGCGTTTGTGTGGTGAAATAAGTTGATGCGTATCTGGTCATCATTTTACACACTAGTACTTTTGTATTTTCAACCCAGCACTTTTTTCTTATAGCGGTCGCTCAAATGGCCACGTTAGAAGCGCCTGAAGTAAGTTCAAGAGCATCATCAGCACCTGGAAGTGCTCGACAGAACTCTCAAGGAGCAGCATCACAGATCTCCTCCCCACAGCTTGAACCAAGAAGTGTTTCCCAGCATGTATCAGAGAATGAACAAGAATTAATCGAAGGAGATGATGAAATTAATGAGAATACTCCATTGGATGAACAAGAACAGGGTGCTGAGACTGGGGAAGACTCGCCCGCCGAGTTCAATGTCAACATTGTGGACGAGGAACCACGCATTGTGGATTTGGCTGCTGAACAAGAACAACAATTTAAAGATCAGTTGGCTCAAAAGTAAGTTTAATATTCTGCAATTTAATTGGGTATCATTCTTACTCGGCAATTAGTTGGCATATCACGTTCTAACCATTTATCTATATGATATAGACGAAACACGTTACGAGAATCCTTGTTGCAAAAGACACCTCAGAATACGAGTTACTATACATTTTCAAAGAAGGAAACCGTCGTGGTCGATACGGTTCAAAACTTTTGTCGGCAGTACACGCAATTGTATCCTTCTCGAAAGGAATTGTTGATACTTCCTCAGAATGAATTTGGACAACAGGTAGAGATGCGAACCATCTATAAAATCTATTATCGAGTGTAATCTGACGGTACTTTTTTGGCTGTGTGGTAGAAATTCATTTGCACGACAATCAGACCAACCCAGCTACCATTCAAGGAACTTTACGATTATCGTAGTTGCGCCAAGTTTGTATCGGATTACCTCTCATACGAGCTTCTGGAACCTGCTCATGAAGGAGTGAGTGAATAATCGACAACTCAAATGTAGGTTTTGAGGCAAACAAAATAACAATTAATTTTATCAGCCCAAGGTTGTGCCGTCACCAACATACACCTTAAAGATGCAAAGTGGAAACTGCTTCGATTTTTCAGTCCTACTAGTCTCCCTTCTTCGTGGAGTTGGCTATGACGCATACGTCGTATCTGGATATGCATCAAATCAAATCACACTCGTAGACGAAACTCGAAATGATGCTTCAGCAATTGGACTCCCTCAACCATTCAGCACAAGCAAATCGCCACCAGCTGTTGCACCAGCTGCGTTTGGTCATTCAGATGGAGCTTATGCAAATGATGGAACAAATAGCTCGTCACATCCACCATCGGCTGCCCCGAATAAACCAATGACGCCTATTCAGATGGCATTAAAGTATGCGTCGTCTGGATACAAGCTGCATTCTATTGCTGAGAAGTATCGAGTCAAGCCGCCGAGACAGATGCAGAGTGCCTTTTTGGCAAAGATGGAGAAGAAACGGCTGGAAGCTGAAGCGAAGGTTGCTCCTGTTGTTGCAGCGCAAGAGCCAGTCGCTAATGAGGTAAAGAATGTGCGGAGAGCATTCTACTCTGCAGAGATCATCACTTTGATGTTGTTTTTTTGGCTTTCCATTCAATAGGTCGTTGATGACGACGACGATGAATTGAAGGGTCTGCGTGTTCATGCTTGGGTCTTAGTGCTACCAGGACGACGAGATATCGCAGAGCCTTTCTTTATAGGTAAGACACTAAATTAGCGCATATAGCGAAAAGCAAGCCAACGAACAGAGCTTATGTGTCTCAACTGACTTTAGAACCAACAACCGGTCGAGTCTACGGAACAGAAGACGAACGATATCTCGGTGTTGAAAGTGTGTTTAGTCCGATGAACTACTGGGTCAACATGCAGACGTGTTATGACGGTCTGAAGGTGAACCGTGAATGTTGTCAACATTGTGGGTACGAGTTAACACTTCATTCATTGCTCGGTTTAGGGAATCTCATTCAACTTATGGGACAATGCGAAATGGGAGTATGTCCTCAAGACACCTCCAGAGCCTCAACGAAAAGATGCCTCAAAATCTAAACCGGCAGCTTGGAGGGACGAAGAGTCAGATGAAGATGATTTGGGAGATGATGAGGAACATATTGCTATGCCGACACCATGGCCAAATGCAATATCATTGACGAGAGAAGAGTTTGAAACGAGACTGCCTGCTGGCGGAAAGACGACGCTGTTTAAAAACCTTCAGCTGGTATGTGGAGATACGATCCAAAAAAATGACAAAGACGAAGAGCTCATCCCGTGTTGCAATGTAGGAAAACTGGGCAGAATACCATCGGCCAGATGGTATGATATCTCGATTGACATATTTCGCTGACGACGAGACGGGTTTCAACGGCGAAATTCGAGAAGTCTTTGCTAACAGAAGGTGAATTAGACATGGCGAAAAAGTTCTTTTGGTCTGTATTAATGTCAATGGCTTCAATAACGCATACACACAACCAATAGGGATAAACTGAGTGAGAGAATTCGGCTCCCAGATCGCAACCAAATCCATGACTTTTTCGATCGTGGACGAGGAGCTGGATTACAAGAACACGTTTCAGTGAATGGAAAAACGATCGAGATGAACTTCTATCCTAGTGCTCGTTCAGATGGCTTGTTGAAAAGGCTCGAGTCACCACGAAAGGTGTGTGATGCAACAAAAAGCTGGAAGAACAACTGGGTCTACGGGAACTGACTTGCTCCCCTCTGTTCACACCTCAGATTATTGAATTCTTTGAAACACGAGATGATCGATTAAAGTATCGATCTGTGACATTTGATTCACCTCCAAAAGGAAGCGATGATGAACGTGGACCAATGATTAAGATGACTGAAAAGTTTACAAGAAATACAGGTTGGTGGCAAAACAAATTGAAGACAAGGTTGCATCTTGGCACTAAAGCTAGCTTTTCTACGCGCAGATGTCGGTGCAGGTGTTGACCCTTCGAAAAAGACATACTTCTTAAAGGAAGAAAAGGTACAGAGGTTTTTTGGGAGAACAAAAAAGTGTCTAGAAGTCATCCTAAACTCCAAACATATATGTTAGATTCGCGTCGTCTATCACCGTGACGAAGGGCGTATCCTTTCATCATTCCACGAATTTAAGAAACCACCACCGGAACAAAAAGTTCCATTCGTAGGACTATCGTCATCATTCGAGGTTTGTCTGCAACAATTTGAGATGAGACCTTCGTGATGTAACTCTCTCTTTCGTTTGCATTTCGTCAGGTCAATTCATTACGAAAGCCACTCAAGAAACCAGAACTGTTTGCACTCCTCAACTCCTTATTACGAGCTGAGCAGATCTGCTTACAAGCCGTTCGAGGATCTGAACGTGAAGTCAGAGACATTTTACAAGCAAGACAAGCTGAAGAGTCGGAGATTGTGCTGAATGTTTCAGTGTTTGATACTACAAGAAATCAAGTACGTGTGCAAAATTCTTTGATAGGCGATGGGCATTGTTGGTTTTTTTTCTTGCAATATAAATACGTATACATACTAGGCTCCATCTGAGGAAGAAAAGGCTGTACATAAAGGTACTGAGGACGAAACGAAACGTGATTTGGATTTGGATTATCTGTCTCCATTCCTTATCAACTATGTAAGATATCAACGAAAGCACCTCATCGAAAGTCGTGATCAATTTAGTTACTTCCATCTTTTTTTGCAGCCACCGGGCCACATTCTCAACCGTGAAGAAGCTCTCGCAGTGAAAGATGCATGCATCAAGTCGCTCAAGGAACGGCTCCTGGAACGTGCCAATATTATTCAAACAAGACTTGACGCCCTGACTGCCGAGTATCAAAAGAGACAAGCTGCTTTTGCAAGAAATGTCGATGGAGATCGGATTCACACTGCAGAAGAATTTGCACGGTTTAGTGAAGATGCTCTGTTTAGTATTCGTGTGCATGAGAAGCGTTTGATCAAGGTAATTTGACTTTTCCCAAAAGTCTAAGAAAACTTAGAGACCGATGCCAATGTTGAACAACGTCACTGACTTGGGCCCCACTTTTAATTAGCACAAGGAAGATGCACCGGAGAAACTCATCGAGCTAGACACCCGATTACGTAGGGATTCAAGATTACAAGCTGCCTTTGTTTGAGTTTTGCCTTTGTCTTCTTATCCTAATACACTGCCATCATTTCACACACGAGATTATTCACTTACATACCAACGCGTGGCCTTATTTTGTCTACTGTGAATTGCCTTTTCGTTTTACTTGAACGCCGGCCTTGTGGGTTACTGCTATTTTATCGACCGGGAAGTGTTTGAGATATTCTGAAGCTTGAAGGTAATGATTTCTAAAAGTCCGAGAACCTAGAAAAGTGGCTATAAGCCGTACTCATCCTGGACTTCAAACGTTTTTTCAGATCCGTGTCGTCTATCGCCGCGAAGGAGCACGAATCCTTTCATTCTTCCACGAATTCAAGAAGATCCATATGCCGTATGGCAATCCAAAAATCTAGCTCTTTGGTGTTTTTATATGCAAATATGAACCAAATGACTTTCCGCTGGTTCAGCAACGTTCACGCCTATTCTACCGCCATTGAAACAGATCGAGAGACTATTGTTAGCACTGTGGCTCATGTGCAAGTCTCTTGTGCCCCATACTTTTATTCTGCGTCCATCTATGAGAGTCAACTCAGAATGTTACAATGTCTAGTACACGACGATAAATTAGAAGGAGGCGGTGAAAACATTCAGGCCACATCAGTGATTTATAGCAAGTCCTGTTGCGTCAACTCTCTTTTCATATTCACACAAATCCCAACTTTTCTGTCAGCTGATCCCCTTCTCAAGTAGTTTTACACACTACGGGTTGACTCACTATCCCACGGTACGTGTGGCCACGACGGATATGCGGGTTGGGATCTCTAAAGTCTCTGTCTTTGTGTCTGCCCTTCGTCCAAGCCATGATAAAATCTTGTTAGCGAATTGGATGATCCATGTATATGATGAGTGAGCCTTTATGGTCAGAGGAATTAATCGAAGCAAGTTCTTTGATAACAAGATATTCACATACAGTCGATAAGTGGTTGCGCTGTAGCCAGCCTCATTGCTACAGATGCAAAGTTGACATCACTTTGTGTCCCCGAACAGTATCCAAATCACTTCAGGTGCTCCAATTGTAAGTGATGTGATCGTCAGCAGCGAGAATTTCCTATAAAGGAGTCAAGCAATATGTAAGGCAGAGAAACAATGCCTTCTAGGGCCCTTCTTACAACTGCAAAAAAAAAGAAACTCACATGCTTATCACTACTTCTGGATCCACATTCAACTTTTTGGTACCATTACTTGTGGTCGCAACATGCTGACCGCGAGAGCCTTGATGACTCTTTCTGAAATTGTCACCTTTGAATTCAGCAGGTAAGGCTTTAGGCAATGGTGGAGTACTTGATTTTTTGTGGATCAAGATCTTTTTGTTGGTGTATCATGCTGTAGAGAAGAGCTAGTAAAATAGGTCAGTTACCTGAATGGCGACAACCACAATGACGGGGTGTTTTTACTTACATTTTTAGCCAACCGGGATTCAAAGTTTGCTATGTAGCTCTTTTCAGCATTAGAATCAGCTCGGTCGCCCGTCAATACCTGTGCGTAAGAGGGTATCTTTTCTATCAAAGCACCCACTATCCTTTGCGCTATTTGTGGTCGTTGGTAATCTATTTTGGTAGAGCTTTGTAAGAAAGCGAGTTTCGAAAGTAAACGTCTATCAAATACATGCTTAATTTCACGAGTCTTTCGTTCTCTCCAAATATCGTCAGAGTTGGAAATCCTGGCCAAATACTAACTCGTCAACAGCTCATATATCTCTCCTCCTAATCACAATCAACAGCCACGACCTCGGCCACTCCTTTTAGCTTTTAAGCAGGCTTCTCGTACTCGGGAGCCTGGTGGTGGAAGTGTCAAATCGTTGGTTCGAATTGGTTTATGAGGTCTAGATAGCCTACTTCAACTTTTTGCAAAGTTCTTGCAAAGAATTCAACCATGACGGCATGCTGTGATAGAGTAAAAGATCAGAAATCCACGTTTAATGTAATGTCAGAAGTACAAACCATTTTAACTGAAACAGCTATTCTTCAGCATCACTTTCAAAACGAAGACCAGCATATATGCAATTCAAAAACGAAATAATGTATTTTTCTTTCCAAATCACCTCCTCTCTCTTATTACAATTCATCTCGGACAGCTTCTTCCGATGCAGCTGGCGGAGCGGTACACAGACCCTCATCATCACCACCTTCCCCACATTCCTGAGCTTTAGTTGCAGTCTCAGTCTCATCCACCTTTTCCACCTTTGCTTCTTCTTCCTCCTTCTTCTCCTCCTCTTTAACCTTATCACTCAACGAAGGCTCGAAATCAAATTTAAGATTCCTTCCTCGTCCAGCCATCAAGTCAATCAAAAAGTCGACAACACTTGATTCTTCAAATCCACCACGGAAGGGCTGGTAGACGTGTTTCTTGGCCACTATAGCCACAATGTTTGGTAGCATGTCAGAGACATCAAAGTCTCGAATCAGTTTACGGCCGCCTGGTGTTATGGCGTTGATCCATGAAAACGAGACTGCAAACAGAAACACAGGAATCAGACGACATTTGTGCTGAATCAACCCACATATATAACTTACATGGTGCCGTCCTATCATGCATTTTCTTCTTGATCCCTTCCAAGACTTGCATGTGGGCTGCATGTTCAGAAACCGACTCTTCGAATTCAGATTCCAGATTCATAAATGTCAAGATACATATACCGGCTCTGCCAGTACACAAGTCTTGTAAATCCTCGTTTGTCTTGATTTCAGCGACTTTGGGATCAACTATGACCATATAAGAGTTAGCATAATAACCATGCGTTTTCGGCATTTACACCACTCATTTTGTTGAAAACATACTTACAAGGTACAGGAGTAGGAGATGGAGCGGCAGTAGCTTTCGATTTAGCATTTTCCTTCCCTGCAGATGCTTTAGGTTTGGCATATTCAGACAAGAACTTGGAGAGTCCTTCGTGTTTCATGACACCTATGACAGCAGGAAAAAAATTCTTCAGCCAAAACCAGGAGACACGAATATATATTTGCTACCAACCTTCATAACGAATCGGTTCACCCCCAACAGGAATAACAACCACAGCAGGCGCATCTTCAACGCCCAACCTTTCAGCAGCAGTCGATGGATCTTTGGCCGTTCGTATCTCTCCAAGTGACAATCGACCTTTGAATTCGGCAGATAAAGCTTTAAACAAGGGTGGAGTACTTGATTTTTTGTTGATCAAGATGGCTTTTGCTAGTGTATCATTCTGTAAGGGATAAGCGATTTGAGGAGATCAGTAAAACGAACAAGCATAACCAAAATTAAGACTTTTTGCTTACATTTTTATCCAACCAGGAATCAAAGTTTGCTGGTACTCTGTACCCCTTTTTAGCTTCAGAATCAACCTGGTCGCCTGTCAATATTTGTACGTATGAGGGTATCTTTTCTATAAGGGCGTCCACTATGCCTTTCGCTGTCCGTGGTCCTTGGTAATCTATTGTAGCAGTGACTTGTAAGACAGCGAGTGTGGGTAAGATTACGTGACTATCGAATAGATTCATGCCTTGAGGAGTTTTTTTATTCTCTCCAAATATCTTTAAAGTTGGAAATCCTAAACGCCAAAAAATGAACGATCAATTACCTAACATATCGCTCCCAGATCTACTACAACAATACCTTGCACTTGGTACTGCCCACACAAAGGCTTATTGCTTTCCTCATCACAATCAAGAGCCACGACCTTAGCCAGTCCTTTTAGCTTTTCAGCAGCCTTCTTGTACTCAGGAGCCTGGTGGTGGAAGTGTCAGATCGTTGGTGCGAGTTGGTTCATGAGGTCTAGACAACATTATGTAGGTGTTTACCAAGTTCTTGCAGTGGCCACACCACGGAGCAAAGAATTCGACCATGACTGCATGCTGTGATAGTGTAGATGTGTAAAAGTTAGAATTTCGTGATGACTGTCAGAGTTTCAAACCAGTGAAATGTTGAAGGGATGTGATGTCTTGACTTCCATCCCGTCAAGGACACTTACATCAGATTGCAGAACTTCTTGCGTAAATGTCTTTGAAGATACTGAGATCACTGGATCTCGAGACGAGTACAGAGCGCTGGTGCTGGAAATCAGAAATAATAGTAGTTGCCAGGAAACCATTGTTTGCCTGCAAGATCCTACGATTAAAAGAAGGCTGGCAGGTTAAATAAATGACGGTCAAGGTACAATACTCCACTTACTGTTAATAGCTTTACCGTTTAATTGCTATGCTATGCGATTTGTATTCGAATGAGAAGATTGGCAAACCAATACATACGACGCAAGACACCGTGAGAAAATTACTACCCCTTGCTAAGGCCATTTAACGCGTTTCAACACGGTCCAAATTCTTATTCCAAACGTCGAGCGCGAGCTTGAAAGCCCAAAACAGTTCCGTCCAATTCGTCAAAAAACGCAGTTCAACCAATATGGACGAAAAGACCTTAAAGCAGACCCAAAACCTGCAGCTAATCGACCAGCTCATGGACGAAATATCATTACTAAGGGTCAATGTGAAGAATGCTACTTCTTGGAACCCCAAAACAGATTCAAAGCAAACCAAACTGCCAGACAAGTTCATTCCCGTCAATGACACAATCAAGAATATAGAACGGCTGTCTGGTATGGCAATATTATGCAATCGTTATAAAACTTGATGACTGAGTTACTACTTAATTGCAGGGCTGCTCCAAGAGGGCTTACGGAAACCAGATCCAACCAATACATAGCTAGGTTCTCGACAACATGTTATTTAAATTGTACAAAGTTATTCCCAGCACAGCAATTCTATAAATACAACATATTATACATACATCCTTCACGGGGCGTTTCTAGACAGTCGTCTCATCCAGTTCAGTGTCGTTCCCAGCACCATCAACATCAACCGCCGAATCATCCACCATCTCTTCATCCTTCTCTTCTTCTTCCTTCAACACTTCATCAAAGCCCTCCGTAGCTTCTTCTGTTGCATCCACCGGTGCAGCTGCTGCTGTTTGAGCGTCCCTACCAAACCATTTGAAACATTAACATCATGATAACGTCCGAATGCAACCACATGAACCACCCATTTACCATGGAATACTGAACTTCGTAACTCGTGGCTTGGTATCCAATATACTACGCTGCAGTAACTCCAACTGCACAGGTGTCGGTGGCGTCTCTTTCAATACTTCATCCGTGTAATCGTGATTTACGTAATATCCAATACGAACAAACTCGCGTTCCATATAGCAGCATGATAATAGTATCACTGTCACGCCGACAATGTCTTCTTGGGGTAGTCGTTCTGGGTTTGGTGCATCTGCCTGGATGGTGGATAGAATGCATTGTTTGGTATAGAGATTTGGAGGCGAAATATATCGCGACTTAAAAAAACAGACAAGCTACACGGTATAACGTACCTCGAACACAAACTTGCTTGATCCAACAGGCACAGGTCCAACAGACAAGGTCTCCAGCATTTGATCGTAAGATTCATCATCTGCTGATCCAACATACACTAGCTTGAATTCAAGATCTGCAAAAAAAAAGTGCCAAAGGTTTGATCAATGTTAATGAGCTCTGCACTTTCACCTTCCGTCCCAACAATCATGATACCAAAATAGCCAATTCCAACCAAAACGGCATACAAATTAAACAATTTTCAATACTAACCATCTTTAAGTTCCTCTAGTACTTCAAACGTGATTTCAAAACGAAATGGATCAAAGAATGTTGCTGGATTGCTCAGCACCTAGTTATACGACTAGAGATTAAATGGATGGATGCAACGATTGGTACGCATACAGCTGATCTTACTGAAACATTCTTGATAGCTACTAATGCCATGGTTTTCCGCCTGAGTTTTAGCTTTTTGGAGTTTTGTCAAGTTACTGGCACTGGGATGTGAGAATACCAGACGAGAGGAGGCGACTTAAGGTTATGGATACGACGCGTATTCGAGTACTATACGCGTAAGCAAACCATCAACGAGAATGCAAACCTACAGAATTAGCTACAATCGGTGCTGTGCTTGCGAAGTTTTGAGTTTTCCTGATCTTTTCGTTCTTGACACGTCCCATCAGTTTCGTAAATAGTTCCACTTCGTGATCTGATCAAATTTGCAACGAAACAAGCCCAAAGTTCTGATTGATGAACCATCTGGAAACCAAGCGAAAAAAATATCAGCTGCCCGTCAGGTATAAGCTCTTAATCATCCATGTAGTTTGTTCCTTATTTCACAAGATAAATACAATGTGTATCGTAACATGACACTATCCGATGTGATGATGAGACTTATTCAACAAGTGATGGCAGAGCAGTCTCAAATCCATTAACCACTTTGGAGAGATTGCTCAAATGATCAGATCGTGGTTGTGACAACTAGTATATTGACAAGGGTGAATGTGAGTACCAACATGAGGAGGAATTAGGTGCTGTTTTTTGCGTTGAAAACTTGTTCATCCCAGAAACCTACCTCTCCAACATCATAAACATAGAGATACCCATCAGAAGAACCTAACGCTGTCCTCCTTCCCTCTTTATCCCAATCCAGCTTGTTCAAGGCCATACCATTACCAACATGAATGCTGACAGTAGGAACCTAATCGGAATTTGCAAAACGTATGGGTCAACTTTATTCGTCTGACCGATCAGGACTTCAAAAACAAATCGACCAACCTCAGCCTCTTGGGTCAAATCATAAACATCAAATTTGCCACTCGCATCAACACTAGCGAAAACTCCAGAATGAACAGGTGACCATTTCACATCATATATGTGATCATCTGCATTCTCAAATGATGCAATAGGATGTATTGTTGTTGCAGATGTTGATGGTTTGGCTGACGACTAGACGTGACAAAGGAATTATGTCAAGTCATGAATATTGTTCCAATGTCAGACACAGGCGAAAAACACTAAGAGATAGAGACGATACCTTGGCACTCCAAAGTTTCAAAGTCCAATCAACAGACGAGGACAGAAATAGATCTGAAAACTCATTTGCTGGATGGAAATGAAGACCTGTTATCATTCCATAGTGACCTTTATACACATCCAATAGGTTCAATCCAGCTTTACTGTACGAGCGAAAAAAGCTGGTCACCAATTGTGAATACATTACGTGAATTTCCTGCAACTAACAAACCTTCCAGCTCGATCATATCTGAATGCTTGATATATACTGCCTTCTTCTGTACCAACCCAAAATGTGGAAGAATCAGTGTGTGTAAAGCCCATACACGTGACCGACACTTCAGGTGTCTTGGGATGTGAAGGATGTATTAATTCCAATATTTCCTAGACCATCGCCAAGATATAGTCGATTAGTCCCCGTGGGTTTTTTTGCTCAACCAACACTACGTTGAATCACCCTTACCACTGGTTGAGCAAGCATATCCAATTGCCAAGAACATACCATCCCATCCGTTGATGCCGAGATGAGATTATGAGCATTCTGTGTTCCAACCATACTCATACCATATACAGGATGTGCATGTCCACTGGATGATAACGGTGTCTTCAACACTGGAATGCTCTTTGATCGAGTATCCCATAGTACTATTTGGCCTGTCGATGTACCACCTACAATAAGATTCTGATGGAATTCTGAAAAGATGGCTGAGGTCACGTCGGACTAAAAAATTGAGATGGATTGTTGGACTTATGCGACCACATATGCAATGAAGGCAGCCTCCAAACAATGGCTCCGGGCTAAAGCGTTGAGGTCAAATGAACTTACCTGGGCATGAAATATAAATTCAGGCCGTTCAGCCAAGTGTAGATTCCAAACTAGTACTAGACCGTCTGGATCATTGGGAGACGAGGTGTTTTTGTTGTATGATCCAAGCAACAATTCTGGAAACTAGAAACATTGAAAAATGGAACGTCAACCACGACTGTGCTGTAAGTTGTCGTCTTTTTCTACCCATTCACTGACCTTGGGAGACCATCCGACTGATGTCAGTGCACGATTCCGTGTCCACCTTTCATCATAAAATGTGCATACTTCCTTGACTTCTGTCGACGCGCTCCTGAAAAAAGGAAGACATTTAGGCCAAAAAAGATGGGATTTGCAATGTTCCTCCTAGTACGCCAACTTCTTCAATCCTCATACCTGTCGAGATCATCACCAGCCGTATAATCAACCATGAAATCATATCGATCATTCAGTGCTCTCTCCACAATCTTGGTCGACTGTTCGAAAAAGCCCAAAAACCTATCCGACATTAGAATCCGTTCTTTTTCTTCTTCGGTTAGCTCTATGTTTGGAAAGTGATGACAAATGTGCTGAGCTGAGAATACGATTGATATAATGCTGAGGACTGACTTGGTAGTATAGGAGCCTCCTTGTCGTCTAAGATTGTGGGTTCTGTTTGTAGTATTGGTGTTGCGGCAGGAGCGATTTGAGGAGGAGTTACAGAGACCGGAGATGTTTGTGCTTCTATTGCTGGTTCTGGTTTCCATTCGGAGGTTTGCACTTCTTTACTATAAATGACCTTTTCCTGTGTTTAGGCATGGTGTGAGTGTATGCTTGATGCGTCATTACCATAATGAGCTTGATACTTTTGGTGGGATATCCAATATCAGGAATTCTACAGATGATAGATTTGGCACGTATCTACAAATATAAGAGTTGGATCAGCTTGCTTTATCAACCCTCCTCAACACCAAGTTCGTCGTACTTTTCAACCGTCTTATCCACGACACTTTCAGACTCGTCTCCTTTACTTGCAGCAATACCACCAGTGGTGCTATCAGGATTTGAGACAGCAGGAGAGGCAGCTCTAATACCAGTGGACGATCTGGTAGGTGACGATTGGGTCTTGTCCCCAATAAGAGCCGAGACCAGATCATCAATGTCTGATCGATCCTGATACATTCCTCCAGCCAATGTGCTCTATAATGAGCAAAAAGAAGGTGAATAAGTGAGCAGTGGTTGAGGGAGTGCGGTGAGTGTCTCAGATGTACACAGCTCTAATAGAATTCAATACGCAAACAAGGGATACACCGTAAAATACATCAAATATCAACAATAATCAACAAGTATTATACGATACCCTTGCAGTTGGAGCCGCAGTTTTTCGTTCATCTTTCTGTTTCCGCAGTTCGAGAAGCTTTTGGCGTTTTCGTTCCAACTCTTGCTTCCTGGCGTCTGCCATCTCCGTAGCGAATGATTAAACACGTATGTAATAATATGTAGAGGCTTTAAGCTTCCCGTCTGCTTGATCTTGGTTCCAACACTGGAGTTTTCAGAAATCGAAGGATTATGACAACGATATCACCAGTAGTGGTGAACGCGTATAGAGATTCGGAAAGCGGTCTCAAATATTACGATTTAGTCCGTGCAAATCCAAAACTTACGTGATTTCCATTCTACAGCTTGATTTACGCTTGGTGCACAACCTAGTGTTTTGCTGCAACTTTGGTCTGAAGCCTCGAAGCTCTGTAGGGAGGCAAGCAATGATGCTTTTCACTTGCTCAAATGCCCCATTTGATTAAAATTCTTCTCTCTTTTTGTACTAGCCTTTGCAATGGACACTCAAAAACGGGATAGAACGACATTGAACGACCAACCTGTCATTCAACATCCACTATCACGGACGGGTGCTCTGATCCGGAATGATGGACAGAGCAGTACTGCGAGTCGCCGCGACCCAGATGCCTCATCCGCAAGCTCAAAGGGCCAACATCAACAAAAGGCAAACAGCGATTTCTCCAACGACGATCTAGATTATGCAGATGATTCTACAGCTGATCAGTCTGCTGGAAACAATAATAATAGTGCTAGCAGAAGGAGAGAGAGACGTGCTAAACGGGCTCCGAGGAATCGCAGGGAAGCACCACGGGTCGATCATGCTGCTACTCCTGTCTTTCATCAGACACCAATCATTCTGGAACGACGTGTACCGGCTGCCACTGATGCCACTAGAACTATGTCTATACAGCCGCAACAACCACAGGTGCTACTGGTCGAGAGCCCCGACGTCACTCCAAACTACTCGATCGTCAGTCTCCCTCCATCTGATAGACCATCTGTTCCAGTGCCTGCTCAACCGTCTGCTCCCTCTGGTGCTGCTCAGCCTGAACAGGCACGGAGACCAGCTGCACCAACACCAGATATACTAGCATCGGCCATACTCAAACATGTACAAGCAACGACCAATATCAATATAACATCGCCACAGCAGCAACCGGCACCATCCAGCACAACCCATTTAATCGACGAATCATGGAATTGTATCATCCCAACAAAGCAACTAGCTGAAACACCGGGTTGCTTTATAATAGGGATCATAGGACGATCTCATAGAGTTGTATCAACGTTAATCCATTATTTTGTAAAGAACACACCTCCGCCTGCCGGAGCCAAACCTATCCGTGGCGTGTCATTTCACATCACGCCTGAACGAATGATTATATTAGGAGCCCAGCAGATACACACCTCTGCCAAAGTACAAGAGTCATCAAAGGACTTTCAGATTGCTCAATTCTTGTTTTCTGTATGTCATGTACTGGTTGTAGTAGGTGACTCGCTTATTGATACGGAAATGTGGGACTTTGTAAAACGAGTGGAAGTCATCATGTCTCGGGGACGTGCTAAAAGTAGCAACACTAGTAATGGTAGTGGTGCTAGTAATGGTACCGACCCAGCATTTGACGAAACAGAATTCAGACCCGAAGTAGTGTTTATCGCTCGCCGTGGCCAATTCCCAGAAGATTACTGGACTGCATGTGATCGATTAAATGCCATCTTTGGACGAGACTCTAGATTTAGGATACAAGGATCGAATCTTAATATGACCAAGTTTGTGAATAATAGCACCAACACCCGCATACATCCGAACATCTTCTTCTTACCAGATTCGAATCCACGATCGAGCTTCTTGGTGCCACCATCAGCAACATCAACAGAATTCACACCAACCTTCCACGAATTCCTGGACGGGACATTTAGTATTCCTGCAACCACACCAGTCCTGATACACGCATTACGTAGTCTTGTATTTGACGTACCACGATACATGTCCAACGGATCGGGAATGCTGCAAAAATGGTACCTCGTCTGTGAAAAGGATTGGGGCAAATCCAGCCAACGTGTCTGGGTAAACATCATTGCTGCATCATCGGCATCAGCAGATGTACGGCAGTCGTCTGTATCTGTGGAAGGTCCTGGTACTGTGTCGTCCAACTCTGGTGGTAATAGTCGAGGGCGTGATAATGAGAACAATAATAGTAGTGATAGACGACGTGATTTTGGGGATTCTTCTTCTTCGGGGAACAGGCAGCGACAAAATAGGAGGAATAGGGACGGTTAATGCTAATGCTTACATACATTGTATATATACGAATGCAAATATTGCAATATATAGATCTCATAAAATGCACCTGACATTGAGTTCGAAATGGACTATGAAGGATGAGGAGCCTCCAGCGGTCGCAGCCTCGGACATAGTTTGGACAGCAACAACTGGTTTTTAACAAAGGAAGGACATTGATAGGTGCAAATAATTTATTAGTAAAGAACTTATTCGACAACTACATATTTAATTCCTCTAATCTGGAGAATTGTTTCCAAACAGATCAGGTCAACACCGGCAAATTCGGACACTTTGATTTCGACACCTTCACCAGAATCATTTCCGTGAAAGCGTTTGGACAGACCGTGATACAAAGTTTTATAAGACTTTTCCACATCGTCGTATCTCACTTTTCGTTGCTCGGCAAGGGCCTTGAGGCGTTCTTTCAGCAACTTGTGTTGTTGTAATGCAACATTCAACTTGTTCTGCACACCGTGACCGACACGAGAGTCAAATTCGCCCTCGCTGGTAACGTACTCTAGTAGACCAAAGGAGGTGCAACAACAGTTGTTTTGAGAATTCAAAGCAGAGACAACAAACAGAGACGCCAAAAAATATTCACTTGTGCTTACCGATCGCCCCACGTAGATTTCTCATGTTTTTGGATTTTAGATATAAGTCGCGCATAGCTACAAGTTTGTAGTCCTTCTCCTAGTTTCAGGAGGCATTTCAGATGGGTTGGAAATGCTGTCCTGCACGTAGCAATCTCTCGAGATGTCTTACCTGGATTTGTAGAGATAAATGACGAATTTCAGTCATGGCAGCTTGCACTTGAGACATGGCGCTCTTTGCATCCTTTAAACAGTCATCTTTGGTCCTGGAGACTTCATCTTTGGTCCTTAAGACTTCCTCTTTAGCCTTCGCCAACTCCCACCCAGGGATTCTTTGGGACGAAAACAAAGGAAAACATTAGAAAACATTCGACAAACGATTTCAGTGGAGGATTGTCTGGCTTGTCGGTGGATAGTAGTTCTCCTTGCAACGAGACTCCTTGCAAGTCGTGGCCAAGACATCATGTTGCTTCTTTTGGGCTTTTTTGAAAGCGCAGGATGAAGGATGAAATGGCATACAACAAAATCACCTGTATTGAATATTCATCTAGTATTATTGGCGCAAAAAAATGCTTTTACTGTTTTGATGTTTTAATTAATGTCGATTGCACCTCCTTCGACGCGTCCAGCAGGCCCCAATACTCTTGTCCTTTTCGTGCACCAAACTTGACAATTTCAAAGGACAGCATGTCGTCTGGTCGTGGACCTTCGAAAGTGGTTTTTGGTAACATGGCTACAACAGTTTACTCATTGCATTTTCATTTGCTAACTCTCGTTCTCCCCTAGTTGGAAACATTCCATGCAAGTTTCTATTGACATTTTGGAACCTTGAATGAGAGCTCAATATCATGTACTCTATAGATGACTTTACAGAGCAACAACTAGTGGATATCTTCAAGGAAGTTGGCCATGTAGTCGGCTTCCGACTCTTGTTTGATCGAGACACGAATAAACCAAAGGGATTTGGATTTTGTCAATACCTCGGTATGGTCCTACCAAAGGCATGATATAATGCTCAAATACCATTCCATCTCATACATTGATATGCATCAAATCATTAGATTCAGAGACGGCTGCTAGTGCGGTACGAAATCTCAATGGCTATGAAGTTGGAGGACGGAAGCTGAGAGTCGATTTCGCTGATAGTGAAAAGGAGATGGAGGTAGCCTATCTTGCATGTATACTGCTACACCACGCGGAAACAGATGCTAAGCATCCCACAACAATCTTTTACTAGGTGGCAGGAGCAATACCGATGCAACCAATCGCAACTCCACCAGTCCCACAACAACCTTCTGCACCTGCCGCCGATGTCATTCAGAATCTAGTTGCTCAGACATCTCCCGCTGCTCTTGTGTCTATGCTTGCAGATCTCAAGGTATACCATGGGTCATACGTCGGGGTTTTTTGTCTCAGAACAACCAATTCTCAACAAAACATTTGCACGTTAGTTGATGGTCACTACACGACCAGATGACCTCAAGAAAGTATTTACAGCCAACCCTCAATTGACTTATGCCGTGTTTCAAGCCATGATTATGATGAATGTCGTTGATCAAACAGTTATTGGGGTGAGTGCCCAAAAAGTGGGACTAGCTCACCTGAATGTATGCTTTCAACTCAACTCACTTATGCTCGCCCTTCTTCATATCAATAGCAAGTACTTCAAGCTCAAATAGCACAACAATCACAAGCTATAGCTGCAGTCAATCCTATGGTAGCTGCCACCGTGACTGGTTATCCTCCTGCACTTCCTCCTCAGCCTGTAGCTATGCCATTAACAGCACCAGGTGTAGCACCACAACCACAAATGGATATGGCTGCTGCTACGGCGCTGGCCAAACAACAACAAGTAGGGACACTTTCATGGTTTTTGAAACAGCAAAAAGAAGCATGTAAGCTCAATATGCAAATTTGATATAGTTGCTGATGGAGATCCTGTCATTACGAGAGGATCAAATTGCCATATTACCACCGGACGAACGAGCACAAGTCATGGCTATAGTAGGTTTACTTGTGGAAAAAAAGGAACGGCTGTATGCTATCATTGACTGACGAAGTTTTTTTAGCGGAGCCAATATCAACAATACTTGCCATCATAGTGATTCAAATACCTTGATGTTGTGACATATTTTCGCATAGAAGGGCAGCTAGACACTTTGTAACAGCCTCTTTGAAACAATTGTTGAATACATTCCTTGCATGTCATTAAACCATTTCTTAAGAGTTGGACTAGTGCGTATTGTGTAGCCTTTCTATGATTGTGTTTTTGTACAAGGAGATGTATTTCCCAGAACTATGGCGAATGTATAATTGATCCACATTTATCGTTGTGGTTTACGAACTCCCTTCCCTTTTGTCTTGACTGGCTCTTTCGCTGATGGCGAAATAACGAACGGCTTTATCACCTTATCCCAGAGCTTCCATATCGCAAACAGCGGTATCTGTTGACCAAAACAAGAAATTCAGTTACGAAATACGATCAGCAAAAAAACGTTTGGAACGAAATCTGTATACTCACCACCCAAAGCAGATACCAAACCCAATCCGACAAACACGCACTCCCCACCAGCACAAACATACACACATAAATCACGTCAAAGTAATACGCGACCAGCGAATTCGTATCACTCAAATCAACGCCCGAGTCATTCGATAGCGATACGAGCTGTGTATACAGTCCAACTATTACAGCTTCGAGAATCACAAATCCGAGGATGTGGGAGAAGCGGAATGACGAGTACCGTATGAGGAAGCGGATTAGGATGTAGGCTAGTGCTGTGAGGAGTATGGCGTATAGGTGGTATTGCAGGGTCGTTGCGTTTTGGGAGGCGATTTTTTTGGAGGATGCGTTTGCCTGTGGTGAAGAGTGTACTGTTAGATCATACGTACAGAGGAAAGAAGTATGAACGGCCAAGGACTTGCCATTGTGTGCTTTTCTTTCTCTGCTTCTTCTATAGACGTAAAGCAAGATCTTGATCTATAAGTGCGCAATGTGAAATGCTGTAGCATCGCAACTTTCAAACCAAACCCAAAACGCGGAGCTGGTGCACTTCTATACGCGTTTATATGTTAATATTGCAGGTTTAATTATCTTACCTTTTTACATTCTAACGAGGAGACGTGAAACCCAAAGGCAATGGAACGTGAACAACACCCAGTACTTTCAAGGGTTTAGAAGTGTACTTCACGTTTTGAGATCAAGCTTTTATACAATTCAGTCCTCAAATGAGACATTTAAAAGACCATACGAGTATTACATCATCTGCAAGGTCTCTTAGTGCGGATGAATACCACCGTCAACCAAAACTACGAATTGTGTGTGCAAGTCAGCACTCTGGCTCAAACCCCCCAAGTTTTTCAATTTGTACAAGAAGGACACCACAATGCAACAATAAAAGCACTTACATGTCTGGTTTGTGATGTAGCCGTTTTGCAAAACAGCCACGGTTAGAGACGCACATTCGTCCAAAGTGCCAAACCTTCCCACAGGTATACGAGCCTTGAGATTGTTAACTTCATTCGAATTCGGATCTCCAAAGCTCATTCCTCCATCTATTAGAGCTATTCGATCCAAAATGGATTTCATCAGCAAGCGGTATAGCTAAGAACGACACTAGTCTTGATACCTGGAGCGATGATGTTGCAGGTTATTCCAAACTTGGCATGATTCGCAGCGACACTATGCATTAACCCAATCTGAGCCGCTTTTGATGAAGCGTAATGAGGTCCAACGACACCACCGGTGAAGGCAGCTACAGAAGACACCAGAACTATTCGACCAAATTTACGCGAAATCATTCCAGGTATTACTTTCTGCAAGATTGTGAATTGAGACGTGAGATTCACATTCATTACTTTGGTGAAAGTCTCGAGTTTGATGTCTAGGAGAGATTCCCGGAATC
The DNA here is from genome assembly GCF_006535985.1 of Synchytrium microbalum. Lineage (NCBI taxonomy): Eukaryota > Fungi > Chytridiomycota > Chytridiomycetes > Synchytriales > Synchytriaceae > Synchytrium > Synchytrium microbalum. The sequence goes on from NW_022158375.1 coordinate 180,550, forward strand.
CAATGCCTGCATTCAAGACCAAGATGTCTATAGGACCTAATTGTGCCTCGGTTCTGGCAACAAGAGATACATTCTCATCTGGTTTTTCAATGTCCCCATCTAGTACTATAATTTTGGCGTTTGGAGCCTGTAAAAGTTTGTGGAAACAAATAAGCGATGTAATATTTGGTCGATAACACAGTGACAGTAGTACTGTAAACTGAGGACTGAAATGCTAACATATTTAAGACAGAGGTCTTTGACTTGTAGAGCAGTTTCCCGGTTTGAATTGTAGTGTATGGCAACATTACAACCTGCGATTGCCAGATGCACAGCGATTGCAGCACCTATTCCCCTGGACGAGCCTACATGGTAGAGGAGACACAGTCAATAAATGTGATATTGGTGGTACGATTATGAATATTACATCAAGGCGCCTCCACAATAATCATGCGATGGCAATTCCACGAAAAGGTATGGTACGCACTTCAAATTAATGCCCACAACTTACCAGTTACCAATGCGACCTTGGCATTCAATGCGTTGATAGTCGAAAGCGGGTTGATGATCTTGTTCATCGTGCTGCGAGTTTGTAGAACGGTTTGTAGGTTTAACGAGTTTCTTTGAGTTTGCAGAGTTTTAAAGGAGCAGCAAACATCTTGGCAGCCCACAAGAACAAGTTTTGGACGTACTTGTGAAATTCGTTCGCTTTATTCACGCGTATATTTGCGTGGATCTCCAGTGATAACCGTCTTGCAAGGTGAAAGTATTCTCGGAAGCTCACACCCAATCAACCCATTTTTCAGCAATCTTTTTTGAGAAGTGTCTTGATCATGACCCTACAGCAGTGAGCAGCTTGATAGCAAGGTCTACTGGATTCAAGTGGTCGAGAGCCGGCCTGGTAATATATAGCCTACTATGTCGGTCGCAATCCGCATTGACGGCATGCATTGCCAGTCGTGTGTGAACGCCGTAACGCTCGCTCTCAAACCTTTTCCGGGTGTTAAGAATATAGCTGTCTCGCTGCAAGACAACCGTGCCGATCTAATCTGTGATATGGGAATCGTCTCCATACCCGATGTTCTAGCTGCCATTGAAGATTGTGGATTTGAAAGTGCTCTCATGTCTGGAGAGGACAATACCAACAACACTGTTGCTGCACTGCCAATGTCAGAACCATTATTAGTAGATCCCACTCCTATATTTACTGCTTCCATACCACCACAACCAATACCGTCAAAGATGACTGATTCCACGTCAACCTTATTGATGACACCACAACCACCGATTACACCTATACTATCACTGCCTTCTCCAAATATAAAGTCGCCATCTAGCTCAACCTTTGCCAAGAGAGCTCATCTACAGGTTTTGGGTATGACTTGTGCCAGTTGCGTGGCCTCTATCGAAAAGCACTTGAAAACTACTCCTGGAGTGATATCGGCCCAAATAGCACTACTAGCCGAACGTGCTGAAGTTTTATACGACACTCGAATCACCTCTCCAGCAAACATAGCACAGGCAATAGAAGACATTGGATTTGATGCATCGGTGCTTCCAGACCAAGCTGTTGGAAGTGTCGACCTCAAAATATTTGGAATGACGTGTGCTTCTTGCTCGGGAACCATTGAACGAGAATTACGAGCCATGCATGGCATACGAGTCGCAAACGTCAACCTCCTCGGTCAGCAGGGACATTTCGAGTTTGATAAAAATAGGATAGGGATACGTGATATAGTAAATCGTATAGAGGATTTAGGATTTAATGCTTTGATGGCTGATTTGTCGTCAAATGCTCAAATCGAGTCACTGAATCGAACTCGAGAAATTCAGGAATGGAAGGTATCGTTTTGGAGGGCTCTTTCGTTAGCTCTTCCGGTGACTGCCATATCAATGGTCTTGCCCTTGTCGAATTGGGGCTGTGCTATGGTCAATGCTGTCGTGTTACCTGGTCTGACATGTGGTAATCTGCTACAAGGAGTCCTTACCATTCCAGTCCAGTTTGGTATTGGACGACGATTCTATATAGCTAGTACCAAGGCAATATCGCATGGTACAGCTACTATGGACGTCCTTATTGTCTTAGGAACTTCCTTGGCCTTCGTCTACTCGGTCATGGCTATATTTGACGCCATGTTCTTCTCACCATCCCATGCTAGCCCTGAAGTCTTTTTTGAGACGTGTACCACTCTGATTACCTTTGTAACGCTGGGACGATATTTAGAGAATCTGGCCAAGGGTAGAACTGGAACTGCCTTGTCAAAGTTGATCTCCTTGGCCCCAAGTACCGCTTGTTTATTAGAACCAACTACAAATAATAATGCTGCCGACGCTGTAAAGGACAGTAAAACCGATATGAAGCTATCCACACATGTCTCATATACCGAAAAGTCCATTCCAGTCGAATTCATAAAAGTAGGAGACTTGCTCAAAGTAGTACCAGGAGATCGCATTCCTGCAGACGGCATAGTAGAAACAGGTGCCAGTGATGTAGACGAGTCTCTGGTTACTGGTGAACCGATACCAATCCGAAAAAAGATTGGAGATGCTGTTATTGGTGGTACCGTCAACGGGTCAGGCACCTTTGCCATGAAAGCCTCACGAGTTGGTGCTGATACAGCCTTGTCACAGATCGTCAAACTGGTGAATGATGCACAAACTAGTAAAGCTCCCATCCAGTCTATGGCTGATGCTGTAGCCGGATATTTTGTGCCATCAGTCATACTGCTAGGCGGACTCACCTTCCTCATGTGGATGTGTATATTGGTTAACGTCGGTCAAGTTCCACCAGCCTTCCCCAAAGATTCCAATTATCTATATGTATGCTTGAATCTAGCTATATCCGTCATTGTCGTAGCATGCCCTTGTGCGCTTGGATTGGCTACTCCCACTGCAGTCATGGTTGGAACAGGAGTAGGTGCTCAACTAGGAATTCTCATAAAGGGCGCTGCGTCGCTTGAAATCGGGCATCGAGTCACGAAAATAGTATTTGACAAGACTGGGACTTTGACTGCTGGTAAAATGTCTGTCGTGAAGGCAGAATACTTCAAGACCAGAGTTACCAAAGGTGATGCTCATGCTACTCTGCAGTTGATTGGAGCTGCTGAAGTCGGATCTGAACATCCTCTCGGACGAGCTATATCGAAATATGGGCTAGTGACGTTAAATCAGCAAGCATATAGTAACCAAGTCACTGAATTCGAAGCTGTAGGAGGATCAGGTGTAACTTGTCACATAGCTGGCCATACCGTCTTGATTGGCAACACTGATTGGATGAAAAAGCACGGAGTAGCCGTTAGCCATGAAGTCGCTGCAGTACGAGAATCTCTCGAATCACTTGGACACACTGTAGTCCTTGGTGCCATTGACGATGAACTAGCATGTCTACTCGGTCTCGCCGACTCTATAAAACCCGAAGCAGTAACAGCCATAAACGCACTCCGCAAAATCGGTGTCAAAGTAGCCATGGTAACTGGAGATCAAGAGCTGACTGCCAGAGCCGTCGCACGTCAAATCGGTATAACGGAAGTACATGCTGGAATATCACCTGCTGGTAAAAAGCACCTGATTACAGAATTCCAAAAGACGGATGTGGTTGCCATGGTTGGTGATGGTGTCAATGATAGTGCTTCGATAGCGCAGTCTGATATGGGGATTGCTGTGTTTGGAGGCACTGATGTGGCTGTTGAGGCTGCTAATGTGGTCTTGATGAGACCGGATTTGACTGATGTTGTTACTGCCTTGGATTTATCACGAGTCATATTTCAAAGGATTCGATTGAATTTCTTTTGGGCGACCATCTAGTAAGTATTGTCGTGTGCATTGTATAGTTGGATAGCGTTGGAAGCCAAGTCGGGTTCAGATGATTCCATTGTATCATTATAGTTACACTTTTTTGGTGTATCTGTATTAACATTCCAATCTCACTTTCTTAGCAATGCCATTATGATTCCACTAGCCATGGGTGCATTCGCTCCTTGGGGATTCATCCTACATCCAATGTTGGCTGGTATGTACTTCCGCACAAAAAAGCACAAAGTATGATCTATGCACACGACTGACCGTCAAAATTTCCAGGAATGGCCATGTCACTCTCCTCCGTATCCGTAGTAGTATCCTCCCTCCTTCTAAAATCATACAAAAAACCAACCCTCGACACCACCGAATCAAAAACCGACCAATATCAACCAAAACAACCATCAACACCACGTAAAGTCCTCAAAGTGCTCAATTCTGCGTTGAATGTAGTGCACGTTGTGGGATTGAAGACTGCAGTTGCTAATGCATCGTCTGCTTCTGCTGGATATCGCCTTGTGCACGATGATGAAGAGGAGGACGAGTATGAGATGGTTATTAATCGTGCTGTTTAAAAGGAAACACATATCATATGAACAAACGCAACAATATTATTAAGTTAGTTAGTAGTGTATCCAAAGTGTAACAGTCATATTAAACAAACACAGTTTATAGACAGCAACATAGTCGAAGGATAGAGGACGGCAGTTTTTGCATGACGTTTTATATTGAAAGATACTATAAACATGCGACAATACAATTCTATAGATGTTATGCCCTTCTACGACCACCACGATTTGATCGTTCTCCAGCAGCACTACCACCACGTCCATCACTGCTTCCAGCATTACTACCTGTCTTATCTCCAACTTGATCAAATACCGATGGTACATAATTTGACGCCGTCTGCTGTTGCTGTGGTTGTGATGGCGCTGGCTGTACACCACCACTAGAAGTAATCGACCCATCCTTTTTCGTCACGACAATTTTCAATCTGGTAGTCGCTGCAGCTGCTGGTGCTGCAACTACATTCGACGAAGACACATTCTCAGAAGCAGCCTGAGGCGGCAATGGTTGAGAAACTGGTGGTGCACTATTATTAGATGCGGCTAAAGCAGCAGCTAAAGCCTCACGAGCCTTTTCCCGTCTCTGTAATTCTCGGTCACGTAATTCGCGTTCCTTGGCACGTGGATTTATAGGTTCTGTTTTTATAGGCTCGGATGATGATGGTATAGCGATATTTGTAGGTGGATTTTGTGGTGGGATAGGCTGAGTAGGTATTGGAGGTTGTTGTTGTTGCTGTGGTGGCATCGATTTAGATACTGGTTGTTGAGGCTTTACGGGCTGTGCGGTTTGTTGCAATATTGGTTGTAATGGTACCGGTGCTGCAGCGGATGGAGGTGGTAATGGGGGAAACGACTTGTTGTTGTTTTGCTCTATGGAAAGTGATTTTGAGGCATATATGGCTTTGGTAGGTTGTGCGGCTGATGCTTCTTTGCCACCAGCATCTTTCTTCTTCTTGTTTCGTTCACGCCGTGACGGTTTAGAACCTGATTTATTATCATCTACATTCGATGTTGGTGCGGCAGGACTAGATGCTCCAGCCTGTTGACGTGTATTCCTTTCCTTTTTAGTATTCTGTTCCTTTTTCGGCTGTTGCTGCTGTGGCTGTTGAATACGTTTAGGCTGCGCGTCTTGTCGAGATTTACCCTTTTTACTCTTGGCATCTTGAGCAGCCTTTTTATTTCTCAGTTCGTCTAATAAAGGTGTGCTCTTTGGATCTTGACGTGATGGGGATGAGACGGATGGTTTGGATGGTAGTTCTGGAGTTGTTTCTTCACCGAGGTAGTCACCGCCCTTTTCCAGCCTTTCCAGGAATGCTTTATAGTCTGAGTCTGCGTATCGAAAAATTGGTTGAGATATCGAGTGAAGAAATAAAGGAGAATTGATTCAGGTAACAATCCTACAGGTAATAATCCTACCATCAGAAATAGTCGCAATCCTTGAGTCAACCTTGACTTTACGTTTTGGACATTGTTGAGAAGGAGCAAATTCGATATGTATTCTGGTTTCGTTTCCTTAACAAATGTAAAAATATCAGCCTTCAATGCAACTTGATCCACCAACATGTAAACCCCATACCTTTAGCGTCAGCGAAAACATGTCCTTCAAATCCACGATGAAACTCTAATAATGACGGTACGTCCTTGAAATGTATATAAGCTCTAGAATATACGTTTTCCTTTGCAGCACTATTAGAATTGTTGTGAGCTGTTTAAAAGTCGAGGTTTCATGTTAATGTTCACGATGTGACAACCTTTTAGCTTGCTTGCCAGAACAGTAATAGTACGAATCGGTCATTTCCAGCCACGGATTTATGGAGGATCGAAATATTTCTTCAGGTAGATTCGGAGGGAGCCGTCTCAGGACTATCTTCAACTTTGCATCGTCGTCAGTGTTGCTAGCCTTCTTTTTGGCCGCTATAAGCAAGTGCTCGTGTTAATATTGGTATAGGAAATCACTTCTATGAATTTGATTTGGCAGAACTTGCCTTCATTCTCTTGATCTGCCATCTTCTGGTTGAACTGGTAGGTTGATGACGGACGCAATGTGATCCAGAAGCGGAACCAAAATTATCATTAACGCGAGAGTTCGTGTATTTTGCTCAAATATTTGCTACTTCTTTACAACAGTGGCTTCTAAGGCCGATTTCAGTATATTGATCAAAGTTGGCATTCATTTACAGCAGTTCTAATCCTCCAAAAGATCTACAGGAAGTTTGCCCGTCGATCTCACTACACCAAAGAGGGTGCGTCTGTGTTGAGGTGGGACTGTGGTTGAGAAAACACGTCAATGAAAATCCTTACAAGAAAGTATCAACAGTCCTTACCACCACGACAAGAAGTCAATGCCAAGTCTCGCACACCAGTCTCTGCTACTTTGAGCACTCCAGCTGGAGTAATCGGCGTCGATTCTAGCAGTAGCTCTTGCAGGTCTTCACAGTTACAGATATACCCAATTCCTACATCCCCGACCTTCGTCTTGGATATATTCAGAAACCGAAGACGAGATCCAGGTCTCTTCATAGCACCTTCGTGTTCATACAATCCGGGCTGTGACAAGACCTCAAAGGTAGCATCCGTTACTCCCGTATCGCTCACGTCGAGATTCTCTAGATTGAGCGCTGTGGTAAAGACTGATTGCAGATTGTTGATACGTGTGCACGAGAACAGCGATAGTCTGGTAAGGTGCGGCAATAGTAAGGCAAGCGGGTTTAATATTTGAGGCGTCAGTTCCTATTTTGAATGGATGGTAATTTAGTCAGGTGAATTGAGTCAGTGATTGAGTCAGTTGCATGACTACGGTAGAATCAATAAAACTTACAGGCGTTCCACCAATGATGAAGGTCTCTACACGTGGACCTGCAGGTCTTCCAAGGAATGTTTTCATGGAGCTAAAAAAGTCTTTTGGTAGTTCTGCTGGTCCCTTCTTTCTCGAAGTCAAATGACTTAAATTGAGCTTGGTCATGTTGACAAAAAGGTGTAGGGGAGCTAATTTCTGTGACCACAAAGTGAGCATTTACCAGACAATGATTGCTTATCAACAAACTTACGCGACATATAGTAGACATCATATCCAGAGCTTCTAACGTGCCTCCAAATTTCTTGGCAACAGCATCAAGTGACGCGCTCCCAAAGTCAGTGTTACAGACTTTGAGTCGTTGTAAAGGAGCCACCATTTCAAGTTCATTTATTACTGTCGAGATGACCTTGTCGGTTCCCAAGGGCGTATTACCAAGTTTGAGTACAGCTAATTTGGGTAGAGCTAATACCTCCTTTAAATCTTGCATGGTGGCAGCTGTAAATGATAGATTCAGACGAGTGAGATTCTCATATTGTGACAAGGTCTCTAAAACAGTGGCTCCAAGATTGGAATGGCCACGAGCATCTAGCGATACTAGCTGCGGCATTAACCTGACTATTTCAGCTCCCTTTGGTGAATTTGCCGGGTCGTTTATGTTTAGTTCTCTGACATTCTCACAAATATCACGATGCCTTTTCAGCAGGGTTAGAATGTCGCTCTGATTTGCCCAAATGGACAGGTCCAGAGATGTTGGTTCACAATACATGATGAATAGCTTGTACACATTGTCAGCTGCAAGAGTTGGTTTGCTCTGAGCGACGAGATTAGCTAGTATTGTTATCAATTGTTCAGGAATGAGTTGGTATCTACGATTGTCGGCAAGAGTTGAGAAATATGCTTCGATGTTTGCAGCCATTGCCTATGGTAAAATTCATGTTGGTCTCGTTCTTGCAAGCGAATTGAAGTGCGAGATGTCAATAACCTCAAGACAGATCCTGGTTAGCGATCGGAGGCCTATTTCAGTAACATTCCTCGCAGCTGCATAACGAGATGCTCGACTCTGGAACAAAGAAATTCGATGAGCTTACATCACTAAAACCACAAACCAAGTCCCTGATGGCAACAGATCAACACAATATTGCATACGGGCAATTGGAAGAGCCACTTACTTCTGAGTAAAGAGAGTATTCGACTTTCCGCGAGGCTTCCTCGGTTCCTCCAAAATTCGTAAAGGCGATTACATTGCTGCTGCCTCCCTTTTTGCTCGATTTCTTAGCAGCAGTCTTCTTGCTGGAACTTGGCGATGACATGTTAGGTCAAGTATATAACGTGGCTCTGATTGATCTGATGACCTGCCAGGATATAGCTCTATTGTCAAAACAGCAGCTTACTGGTAGTTACCAAAAGTTGGACGACTAGCAACGAGTGTACAGAGACGAGAACCTAAATTTGGGTGCGCGTGGATTTGTGTATAATTGAAAGTGTATCTGAAACTCCTTTCGCCTCTAGCCTTTGGTACTCTGCTTATCGCGATAACCACGTAAAATGTTGTGTTTGGTAGCAGACGCAAATTAACGCCACCCAAAAGATTCAAAGTAAGTGATATGTGCAATTTATGGTTTATTGTTGGTTGATAAAGTGCTAAATCAACTGTTTGTTTGCAATTGTGTATAGTTGATCATAATACGAGTTCTCCTACAGGGATTTGCTGTTTTATGGTTTTTTCTACTACTCTTCACCAAGAGTCTGGTTTTATAACCTTTACTGGTAGATTCCAATTCGATAATAAAAGGAACTGAGAGCACGTGTTGTGGTGGTGTTTAAAACTTGCGTGACTGGGCAGCGGTTTGTTAGGGATATACCGACCAGGATGATATATGCTGTACCTATTATGCTATGATCAGAGGATTATCATCTTCGTTTGAGCGTTAGGCAGCTGAGCAATGATTGCCACTTGGTCATGGAGCTAGATGGTTGTTTATAGTGTTCGTCGTAATCAGCCTCGTTCGTAAATGCCGAAGACATGTCATAGCTCTTTGACGAGGACGGAGTGAGATCCTTCCGAGATATACTGGTAGTCGTGGAGCAGGTGGAAGTTGTTGGGGTTCGTGAGAACATGAGTTTAATTGGAGGTGCAATGTCTTTTGATTTCTTGACGCTAATGACTTCGTATGGCATGAAGGTAGTTGACATTGGCACGTAAGATGGTAGTAGGATGTTGGGACGAGCAGAGAGTTGATTGTTTACTGTGTCAAGAGCGTTTATGAGTGAGAGATCAAGTTCGTGGATTTACAAGAAAGGTGCATTACAAACCTTGTCTTGCGCAGCAAAACAGAAGACTGTAGAATGAATTGGAATGCCGCTTGAAAAACGTTCCGATGCTAGTTGTTTGCTCTCTCGCGTTGATCTCGTTGAGTTGGTGGAGTGTGTTGTGCGTTTAGAGCGTTTGTGACAGGTGTTCACACATGTTCGATTACGTGAGATTTAGTAAGCTACGTAGTAAGCTGCAGCACACCACCACACACCACACTTTTGAACTCAGAGAAGTATCTATAGGCGGCATTTCCTTGCTAAAACAGGCTTATAAAACTCTCGGTATGTGCATTCTCGTCGCTCTCTATCTTGTTTAATAGTACAAACTGATGGATGGATTGGATGCATTCCACAACATGCTCCCAACAAAATCCAAACACACGTTTAAATCATCAAATCTGGCACAGAACTGGATCTAACATTCAAATCGCGGACACACTAGATAAATCAGCTCTCTCTCCCTTCCCTCTTATTACTCGAATCACTGTAAATCAACCATGTATGTTCAACATTTTGCATCAAGAGCTAACTCGATCCCATGTTATGCCTTCATCGTGTTATACCTACATGCTGACATGCCTTCATAAACAGGAAATACTTGGCCGCTTACATGCTCGCTGCCTTGGCAGAACCAAAGCCTTCCAGCGAAAAAATCACCGAGATTCTATCGTCTGTTGGTATTGAAGCCGATGCTGCTCAAGTGAAGAAATTGTTGGCCTCCATGGACGGCAAGGACTTGAACAAGGTAAATCAAGCAGCTGATGAAGTGAAGGGATGATGATGATGTCTGTGGCAGCAGCTAAGGTGATCTGCGTGCATGTTGAAATGTTACTAGAAAATGGTTGAGAGTGAATAGTGAAGCCGATATACAGACAGCCAAATCATCCCTGAGCATCAGTCATCGTCCTCTTCAATCAGTCATCGTCAACTTGAATAAGCACAGAACACATATATTTAACCAAAACCATGATGTCCATTCTAGCTGATCGAAGAAGGATCAAAGAAATTGCAAACTGCTGGCCCAGCTGCCGTCGCTGCTGCCCCAGCCGCTGCTGCTCCAGCTGCCAAGGCTGCTGCCCCTGAAAAGAAGGATGCTGGCAAGAAGGAAGCTCCAAAGAAGGAAGAGCCAAAGGAAGAATCTGATGAAGACATGGGTTTCGGTTTATTCGACTAAACTATCTCTCCTATAAACTCTTTGTAAAGTGCATAAACCTTCTTTGGCATCTCTAATTCTCGTGTGTTTTGAAATTGTTGTGTTTTGCCGTGTTGTTGGTCGGGATTTACTGTGAGCGATGACTATATTTATATGATTGGTATTTACAGTTATGATATAAAGGTGATAGGTGATTACAGCACTATTCTACCACAATTGCACGATCTTTGCCCGCCATATCTCGCCACACTTTTGTTGTATGTGGTGCAAATAAGGATTCTATGTGCTGCACCTGATGAGCACCTCCAATCTCCATGACGACTTTGATCGGAGAGCCAGAGTCCGACTTGATCAATCCTCTCCAAATGCTGGCAATGCGTCTATAAAAGTCCAGACCGTCTCGCCCACCAAGTAAAGCTCTCGGATCCTCATAGTCCCGTACTGATGGAGCTAACTCGCTATATTCTGACTCTGATACATACGGTGGATTCGACACAATGACATCAAACTTTTCTGGATGGATTTTGAGTATGGCGTCGACAAATCCGGTGTGGAAGAGATCATGTTGCAAGAAGGTCGCATTGACGATCTTGTTACGAATAGTATTATGTTTTGAGAGATCTATGGCTATTGCAGAGTAGTCCAGTCCCAACACTGTTGCTTTGGGAAACCGTTTCGCGAGAGCGAGGCCGATACATCCAGAGCCGCAACATATGTCTAGTATAGACGTCGGCATCGATGCTGTGACTTCATCAGCGAGCTTCATAACCCATTCCTCAGTCTCCCATCGTGGAATCAGGACGGGAGAACAACACTCAATATCAACTGGTCCAAATGGTTGCGATCCTGACGTAGATGACTATGAATATTGATCATATCCCATAATAACGATGTTCAAAGGTGTGATACCTAGGATATACTGCAGCGGTTCGTGCTTTTGACGACGAGTAACGAGCAATGCCAATTTTTTGGATGTCGAGTCATCCAACTTTGGGATGAGCTTGTCCAATACAGAGTAATCTCCCCTACTCGCCAAATCCAGTTCCGTTTTGAATGATGATACTCTAGCTCGTGGATCTTGAGCCGTTATATGTGATGAATGTGTTTCGACTGAATTCAGAGCTTTACGAAGAAGCCACGATATCTCATACAGTGCGTCGTCCTTGGTCTCGGCTACTGGCAGTAGAGCCGTTATATAAGAGTTCAAGGTAGATGACGTTACCCCTGGAACTCTTTTCATTATCGTTATGTTGTTTTAAACGTATGCAAGAGTTTTCGGCTGACGCAAAATCACACAGGTCTGGCGATGGCCAATAATCAGACTGGCCAGAATCATAAACGTACATATTTGTACGTGTTGCGGCTACTTGGATATGCTGCTTCAAGTATGTCGCATTGATATGCCAAGTTGGACATCAGACTCATTTGTGTTCACTCTGGCCTACTAGGTTATATCGTCATTAGAGGGCTGGCATCACTTGGTCTGCCTCCATTCGCGTCATTATTTGCTGCTACCCGACGCAAATTGTCAATTGAGGAGGAATATGAGCGGCTATTTAAAGGAGACTTTGATTGTGAGTGTTTGTGTGGCATCCCGCCGTACTTTTTTAGAAGCAGTGAGCAATCTTATTCAAGTTAACTCATCGCATCAAAATATAGATATCGTACTTGGTGCTGGATCAGCTGGCTGTGCTCTCGCATCTCGCCTGTCGGAAGATCCAAACTGCAAAGTGCTACTTCTTGAAGCTGGACCCGATTCAAAAGACATGTTGGCAGTCAAAGTACCAGGACTCTTTACATCTCTGCTAGGAAATTATACAACAGATTGGAAACTCGCTACAGTCCCACAAAAGGACACGTTTTCTCGAGTTCACAGCCTGGCTCGAGGAAAGCTAATGGGTGGCTGTTCTGCTGTTAATGCGACCGTTTGGGTGAGTTTCTAACGATTGTACTGCTTTTTACTCTATCCTTGTCGCGAACGTGTCCCTAATTTTTACAAAATAGGTCAGAGGTTCACCTGAGGACTTTGAAGAGCTTGAACGTGACTATGGAAATAAAGGTACATGCCGATGTATTCGCTTACCTCTCTACGTCTTCTATTGTTCACAATGCTCTTCAAGGATGGGGATGGGACATTATGAAGCGCATTTACGAGAGAGTAGAATCGGTGCAAATCCCAAAAGATCATGTGGGCGGTGGTCGTGGATACGACGGAGCAACGAAAATCAGCCATTCAACAAACAATCGTCCGGCTGCCCTCCATTTCAAAATGGTTGAATGGTGTGTGACCTTGTGTGTTCGTTGTTGCCAAAAAAAGGAACTACTATACTGACAATCAATGTACCATAGTGCAAATGAAGCTGGTATTGGATCATCTCCAGATGGTACCAGTGACACGAAACGTCAAGTGAGATTAGATCACAAGACGTTTGGTGTTGGTAAGTTTCAACCCGGTGAACGTGGTTTGGAACTCACACATTTATTCACGCCATTCCAATTCAGATTACAACTCGGAAAACCAATTTGGGTCAGGGATCTTACAGTCGAATGTTCACAACGGGTATGGCCGATGTCGGAGCAAAACCAATTGCATTCCTGTGATTGACAAGATATGTGCTTCTGTAGAGAACGACAGTCCACAGCACATTCGTACATCTATCCATACACCAATCCCAAGTTGGCCAACTATAGGCCGAATCTTACTGTCTTCAGGTAACCTTGTTGCGCGACCAATGTACTGCGATGAAATATTGAAACTGACAAAACTTGCAAACCACAGCGGCGTCCATGTTCTCAAAGTACTCTTAGAACCAAATCCAAAAACGGGCAAACTACGCGCTGACGGTGTTGTGGTCAAAATCAGCAAAGACACGACCGGCACAGAGCGAAAAATTCGTGCTCGGAAAGATATTATTGCCAGTTTGGGAAGTATTGGATCGCCTCAACTCTTAATGCTCAGTGGAATTGGACCAAAAGAACACCTCAAATCTGTTGGACTTCAATGTTTGAAGGACCTTCCAGGTGTCGGTGAGAACTTGCAAGACCATCTTTTCAGGTATGACATAAATGCGACGATGAAATGACGTTACAAGCTGACTCTTCAAATGAAACAGCTGGTTGCACGTCGAGAACTTGGACAAAACTGTCTACACGCCCCGTCGAACAAGTTTTCTGCTTTGGTCTCTACTCGAATGGAGTTTATTCCGAACTGGCATGTTTGCTGGTAACGTCATCCTTGAAAGCGGATCCTTTTTCAATACCAAGAAATACGTTGAACGGCAAAAGAAAGTCAAGAGGACACGACCGCCGCCTCCGAATATACAGTTTCATATGGGAGGGTCATTCCAAGGAGATCCAAGTAAGTCTGAAATTTGCTGTTGATGTTGGATTATCAGCTTATTTTTCCGCTCCGTGGTTAGACTTTGTTGGCATGTATTCATCGGCCGTGGTTGAACCGTTTGCTGGCTCTCCAAGCGGATTTGATGCTGAGAGGGCGATGTCAGAGTCCATGTACCTGTCGCGAGATCAAATGGTAAAGAGAATTCAGTGGTTAGAAATAATGTGTTATTTTTTTCAATATCGTAATTCAAGAGTAAGTGGTTTTTTTCTCTTCCCAGAGCAAAGTGCCAGATTCATCGACAATCTGGGTCACATTCATCAAACCCCAGTCTCGTGGAACGGTCCGTCTCCGTTCTGCCAATCCGTTCGATAAACCAATCATCGGTATGGGGAAAAAAAGTGCCGATTTGAACTCATGCACGAAATTCCATGCACAATTTTCCAACCACTCATTTCTGTAGATCCCAAATACGTCAACCATCCAGACGACATTGAGGACTTTGCCGATGGATTTGAAGACGCTCGTCGAGTAGTCGACAAATTACAACAAAAATACCCACTTACATTTGGCCGTGAAGTTCACGACGCTTGGATTGTGAACGAACTGCTACGTGTGCATCCGGAATGGAGTCGAGAGAAAGCGGCGGCTTCAAGAGAGTATATTAAGGCGTACATTCGTTTGAGTTGCCAGAATGTAAGCCAAAAAGAAAGATGTTGATTAATGTCTTTTTTGATCCATTCCAAACAACTCTCATCACAACCGTTGTAGATATCACACCCTACAGGAACCTGCGCCATGAAAGCTGAAGCTGCTGGTGGTGTCATCGATTCAAAGTGTCTGGTTTATGGGACTGAGAACTTGAGGGTAGTTGATGCAAGTGTGTTCGTCAACATCCCGGCAGGCAACACCAACGCGTAAGTATTCATGGGCTTGATGAAAGCTGTTGATGAAAACATCTCATTTCTAATTTTGGTTTCTATAGTCCAACTATAGCTGTGGCTGAGCGAGCAGCAGATATTATCAGGGGGATTTAGCCCAAATTTTAGTAGGTGGTTGAACGAGCGGAGGGCCGTCATTAGAGGGCATTCAACCACACGCTCTTACAAAGCACCTTTGTTGAATATTTGACTTTCATTTTTTTGATCAAAGAAATTTCAAGATTTTCAAAAACACTTATGACTACTTTTGCTTATTTTTTACATGATTTTATGATTTGGAGGATGCTTCTTGTGATTTCAACGTACCGTGATGGATGTAGATTTCATTTTCCGAGAGACTCGTATGAAGTTCAAACATCCCAAACAAAGTCCCGACTGCCATCCCTCATTTTGTCAATTGGTCCAGCAGCCATAGATGTGGCTTTTCCCATAATGCCAGAAGCATCAGGTGCTTTGGGATGTGGACGAGTGGGAGCTAAATGGAGGTCGTGAGAAAAAAGGTTACAGTATAGAATCAATTATGCATCAAGCCGAACCTTTGGATTTCGCCTTCATGAATTCTCGACCCAACTCAATAGCTTGTATCAAGGAGATTTCACGTCTCAAGGCTGGGAATTCAGTCGATTCTTCAAGTTTGCTGTGAGTTTCAAACCTTGTAATGAATAGTCAAAAAACTGATGATGACGGTGATGATGGGATTTGAAACTCCTTACTCCTTCATGATTTTGGACAAGAGGGGTTCGAGATTGGCATCTGACAAGGGCAATGAGTCGACTACTTGAAGGTCTAGGCAAAAAAAGAGGTTCAGTAATCAGGTCGAATCGTTTACGCTTTGATACACACAAACATACCTTTCTTGAGATCAAGATGTTCTTGTCGAAGCTGAATGGCAATAGTCTTTCCACCAAGAATGTGTTTTTCCATTGCAGGATAAATGATCATTTCTTCAGCAAGAGAATGAACAGACAAGGATCGCACGATGGAGTTAATGTGTCGTTGTCTGTTTTCAGTCTAAAGGGAACCAAAGGTAGAAAGTTTAGCAAATGAGGAATGTTGCTCAAAGGGTGTGGGATATCTCACATCAATCTTGTCAATAGCCATATAGTTTTTGAAATAGCTGATAATCTGAGCGTGGTCTCGAGCAAGTCTAAATGACGACCAATGGGTTGGTGAGTTGACGAATGATGAGGGTTGGTCAGCACTCCCGTTAATGTATGAGCCACTTACATTTGGTCAAAGGGCTCTTCACCAGACATTTGCTGTAGTTGCTGGGAAGCCTGGGTGTTTTGAGCAGAAGCTTGAGTTTCTGAGAGGATGGGTGTTGGTAGCATTGCAGAAGTCTGTGGAAGGAGCGAGAATGAAATTTAGTCTAAGTTTTGGAATTGGTGACCTTTCCAAAGCGGGAGGAACACATCGTCCATGCCTTGGTGAATTCGCGACCCAACTCAATAGCTTGAGCAGTGGATAGTTTCTGTTTCAATGCTGGAAACTCGGTTGCTTCTTCAAGTTTACTGTGAGCTTCAAACCTTCGAATGAATACAGAAGCTTAATGCAGGTTTGTCTCAGCATGCGTATTGGATGGGCTACTTACTCTTTCAAGAGCTTGGACAAGATGGGGTCAAGATTGGCATCCGACAGCTGCATAGAGTTAATGGCTTCGAGGCCTAGAAGATAAGATAACATGTTGAGTATTACCGTGCATTTGTGCCAGATCGAATTGGTACACACCTTTCTTGAGTTCGAGATGCTCTTGTCGTAGCTGAGTGGCGATGTTAGTCCCATTGGAGAGGTTCTGTTCAATTGCGGGATAGACGACTGTCTCCTCTGCCAAGGAGTGAGATGCCAATGCTCGAATGATGGTGTTGAGGAAGTTCTGTCTGCTGTCAGTCTGGGAAAGAAAGGATGGGTTAAAAAACAGACAAGATGACGCAAAGTGGGGTTCTCACGTCAGTTTTGGGCAGGGCAAAGTATCTCTTGCCGTAGTTGAGAATCTGAGCATGATCTTGAGCAAGTCTTTTATGAAAGATAGGTCAACCAAACGTCTCACATCTTGATGCACGTGCAGTTTCATGCAAGCATACACTTCGTCGAAAGGTTGGTCTTCCGACATCTTTTGCAACTTTTGAGCCTTAAAATCTTGAGCCGAGGCCGGAAGAGTAGTTGGCGTTCCAGCCACATTCGATTTGAGCTCTTGCCAGGTAAGCTGGTGTGTGGACGAAAAGTTAGCATATTGTCTTGCTTATATGCAGGGCACAAACGCAACCAAAGTCAAGCAAACAGCAACACACCATCATGAAATATTGGGTTCTTGTTGTTTTGGATGTGTATTCTGTTGTGTTTGTTGTGTTCTTTAAACGATGGTTTGGATTTGTTGTGATGAAGTGTATGGTTTGGGCACTGCGCAAGTCCACATGTCGTATGAATAAGCACGTGAAAATCATCATCTTGATGATCACTAACAAACGCTCAGAGATTTCTCGAAGAAACGTCCGACAACATTTTATCACGTGCTGATGTAAGCTACTATAGTGTGATATACCGACTCTACCGAATAAATTCTGGTTTACTAGATATTTACTTTACTATCGCTTTGTATGCTGTAATGTACATCGTATCACTAATCGTCCATCCTGCCTCGAATCTAAATTCCACACGATCAAATCCACACGCTTCAAAGTCCCGCATGATAGAATCCGGATTTACGTGCTCTGCACTAGCAGATCGTGTAAATATGTTACTCCCGTAGCATCGTACAGCAAACATAAGTCTGCCATTGGTTTTCAACACTCTAGCTATTTCCTTCAGAGCAGCTAAACGGTCGTCGAGAAACCAAAAGACATAGACGCCAAAGCACGAATCAAAGTATTGGTCCTCGAATGATGGGAGTTGTGATTCTGGAGTGCCTTCATGGATTACGACACGTCCAGCTTGAATTTGAGCAGCAAATCGGTCTTTGACTACTGATACCATCATATCACTCTTATCTATGCCACATACAATTCCTTTTCGTGCATGTTGTAAGCAAATTTCTATGGCATCTCCACGTCCAAATCCAATTTCTAGCACGTTGTCGGCTGGCTGAAGATCCAACGATTTTACGGTGTTGATGTTGACAAGTTCGATATGTTTGGCGGTAAGGAAGGCATATAAGCGAGACTGTAGTGATGGGAAGTATGCCAAAATGGAGTTGATTACGTTTCGATGGCCTCTCTTTTTTCGAGACATTCTCGCTTGCTTCCAATTCACCAATCTATCTACTACTGTAGTAGCTAGCCCTATAACACACCAGTATACATAGCATCTACACACTCATTCTATTAAAATGACCAGCAAGACACTCTCTCAAGCTACGGTTCCGCTATCTATAAAGGTGTCTACTACACAAACACTGTCACTGGACGACGCATGCAACGATGTGGCGAGCTGGCTACAAGAAGCCGATGTAAATGGACAGATTCCCGCTCATATATTACAGCAGCTAGAAGAATGCAGTGCGGCAATGCAGTGGTATAGTGACTCGATGGTCGAACAGGTGCCATCAAGTGTTTCAATAACAGAAAACCGTCTCAACCAGAAAAAGAAGTCTAAGAAGGATAGGGAGATGGCGTAAAGTGTCTCTAGGAATGTATATGTATATGTTCATAGAAATTAGGATCTAGGCCTCGTCGGTATGAGGTATGAAACCTTGAGGAACTGCAAGATGTGGCGGATAGAAAAGACGATAGCTCGACCATGATAGTCAAATGTCGTGCAATTAGCACTGGAATATATTTTGACACGTCTCCAAAAGTAGAAGTAGTGTAAAAGGACGGTGTAAATAGAATTCATATATCACATCATCACTAAAACATATCTTGTTTTGTTTTTGTTGAAATTGAGGACTGTTCTTGCCCATTTTCAACAGATCCAGTACTCGAAACGAGCTGGTACTATTGATATCAATGTTGATAGGGCTATCACATACAGCGATCGTCTAAGAAGCCACTAAGAAGAATGCTGTCAGGCGGGGTGGCAAAACAAACAACCTTTTCGTGGTACCTTACTATTTCACGATTACAACGTATATTCTGGTTACAAGTTCATAAGGTCAAACCTTGGATCTTGAGATTTGAGCACTGGTGATGGTCAGCCCTGCAGTTTCGAGACTGGTAACGCCAGTTATAACCTCGGAACTTTTGCTACATGCCTATCAGTCAAGAGTCGAGTTTGCACGCAGGTGGGACGGTGTCCCTCGTGTCGTAACTGGCTTCATTGATAGTAGTGACGCATATTCGTACTTGTTGATTCAAGCTGTATCAAAGATCTTGGACAATTACAATGTGCAGTTGGACTTACGAGTAACTGGCATTCCTGATTCTGATGCTGTGTCGTCTAAAGAGAAAATGTCGGTCTACCAACGTAAAGACTGTGCAATCATAGCCCCGTAAGTTTGCTTGTTGTCTTGTTTGTGATTGTCTCTCAGCACCCCAGCTTTCTGGACGAGACATATGAGCTCACCGCTTTCATTCCATTTCCTTAGTGCTTATGGACTGGACTTTCCTGCAGACGCTGCTGAACCTTCGGTAGAAATCGTGACTCTTGCAAATCGAATCATGGTCGGTGCTGAAGCAACACGAGCAGATACAGTCAATAGAATAGCTCTTTTCACGGCAGTATTGAAGTGTGTCTGGCATGGAAACATGACCAGATTAAAAGAGATTGCCCAAGAAGCAGGATTTGCCAGTCCACAAGTCACAAAAGCAACTCTGATGGGGAATTTTGATCTAAGAGAGAAGAAGGGCCATTATCTAGGCGGTGTGTTAGAGTATGGTGGTATCTTTTATTGGGGCGTTGACCGGTAGGCTTTGTTGTTGTTGTTGAGAAGGCGATGCACCAAGCTCATCTTTTCTGATTTAGGATTGAATTCTTGTCACAACATTTACATCGCACTGGCGCATCATGGAATCCATCTGCTACAACTCCAGTAATTCTAGCCCGAGATCCATCAAAACTACGACTTCCTCAAGTTGGTCAAAATGTGGCTGTTGAATGGTTTAATTCAATTAGATCGCCATACACAGCAATTGGACTCCCGAGAGTGGTCAAACTGTGTAAACAATATTCGGCCAAGCTTCAGGTTAAAGTGATTGCTCCTATGGTGTTGCGAGGAGTGCCACTCAAACCAGTCAAGTAAGATCTACTGTCATGGCTTCCACGTCATCAAGTATCGCTATTAAAATCGCAAACAATCAATAGATCACAGTATATTGTGCGTGACGCTGCTCGAGCTGCAAGAGAAGCTGGCGTACCCTTTGGAAAGATTGTGGACCCGTTGCTTGCATGGTGGCGCGTAGCTGCTGTCTACTACGCTGCCAAACGACAGGTTGGCGAAGAAAAAGCTCTAGAGTTCCTTTTAGCTGCAATGGATGGAATATGGGCTCGAGGTGTTGCCGTGTCTGTCGATCGAGAACTCGTAGCTCTGGGCAGAAAAGTTAGCCTTGGTACAAAACTCGTAATGGAAGCTATTCAGTCCAAGGAAGAGAACCCAGAGTGGAAGGTATGTGGTTTCGTTTTGTGATGTTTGGATTGGTTGCTCACAACAATCCATCTATTCAGGTGGAAACGACCAAGAACGCGAACGAGCTATATAACTTGGGACTGTGGGGTCCTCCTGTAGTGAAGTGTGTAGTTGGTGGCTAGTGCATTCAAAACGTCCTTGCTCATACTATTTTGACTATAGATTTGGACCAGACGTGGCCTTATGGGGGCAAGACCGTATATGGTACTCACGAAGACTGCATTTCCAATGGACATCACCATAACGACTCGACGCGTTCTCATTCATTATTTCAATATAGGATTTTGGAAGAGATGCTTAAAAGAAGAAGTGCTTCGTTGGCAAGATTGTAGTGTCGACTGTCGACGCGTTCTTCCAACGCTCTCGAAAAGAGGCTCAAATATGCATACGTAAATTCGAAATTAATACTCACAATACACGTCGAAATTTCATTATAATTGCTCAGAAAGTGTTAAATTGGCGCCGGTCCAGTATTTCGTGTCAAACACCAACACAGCTGCAGCAAGTTTTTGGAGCACCTCCTTTTTGGACTAGAGCGGTCGACGGGCAGGTGCACATTTGGGAAGAACCTGTATAACCTTCCTCTTCTTCTCCAATGAGGCCTCTGCCGCCAACAGCAGCACCAAGACCTCAAAATTCAACTCGGACGAATTCAACTACGACGACAACAGGCACTGCAAGACAGCCTCTATATAGTGAGCCTGCTACCGACGAGTATGGCTATAGCACCTTAGATGATGACGGGGAAGAAGACCCGTTTGGAGATCAACGTCAACACATCACCCTCAAAACGTACCCCGAACCGTCAATCTCACACAGAGGCTCACAGTTCAGTGATTTTGGAGCTGATGAACGACATAGAGGCTCTCAATTCAGTGATTATAGAGGTGATGAACGGTCACGCCAATCATCGTCAAAATCCAGTTTAAGTGGCAGCACTCTGGCCGATAAATTAGCTTCTGTTGCTTCAATCGCTAAAGAACGGGGTACGGAATGGTCGAAAATCGCTATGGAAAAGTCTGCTGTGTACTTGGAGAAGGCGAGCGAGTATACTGACAAGGCATACATTGCTGCAAAGGAGCGTGTTGGTACGTCAACAAGAACATATTGAAATTTCTGTTCAGAATCGAATACCAAATCTTAATGAACTGCCGGATTATAGATGAATACCGCACACAGAATCGCTCGCCATCACCAGAAGCACAATCACGGAAAGAGTCGCCGTCATTCCAGCCCAAAGGGCCCAGCCTGATATTTGGAGAGCCATTATCGCTCGCAGTTTCAAGGGCACCTGTATCAGACGATCTCCCGATACCGATAGTGGTGTATAGGTGTATAGAATATCTAGACAAGGAGGGCCTTACCGAAGTAGGACTTTATAGACTGTCTGGATCAAATGTTGCTGTAAACAAATTCAAGGGGGTCTTTGATGCCGCAGATGATGTGGATTTCAGTAGTATGGAGGAGAGGCCGGATCCGAATATTGCTGCTAGTTTGGTAAAGTTGTATTTTCGAGAATGTAGGTGTTTCTTGCAGCGCTTGATATCAGTGAAAGTCGATTTTTAAATGGATTGTTTCCTAGTACGAGAACCGATCTTGACGAAAGAACTCGTGCCAGAATTCACGCAACTAGTGTCATCAGTACAGGCAGGCTCGCCGCCGAATTCCTCTGTTCAGCAGGACGCACATCTGATACCTGAGCTCGCCCGTCTATGCAATCAGCTTCCCACAGAAAATTATTATACTCTAGCATACCTCTTTCGACACTTGCACAAAGTGTCGAAAAACAATGAAGTCAATAAAATGACGACTTCGAATTTACAGGTTGTGTTTACGCCGACGCTGGGAATAAGCTCTACTCTAATACGGATGATGATTACGTATTGGTGGGAAATATTCGAAAAAGCCCAACACTTAGATGGAGGGGTATCAGCGTCTAAACAGCCATCATCATCCTCTCAAACATCATCGTCAACAAAACGAGTAGCACCTCCACCACCGCCATCTAGAATAGGATCTGGATCCAAGAGTGACTTGAAACCAGCAGCATCGTCGCGATCGAATTCAATGAATATAGTCAGTACAAATAGTAGTGTTGCCAATGGTGAGAATAACAGCTCGCCGCCACTTGCACCAAGACCACAACGACCACCAAAACCTGTAGTTGTATCAGACGCTCGACCGGTGTCGTCACCAGGAACCGCACCTAGGAATAATAGTAGTAGTAGTAATAGTAGTGGTGGAAGTATACGGAAGAATCCATTCATGCAAGCGGGGATAGTGTCGACTGCTTCTCCCAGTCAGCCAATGCAATGGAATCCATTTGGTGATGATGTGCCTTCAAAGGGGCTCGATAAATAACTCGTTGAAAATATTAGCATTTCTTCAACATCTGTGACGCTTTTTTTTTTTTGCCATCACCGTAAATAGTATATCTGAATTTCAGCCAACAATTCATTTGTGTGCTTAAAGTTTACGTATTTATAACTACAGAAAGAAATGTTACACTGTCAAAGACAAGTCAACGCTATTACGACTCCTTTTGATGAGCTTCATAGGGGACGTGGAAGACTTGACTATAAAAGCACCGGCACATGGACGGCTAGCAAATATAACGTCCTTCAAAGCAGCTTTTTTTCCAGCATCATTCCTCCATTCAGGCCACTTTTTGTAATAATACCCAACTTTCAACTTTTCGATAAACGCTTCCACTTCCCCTTCAGCAACCATACTGACTGAGCAACCTCCCCACCTACAAATAGTAAACTTCAATTTGACGCCAGCTACAGCAACATAAAGAAAACACTGACTTACCCAGCTCCCGTCAATCGCGATCCATACGCACCAGATGCTCGTGCAAGAGCAGTAATTTCATCCAACTCTGGACAACTACACATGAAATGATCACGACATGACTCTTGTGATTCATTCATGAGTTTGCCGATATCTGTGAGCAAGTTGGCGGGACCTGTTGATGGCGGTTTACCGGCACACACGTCTCTGAATTGGTAGACACGTCGTGATTCAGAGAGGACGTGGATGGCTCGGTGTTTGAGGTTGAAGGTTTCGGCGTGTATGAGTATGCCGTTTATGAATATATCGTCAATGGCTTTTGCCTGTGTAAAAATGGGGTTAGAAATAGCCGAGGCGAAAAAAAAATCCACGGGAAAGAATTCATCACCTTCATTTGAAGCTCTTTGCTCAACACTGTCTTAGAATAAGGTTCATCCTTAAAATTCTTTTCAACTACAGCTAATAAATCTGCTAAAACTCGAGGAGCACACTCTTCAAACACGGTAGTCGCATACGACTCTTTCTTTGATATTTCAAAGTATTCTTCAGCAACATGTCTCAAACTAGTTGGCTTTACGACTCCATTTTCAGTCAGAGTTACAGAGACACCAACAATAGTAGCCAGTAGAGCAGCAGCCATTCTACATTCGACTACTCGTAAATTGTAATTTTGAGGTGCCGTGACGTGCTTGTCTGAAGTGACTAGAGTATTGGCAATGACGAATACAGGTGATGGTTTGGATGGCGGAAGGCTGATGGGATTTACTTGTAGTTTGGGATAAAAGTCAATCAAGAGTACTGAGTCTGATATTCCCATAATGGAGCTGGATTGATCCATTCTATTGCGAGTGGAGATAGCGATTGGCATACAACGGAGATTGGAACATGCCAAAAAAACAGATACGGTGTCATATCAATAGACGTTTCGTCGATGCTCACCCTCCAATATGAACACCTACATGAATATTGCCGTCAAAATGATTGATCTGGGCACTAAAAAAAGCCAATAACAAACCTACCTGCGTATTGTTCACTTCGTATTGCAGTTTGTGTCAATCTAGCCTTGCTCATGGTGATTCCATTTGCAATCATGGTTGCGAGAGCAGAGCAGCAGACAAATGCAGACGATGACGATACACCTGCTCCACTGGGCACAGTTCCGTCTACCATAACCATCATATCTCTGGCCTCTTCCAATCCAAGTTCTTCAAACACGCCCTAAGACAGAAGAACGCACTGTATGAGTCGGGAATATGTGAAATTCCACAAACATTTTTGATTACCTTGTATCCACACTTGAAGTAATTCGTCCACTCATGAACTGTGGCATCAATTTCGACATATCCTTCTTCTTTTGACAAGTGAAGGAATTCCCGTGCAGGATATCTGTCGTCGCTATTGGCGATAAAGATTTCTGGATTGGGTTTGCTGGTACGAGATGTAGCCACTGCGATCTATGCAAGGCGGAATGAAACAATGATGGTAATATTCTGATTGCGTCCAAAGGCACTTACTATACAGTCACGGTCAATGGCCATCGGCATGACAGGAAATAGCGAATAGTCAATGTGTTCTCCAATCAAGTTGACACGACCAGGCGATCGAGCAAAGAAGGTAGGCACACAACCAAAGTGTTTTTGGAATTTCGTTTTGAGATTCTCATATCGAGGTCTAGATGTAAGAGAAAGCAAATTGCACACTAATGCTAGAGACACGTATGATAATAACTGATCAAAGGAGCGTACTTTTGAGGCGTCGTGTCTGGGTAAATGTCCTCTAATTTTGAAATGTTTGTGACTGGCGGACACTCCAGATCATCATCAGGGAATGGCTGCATCGGTGGATTAGGTGTTGAGGAGGATGCAGATTCCTTCTTTGTTTTCTTTGCTGGTTTATCTTCTGCTACGACTGATGTCTGAGAACGCGTGACTCTCCTACAGGACAGGACAGGCGTCAGTTTTAGAATTTGGATTGAATTTATATGCCATGAATTTAGCAACGTGATTTCTAGTTTACTTTGTTCGAAGTCTGTCCATCTCGAAGCTCTTGACGATTCTGTAAAATCCAAACTCTCCTTCCAACAGCGAATAGCAGTAATAACAATGAGCAGTGAGGCCGACAAAGACAAGGCTCGACGTGAAGCCCGACGAGCAAAGATCCTGGCAAACTCTGGCGATCGACTGGGCAAGATTACTGGTGTCTTTAATCAATCAACTACAGCAGCAACGCCATCATCAAGTGCAGCAGGAACAGGTATGTTATCATATTGAACGTGAACGTCTTGCTGTAAAACGCGTTATTCGTACATGTCTTGTATTTTATTTATTCGCATTTGATGTACTTGTGCAATTGCACCCCAAACATTTGATCTTGTTGTAGCTAACTATTGCACTCCCTCTAGACAATCCTCCTGCAGAACACTACAAGCCACCACCAATATCGTCAGACTCGTCCATAAGGAACAGATTCCCCCCACAAGTACAATCACCTTCCGTCGTCAGAACACCAGAACGAACATTTGCATCAAATGCATCCCGTCCATCGCATATATCCACGCCACAAGGCATGGCTCGTACTTGGGCAGACAGTTTGGCTGGTGAAGGAGAAGTCTCTGATGATGCAGAAGAGTTTCCCGATCCACCAGATATACTCCCTCCTGGCGTATCGGCACTACTCTATGGCAATGGTAATAGTAGTGGCGGTAGTGACGAAGAGAGGAAAATGCAGCAAATGATGGAGGCAATGATGAAGAGTATGGCTGGTGCCGCTGGTGGGGCTGGTATTGGGGGTGGACCTAGTGGCTTGCCGCAATTTGATCCCGAAATACTAGCGCAACTACAACAACAACAGCAGCAACAAACGAGTCAGCCACCACTGGTCTCTTCACGTGTATGGAAGTTGATACATATGATATCCATGATGTTATTGGCCATGTGGACCATCTATACTTTTACAGCACGACTAGAGAGTGGTGATGAGGACTTGGAAGGGCTGAAGAATGGTTGGGAGATTGCATTTATTCGATTGGGGAAATTGACTGTATCGCCATATAGCTCATTTCTTGCTGGAGGCACTGTAAGTCTATAGTTTTGGTAGACTACATGTGTCGCTCAAATGCACTGACAGTTGTGAGTATTAACATCATTCGGTTTTGTTGTCCTTCTAGTCTGTATGGATGCTATTTCTCAGTATTGAGATGTCTCTTCAAGTCATTTGGTTTGCCTATCAATCCGTAAGCTACAACTTTCTACGACTCGTCCAGCCAATACACTACTAACAATAACAAACTCAACTCCATCTGGACCTAGGTCTTCCCAGACCCACCATCACCTCCTACAATATGGTCTCAATTGACCGCACTGCATCCGACTGTGCAGACAGTAGCAAAGGTGGTGTCTGATCATCATATGGTGTGGACCACTATCGCAGACGACGTGTGCACATTTGTATTTATTGTTGGCATCTCTATATTGATTGGAGATTGCTTTGCTCCGGTTGTCTCAAGTTGAAAATGTGTCAATGTGTGTCCTTTGTTTAAAAATTGTATAGCAAGCTCATCTTCAATTCACAAACAACATATTCAAACTAGAAGTGGCCGTTACAAGTTTTATTGATTTGTTCGTTTTATAAATGAGCGTGACAGAAAAATGACTTTACAAAAGAAGGGGGCATGATGAAGCGACCTTTTTAAATTTGATGGTAGACGTAATGGCTGCTACGTCGGACTACTATGGTGACGGTCAAGATGACGAGAAGGATTACAGCTAAAATCCAGCTTCCTAGGAGTGCTATAAAGCTGTTTCCATATGCTCCGCCAAAGTAGAATGTGTCGTCTCCCTTGAGATCGATGATGATTTTCATTACAATGATTTGCAATGATACGTAAAACAGGGTCAACCAGTAAGCTGGAGCAGTTGATAATCCTCTAGCACGGTCACTAATCATCAAACCCTATATTGAAGAGTGAGGGTGAGTCACTTCAGCAAAGTAGTCGGGAATTGGTGTTGAACATGATGGTGAAGTTGTCGTGGTTGTAGTTAATTGAAAGACTACGACATCCAACCAGTAGTCAAATGTAGCACACACATACCCAAGCAAAGATGGCGAGACCACCAAAGATAACAGCGCCAATTTCCAGATACCTAGATGCGAGCCACCCCTGGCAGAATGACAGGCCGGGTTGTTGGTCATTATTGCCCTCGTTTAGCTTGCAGTCAGCAGAAGGCCAAGAGTGGCAAGACTGGAGTTGGTTTCCATTGACGGTGCGGATCAAGCAGGATTCAAAGAGCCCAAATCTAATTTCACTGCCGAATAGCGGGTCCTTGGATATACGTAAAAAGTCGTTTACGGCGAGAGTGAAGATGGACATTCCGTAGCAGATGACGAATAAAACAAAGAAGGTTGCTAGTAGATGACATTGGATATGAGTTAGATCAGGGTGAAGTGAGGGGCTTGAGCGTAAAGATACGAGTGTAGCATGAAAGGAACAACGCGAGCATTCAAGCGTGAAGACACGACTGTGGCATGCTTCAAGACAAGATCACGACATGCCAACGAAATGTTGGTGATTTCAGAGTGAGCAACTCACCATAAGTAGAGGAGAGAGATCCGATCCTGCGTTCAATGATGAGCGGCATGGTGGGCCTTGGAATATAAGTTGGCGAGTGTGCTGGAATAAGCGGATCAGCTTCACCGGCTTCAGTGGCTTCCTGCTGAGGAGCAGATGGATAGATCGGGCGAGACGGTTTGGTAAACATTGTAATATACTGGACTTAATGGTACTGGACGTGTTTTCTTTGATTGCTTTTATGAGTAGATCGTGAGTCGTGTCAAAATATATTTTTTC
Source organism: Synchytrium microbalum (assembly GCF_006535985.1). Taxonomy (NCBI): domain Eukaryota; kingdom Fungi; phylum Chytridiomycota; class Chytridiomycetes; order Synchytriales; family Synchytriaceae; genus Synchytrium; species Synchytrium microbalum. The sequence goes on from NW_022158375.1 coordinate 208,627, forward strand.
ACACAAAACATTCAACCTCCACTAAGAAGCCGTTCTTGTCGTCGGTGACTGTACGGGTGAGCAAAGCAGAGCAATCCGGAGTCTTTCTTCCAATACGGATCTCGTGACGCTGACTTTATAAGGTACAGTCGAGGTGTTGGTCAATCTCCATCTACTTTTTTTTCAATTGCTTCAAGCTTGTTTTCTTGAAGCCTACCCATCAGAACATGGCTTCTCTTGCGATTGAACGTGATACTTGCACACGATACTGATCTTTATGCTCCTGCTTACGTATAGGTTTGTGGCATTTCATCCAACATCAATCATTCACAACTCGCGAGACAAATGATGAGAACGCAAGTTTATTATGTGTAATCTGAGGATGCCGGTTTTATTTGCCTGTGCATCTCTTTGAAGTTCCATCCTTGTTGCCTGCCTTCTTATGTCTCTTCTCGTCAAATACCGTCTTGGAGCAAAAAAATATGTTGTTGTCCACCAACTCATTGCCATCATCTGTAGGGCACTGATCCTTCGTTCCAAAGCACAACAAGTACGTTTATATCACTTTCACACATCCTCGAATGAGCAACGATGAAAGAATCTCGTCGATTGCTAAACATACAATGTCGAATGCAAAATGTATTACATTATTGCCTCTGACAACCTATGCTTAGTCGTGATGCATGTGTACCATTATAAGGATGATATAGTGGTCTGATGCTGATTTACAAATCTCTGTAGATTGGACCCAATGTACGTTGTTGTCACAAACAAGAGTTTGATGATATTTTGGTGGAAAGATGATGATTCTATCCATACAATATTCACGGAAGAAACCAAATGAAAAGAGTCCTCTTGATCTTAAAAACGTCAATCGAGAATCTTTTCATCTTGTTTCAAAGACGAAAACATGTTTTTTCGCAGGGAGTCTGATTTCAATCGGATCGATGATGTCGCAGAGAGCCAACATTGTATGAGGAATGCACAGTCTGGTGATACTTATTCTCCCTCTCTGTTTAGATAACCTCATTCCAGAACATTTAATCAGGTAAACTATTTGTTTGACATGATGAACCGTAACGTGTATGTGCGCAATGATGAAAAAAAGCCCGAAAGAGCCAGCCCTTGAATCATCCATGTACCCATGAAATAATTGGGAGAACCCACGTGGACTCGAGGTGCAGATATGGCATCATAGTGGTCCTCCTAAAGATTGTCTGAGCACACACTACACGCACACACGCTTTTCGGATGTATTGGCCTGATCAATTTGAGATGCTAAGTATACATATTATTCTACCTAGTTATGGCTGCTGACAATGGAGTCGATGAAGAATTGAAGAAATTCATCGAAACTGAACAAAGGCGTGCGACGTTTCAGTCGACGGTGCATCAGTATACGGAGATATGTTTTGACAAGTGTCTGACGAAAGTAAAGGCATCTCTGGATAAGAGGTAACGTGGGAAAAAAACAGTAAAAATCCCGATATGTACTTGTGTTGACAGCTTTTTTTTGTTAGTGATGAAGCATGTGTCACGTCTTGCGTGGAAAGGTTTCTAGACACTACCATGTTCATCGTGCAGAGAGTTAACGAGGCTGCGCAAAACCAGAGGACATAGTGGGTTTTTAGCCTCGTACACATTATTCATGTAAATATTAAGTCTATATCAGCAATCACAACTCTCATCTCCACGTAAACCTCGCTTGTCTCTGTAGTCTACTTGCGTTGCTTGCTGCCCGCACCACTCGCGTCTTCTTCATCCACACACACCACACTCAAACCGGTGATGTCTTCTCAAACAGACTCCAAGAAACCCTCACGAGGCACATTCATGTTTAGGAAGACATCATATTCGACTCTAAAGGATAGATCTACAGAGAACGATGAGAAGGAGGTGTCTCAACCCAGTCTTGTCTACAGCTCCGCACTTGAAAAGCAGCAATTCTCTATAGTACCTATTAGACGTGATGCCTCTACTGATGTAAGCAATATCTATCTAACAATCTTGTCGTCTCTTTGTCATATACAATCCTCTCTGTTGAACTGTGACATACATTTCGCTCTGAACATCAACATGATTCTCATCCCCCTCTTTTACATTTCTCCCAGGACGAAAATTATGACGACACTACTCATCTAGTCACCATCAAGAAGACCAGACCATCAATATGGCAAAAATTATCAAGCTTTGGAACATTGGGACGAAAGCCGCATCGCAGTAGAAACCCAACCTCTCAGCCCGTCATTCCTCATATCCCATTCGAGAAATATGATCTCGATGGGATGGTTGATACCAGTAGATATGACAGCTCAGTTACTTTGCCGCCACGGATTGACAGGTCATCGTATTACTTACCACCTGAAGAAGAAGAGGCAGAAGTCGCAGCAGCACCAGCTATAGTGAATGATGATCCGTGGAGTAGGCCGTCACGATCACGTAGACATGCATTCTATGATTCTGGTGATACGGTTGTATATACAGGCAGCGTTGGGAAAAGTGCTTGCCAACGACCGCTGTCAAACGTATCATCACCACTATCATCATCACTCGCATTACCTTCTTCTTCTACTGCTGCTATAAACACTATGGAATCGCATCAAGGTGGTGATAGTCTACTTGTAGCCAAAACGAGAATGATGCTAATGCCTCCAAAACGCCATCCACAACGTCCCAACATTAAAGATGTGGTATGGAACCAAGTCACCGCTAATGACGAAGGGCCGCTACAACGGGTTGGATCTATGAGTGAGTTTGGGAAACGCAATGTGTCAAAATGATATGGCCAGTAACGCAACATTGCAGGGAAAAAGAGCATGGGGTTGTAGATGGAGAGTTGAAGAATTGGGACTATTTTTAAACAAGTGCCTTGTGATTTCCAAGAGGAGGATTGTGTATGTGTTGCATGCAATTCAAATGTAGAGCATCGCATTCATGAGAGACTTCCATGAAAAATGGTATATTGTATTGTAAATGAAATTGTAGAGCCTCTAGAGATTCTGTACATAGATACAAGCATAGAAGACAATTGATACGGGTATGATTTCACAATTGGTGGTCGATTACCACGTTAAGTAAACAACTTTGATTGGTTCTTCAAGCATGGATCTTGCCATTGAGGCATATGACAGCCTTTGAAGGTGTTTTCCTCAATTGTCTGTCCTTTTTGTGGTGTGTATAGTAGGATCAATGTGGTTCTTGGGGACTTGTGTGTATGAATATATACACTCGCTTGGCTTCGCAGAAGAATTGAAATGTGATGGTAGTCACCAAGTCAATGTCTCTTCCGACTGCCTGTGATGACGATGGGGGGTAATTGAATGAGGGAGATAAGATAAACCAGAGAAGTCATACCTTTTTTTCTTGTTGGGCACAAGCAGTTCAAACCACCGAGGGGATTTTTGCAGGCAATTTTGGAGACTCATTTGAAGTGGTTTGTGGTATCCAAAGCAAGGATTGTGTATATGTATTGCATGCAACTCAAATGAAGCGGGTCGAATTTCGTACATTTTCAAGTTTGTATTATTGTGAATCACAACAGATAGAGCCTCTGGAGATTCCCAACATAGATGCAAAAATAGCATTCAATCAGAACATAGAGAAACTACAGGTGTCGCTTCAATGACCGTCAACTGCCTCCATCGTGAGTGTCAATGAGAGAAAAAAGCTACACAGATAGACGGTATCAGATGATGCTCATCAAACTTGACACCTCGTTTGATGGATGATTCTTGAATGATTCGACCTGTAATGACAAGAAGGAGATGGGATGAGAAAAAAAAAGTCATTTGATGTCAATGTTTCCTGGTGTTTGGAGAAGAGCTCAGGATTCGAATTTCTGTTTTGTTGATTTGTTTAATCATCATGTATTGTATGACTGACGTGCTAAAATTTGCTCATCGTTGCTCTCGCTTGATGCTGAAGTTGCTTGTGAAAAATGGGGTTAAAAACTCACCTCTTTGAACCCATATCCAACCCCAAGCAAGACCTATGAGAAGGCAATCTTCATGAATGCATGACTGTGCATCCAATCGTGGCGTCCCTTGAGTTCCTTGCGGTCGGTGGCAGAACTTAAGTGTCGTTCGATGGTGGATGGTTTTTTTGAAATTGCCTGGTACATTGAGTTTTTGGTTTGGATATCTCCAACAGACCTGCAAGATGCTGAAGATATATTTCCTGATTTTGTACAGCATTATTTCATGTTCCAAGACACGAATTGAACAAGCGCGGCTAAACCTGAAAACAATAGGCTTACGACATATACTCCTGTCCTTCCCGCTATTAAAAATAAATAATATAGGCGAATTGCCAGAGGCATTCTTCCTACTAGTGCCATAGGCCACCTACCTGTGCCATAGGCCATTGAAACGAATGTCACCGGATTCTATCGAGACTCCCGTGAAGGACATATATTTTCAGAAATCTGAGGTTTTCAAAACTGCCGAAAACAACCCAAATTACCATGCTGTTATCTCTCACGTATGGGGCGACCGTACCAGACACATTTTTGAGAACGGCGTGAAGTATGCTAATGAGTTTGACAAACGAATTGTAGCAAAGCTACGTTCTGAAAATGTTAACATTTGGTATGACGGGGAAAATTTCAACATCAACGATGATGCCGTGAAGGCATTTCGAGACATGAAAGCCGTCTACTCTGCTGCGGACACCACCATCGTTCTGCTAACTGAAGAAGATATGGATTTGGTTGTAAGTGTTCCTCTGATCAACGATGTCATGACCGCCGCCTTTGCGCTTGAAGGCGAACCAGAGCGAGATTCCTTGCTTGGGCAACAACTCACCAACATTATGGAAGCCATGCTGACTCGGTTTGCTGGCACTAAATACGCTGGCAGGACTTGGACGATGCAGGAGCTGTACACCGCCAACTCTGTAGAATATTGGTCCCCAACGAGGGTTATATTAGGAAAGGAGCTCATGCCTCGCGGGATGAATACTAAGCTTCATTTGCTCGATCAAGAAGGTTTCGCCCGTCTCGTCGAAACGTCAGAAAAACATGCCAACATATTGGCAGGACTTGGCATGATTTCGGGTGGATGCAGGTCGATGCCCCCAGCAGCTGCAAAAGCAGCGTGGCGAGCTCTGTGGTACGAAAGTAGAGACAGCACGTATAGGATAGATCAAGGATTAGCCGTTGAGCTGCTCAATGGGTTTGAGGATGCCCAAATAAGTAGAGAGTACGACGTCAACGCAAAGCCGGAGAAGATTGCCGAGAATGAAAACATGGTACTTCAAAAACTCATTGAGCGTGAATACATACCGGACTTTGCCGGAGCTCAGGTATGCCACTGCATTAAATCTCATTGGATGAAACCACAGACATGTATTCATGTCTCCTTGGCTACCAAGCTCAAAGACATTGCGGACACGCGCTGGCGTGCCCCGTCTCCAAACAAGGATTGGAGCCTCCCAACAAAGTGCACTGCAGTAACGAACATGTCGAAAATTCAATGTGCGCTGCCTGACTATATGTCTAACGTCCGCGACATCCTGGAAGGAAACCAGAAAAGCCTGAACTTTGAAGCCGAATACACGAAATGGTATAGGCTGGTAACGAAGAGAACTTCAGTCCGTGTAGGTGAAGTTCAAACAATGGACATCTATTTAGCGTCTCACTCCCTGGAGCTTGGGCAAGTTGAAACTACTCAAGGTTGGGCTTTATGTGCCTGGCAGTCTAATCTAGCTGAATATGTTGGTATGAGCGAGTTGTGCCTCATCAAGTTTGTTCATCGGGCAGAGAGCCGGGTTGCTAAAAGCTTGAATGAGGTCCTAGCAGACGAGAAGTCGTATCGTTTTGATGCCGCTATTCCTATCTTGTTGATTCCCTCCCGAGCGACTACGACAACAGAAGACAATGAACTTAATACGTCATAAAGAGTACGTGTATTGACAACTTTCAACAAAATACAACATCCTAACTACAACTCTACAATTACGAGCGTCCCAAAAAAAAGCTCCAAACACCCCTTCTCTCGATTAGTGCCTCGAGTACGTAAGCTTGATGATAACTAGCATCATCACGAGCAAGATCACCAGAGGCAATCCAGCTTTATCGACAAAACGTAGCAGTCGTGCTTTGCGTTGCAGCCAGAGAGTGACCTGTTTAGATCGAGTAGAGTTCATTCGTCCCGCTATCAGATTCTCGTCCAACACCAACATGGCAGCTACTGGGCGATGATCTGACCACGTGATTTCCTTGACAGCTGTATAATAAAGTGATTTTATCGGTGATCCCGTGTCCTCCACCCTACTACTGGTTTTGGCAGAGCCATGGTTCGTAGCGACAGCTGGATCTTCATCTGCTGCATAATACAATATTCGATCTGGGAATGCCCTACGTCGTGATTTAGAATACATTTGAGAAGTCGCGGCCACATGAGGGGGTCGTAATAATGGGTCAGACGGAAGGATACTCGGGCTTTCCTTGGCTTTACTATTACGTTTACGGATGGGTTTTAGTTTATAAGTGGGATCAAACGTTACTGTGGCCTCTCCAAACATAGAGAATGGCAGTATTCCACCTCGTCGAGTCAATTCCAGCTCGTCGTAATCATGAATCAGTTTGGGCACATTTACAGACTCGTTCATGTCCTGACTTGGAAGAGCACCATCTATTGACGTACTGGCCCTATTAGCCTCCCCATCGTTATTACTGTTACCACCATCAAGAGCAGGAGCCGACTTGATTAACCTAAAATTGAGATCTCCACAGAATATGATGGCGTCATGACTGTATATAGATTTAAAGTGTTCGGAATTACTACGGTCCATATCATCACTATCTCGTAATGGGATGTGACCATCACGACTTGATAAGCCCAATGGTTTAATATCACGACGATGGCTCGACAGGGGAGCCAATCCCAGATGGTCGAATATAAATGATCCTTCTTCTACACGGCGAGCTAGAGCCGATTTCCCTTCATGAGGCGACAAGTGGGCTCCGACCAAGCAAAGGGAGAAGACTCGTTGTGCCTCGATACCTATGTTTAATGATATTGCGACAGCTCCCTTGTTACCATGAATGCCTGCTACACCAACACCCAGATCACCAGTGCGGATCTCTAGTATTGTATCTTTGACGTCTACGGATGCGAATACAGTAATAAACATGGATGCTAAACGGTGGGTTGCGACGGTAGTGTACTCCTTTTCGGTGTATATGCTCGATATAGCTGCTGCAGCTGCAGAAACCAGTTCGTGTACAGGCCCACTATCAGGACATCCGGGCTTGCCAACCGGAGACTGTGCCAATGCAGTCAATGGATGAGTTACTTCTTGAAAGGCCAATACAATCATGTCTGGCGTTTCACGGTTGTTTTCAGCGGGAGGCCGTATCCATGACGATAGATCAATATCTTGAGTAGGTTGCGATGCTCCAACGTTCCAAGTTCCGACTAGAAGCTTCATGATCTGGCGAAAAATACGATGGAAGAATCGGATTGAGAATCTGATGTCGACGTGTCTCGAAGTGTACGGACAAATAGTTGAAGAGAAATTTGGCGATAAAAATCAGGATCTGGATACATGAAACAGAAACTAAAACGGATGTTTGGTATGATGTAAAAAGCCCAACACTCTTCACCCAACCTCAAGACACTCACCTCAACAGGGCTCAAGAGGAAGGGAGCGTGAAAGAATTACGCTAAACAAGTGCTATTTGAGATTACTAGCCAGAATTATACGTCTGTAGCCTATCGCCAGTCTTCAAAGTGGGCTTTCCTGGCAAGGAATAAGATGGGCAACTCGCAATCATCGAGAAGAGACGCTGAAAGCAACAACAATGAACAAACTTCAGGGCTTCCAATAGTAAATAATGTCACAGTAGATCACGGAGTATGACTTGCTTTTGCTCGTGTTTTACTCAGAAAGGTTTCAAGGTTTGACTAATCATCAATTCTATAGGCCTTGACGCCGTCTGGAGTCTATGCCACAATCCAACCAGACTATGATGTAAAGGCCGTCCGTAAACTCATTCTAGAGCGTCGCATTCAACCATTTTACAAGGGCCTGGCTGATCCTCCCGACGAAAGTGAACATACTACCTCGTCGCCCATTGCGATATCACCACACAAGGCCGATCCTACTGCTACAAAGACTCCTGACGAAAGCAAAGCAATGACCTGGTCTTCTACATCCGGTAGTGCTGCCTTGGCTACTCAGTCTCTCAGTCGTAATCCGTCAAACACTCCATCTGCAACCATATCACCGCCAGCTATACATACCTCAGCCTCATCCTTGTCTATTGTCGCAGATATGAAGAAGAATAAACGAAGTAGTAGCTTCTCAAATGGCCAAACCCCCCCGCTCGCTAATGGACAACATTACGATGTTGGTGTTGGATCTCAAACTCTTGAAGAGCTATACAAGGCACCAATAGGTTAGGCATATCTTTGAGACATTTTTGTCTCAGGATCATCACTTATCTTCCTCACTTACTCTCCTCAATAGAGTGCCCGATTTGCTTCCTCTATTATCCGAAAAACATCAATTATACTCGCTGCTGTGAAAAGCCAATATGTACAGAATGCTTTTTGCAAATCAAACGTTTGGACTCCAACTTTGAGCCTGCCACTTGCCCTTACTGCGTCGAGCCGCACTTTGGAATAGTGTATAAAGCACCTACTGCTGCCAATAGACCCACAGCTATCAGAATCGCCTCCGACTTGAATGGTCTGCCTCCACGTGCCATGAGTCCGGGATCCATGAGCCCCTCTCAAGTCTCAATCCTTGAGAGAACTCTGCGAGAGGATGAAACAACCGATAAAGGGAAAGCACGACGTATGAGTTACTCATATAGGCACAGCAGTGTAGTGACATCAGACGAGATAAGGCCAGACTGGAAGCAACGACAACAAGAAGCTGCGATGAGAGCCGCTTCGTCAACTCGTCGAAATCCATTTTTGATGGGCCCAGGTGGAAGGTCTCGATTATTTAGAGATCCAGCCGAACAAGAAAGAGAATTGGCGGGAGCCGCTGCCGCTGCTGCCTCTCTCGTTGAGAATATTACCCAACTGACTAATAGAACTGCTCGACGAATGGATTCAAGGGATTCCTTGAGACTCGGGTCCAGGCGTTTGAGCTCATCACAAGATAGCAACAGCAGTGGATCTCGTAATCGACCACCTATAGATTCCCACAATCTTGCATACTTGGAAGGTACCGTCCTCGTGATCTTACGACATCTCTTCGACCGTTATGATGCACAATGCTGACACCAATTTCCATACAATTAGCAATGCGCACTATGAATATTGATATTGAGGAGGTCATGATGATGGAAGCCGTTAGGAGATCTCTGGCTGAAGCTCAAGAAGCCGCTGAAAAATCAGCTATCGAACAGGATACGAGATCTCTGGCGTCCCGAGCTGCAGCCGCTGCGTCACAGTCTTCTGCTGGTGTAACTACGCCATCGATGTCAAGGAACTCCAGTGCTCAGACCACGATGTCACAAAGACCTCCTGATGCCATCATAACAGCTATACCATCAACATCCTCACCATTAGCATCAGCAGAAGCAGACACAACTAATACTAATAATAATAAACCGATAACAACGTCGCCGCCACTATCAACTATAATAGCACCATCACAACCAGCACCAACTTCCAGTTTAGCACCAGTACTGGCCCCCAGCTCCATCTCTGATGATCAGTCATCTACAGAGGAACGAGATCGTCGGTCTAGCTCTCCAGCGAGATCTGTTGGTGCACGAGACGTGTCTCTAGAAGAAATTGGGGCTGGTGACGAATCCGTACATCGAAATATATTACTGCCTTCGGATGCATCGGTCTTGTCTTCAGAAACTCAAATGTATGGTGACGGAGCTTCTATGAGAACGGGACATGTCACTGCCTTCTCACTCTACTCTGCAGAGACTGGAGATGCCTACACGACGAGGAGCCCTCCAAGTATAACGTCACAACAGCCTCCATCTTCTCTCGCACCTGGTAGACCATCAACATCCGTTCTGGAACGCGACACGCTAGAAGATAATGCTAGTATGAGCTCCACACGAGCCCTCAAATCTCTGAAATCCGAATACATAGGGTCTGGTGGCTCTGTGTTATCAGCAAGCTCAGGGATAGTGGAATGGGATGATGGACGTGATGTTGGAAGAACGTCTATTGATGGGGGAACTGTAGGGGGCACAATAGCTGCTGCTGCTCAGGGAGATAGCAGCTAGGTCTTTGTAACAAAGTGTTCTATTATTATATTTCTCGATTACTGCTCATAAATCTTTCGGTTCTCGCCGCGTCGGAGTGCACGCTACTTTCATAGACGATGTGTCGCATTAGGGCTATCGCGTTTCGTCAAATCTTCAATTCATAAACAGCAAGCAATGGACGAAACTGCTGACTTCTTGTCCCGAGAGGACGAAGCCGTACACGCATTAGGACTAGGAGACTCGGGAGCTGCTATCTTCCAGCCTCCTTCTGCACCAGCTGCGAAAGAAGATTGGGGCGCATTTGATTCTGAACCAGTACGTGTTTACACGATTGATTCTGGTTTATATTTGGTTATTGAAGCAAGATCTGGTTCATATCTAAACATGATGCACTCTCCTCTACTGTCGTAGGCCTTCCAAAACTCTCCAGCCATGTCAACATCTACGCCAATTCCACCAGTTTCGTTTATGAGCAGTATGAGCACTGGTGGCAGCAGTCCAACAAAGCAATTGACAAATACTGAAGACGAACCGGAAGTTATAAAGTAAATCTTTTTCTCTATTGCTGATTTTGTCTTTGACATTTCCACTGAATTTTTGCTTTCTTGCAGACAATGGCGCGAACAATTCAACAAGACTATAGCTGAGCGAGATGAAAAATCAAAGGCAAAACATGCAGAAATACTAGCTGCAGCCAAGACATCCCTGGAACGATTCTATGCAGACTACAATGCCACAAAAACTAAAGGAATTGGAAAGAATCGAGAGACTGAAAAATCATCTATTGCTAATAGAGATGATACAAGTGGAAACGTTTGGGTATGGCTCTTTCTAGTAAATCCGATTTGTCTATTTCTGATCATGTCTACTTTTACAGGAACGAGCAGTCAAACAAATCGAAACTGCATCATCATCTTCATCTAGCAATCCTGCCCGTCTTAAGGGATTGGGCAAGACTGGAACTGCAGATGAAAAGCCTGCCAAAGTCAAGTCTTTGGGCAAGGTTAAAGATACCAGTAGGATGAAAGATGTTTTGAAATCGTTGGTCAAGGATGAGAAGGCTCCAGGAATCACAGCATAGAAGTGTAAATGAAGTGTGAAGTGTTTTTGCTCACAATATATATTAATTTGTTGTGTGAAACATGTTTATGGTACATGTGTTGGATGTTTCCATGGGTATCAGATGCCATTCTGTGACTGTTCACGATTTCGCCACCAATCTTTCAAGACCTCGTAGACACTCATTGATATGACCTGTGGTTGAAAGGGGGAAGAAATTAAGAATCGACTGAGAAAGATAATTGCGGAATTTTACATACGACAGATGGAGTAATCCATATTATTCTAGCAGTCATTCCTCTAGCAAAACCTGCAAGTCCCTCCGTTGCGTAAATGTTTCGAATCACCGATGTGGCAGACACGCCATCAACACGAGAAATTTGGACTCGTGTTTTTACAACGTCCAAGACGTTGGAGATGGCTCCAGCTACGGCACCAGCAGCTGCTGAGGATGCGGCGTAACTTGCAAAATTCAACTCTACAGTTTCTGATTCAGGTTCTTGCGCTGTAGAGAAGGGCAGCCTCGTTCGTCCCGATGCAACGAGTTTCAATTGTTCGTAGGTAACAAAATAAGTTACAGTGTAGGGAACAAACACCTTTGACAAAAGCAAGATTAGGACATTGGTGGTGAGGTATAGTGTAAATTCTGGATACTCACTGCGAGATTCAGAAGATATCCCTTGAAAAATCCACGAATGCCTTCACCGTGATACACCTCCTTCACCATTCGAAAAATGTTTGATTCTTGCTGTAAATTACGAGATGACACCTGCTGACGGTTCTTTAAGACTTCCATTGGTGTCCAAAACACTGCTGAAAGACCCTCAGCTACAACTGCACTAAAGAAAGAAGTATGAATGCGTGAGACACCACACCTCAGAACGTGAGAGCGTACAAAAACGGCTTTGATACCTAGATCCATGCACGTAAACACTATCACTACCACCATCCCCCATCAAATCCCCTAATTCGGTCTTACAGCTGTCATACGCGTGCAAGTACAGCGATAAAGCCGGTATTGAGAAGAAGGCCGACACGGGCAATCCACGATATAGCGATCTGAACGACTGGGTCCTCAGTATGAGCTGTATAGTGGAAAACGTGGACAGTGGTTTTTGCTTCAAATGCTGGGTTGTTTGTGGTTGATGCACCGAATCGGATTGTATTAGGACCTTGATTGTATCGAGTGGGTGTGTTACTGCACGTGTAGCCTATTGCGAGAGTTGCGAGAGTGTGGAGATGTTAGATGCGATGCTATTTCTCAAAATGTCAAAAACGTGATTGTGAGAAAAACGACAACGTCAGTGATTGTTTCGCACTTACCAATGCTGCAACTGATGAAAATATCAATCCAGGTATGTACGAGCTTTGTTCGTCCGCCATCGCTCTGTCTATTTGGTGGATTCTTTAATGTGTCAAGAAAACACAAATCGACACGTCAACGCAAAAGGCCGCAAAATCAGTTTATCGCCATACGAACTCGCTCGGTGCTCGAACAAAACGAGCAATGGGATCGCGTTCTCACGTGTGTACATGAGGTAAAAAATCAATGCAGCTATCTTACAGATTTATCTTACAAGTAATCCACCGCTCTAGGCCGGTTTTTCTTGAAGTCAAATACATCAGCATCAGCAGCTGGTGGGCGAGCTGTTGGAGTCTTCACTTCAGTAAATGCACCGACCTCTTCCTTTTTGTTGTCCACCACTTTTACATCGTCAATACCATCATCGTCCGTGTGATGCTCCTTCTTTGACTTTTTCTTCTTTTCCTTCTTGTTCTTTTTATGCTTCTGCTTCTTCTCGGCCTTCTTGGCCTTCTTGGCTTCCTTCTTCAATCTCTTACGTTCTGCTTCGTCACTAGCTGTACTCCTTGTTGAAGACGGACCTGCTTTCGATGGTTGTTTGGCTACTGCATCGTCTTCGCCATCGGATGAGTCTGAAGATGCGTCCACATCAATGATTTCTGGTTTGGGCATAGGAGCAGTATTGGACGTTGTTGGTGGTATTATAGATTTAACGGGTGGTGGTTCTTCTGCTTCCAGGTCTATTATTGGTGTTACTGGAGTATCAACTTCCATTGGTACAACCACGGCAGTAGCTTTATGTGACGAAGGAGGTTTTTCGGAAGCTTTACGTTTATCTTTCGACACAAACACTGGCCGGAAGCTTTGCGGTTCTTCGACGATTGGGCTTACTACTGCTGGTATTGCTAGACTCGACGCTTTATCGGTAGTAGGACTAACACTAGTAGCAATCTTCGGTACTATCACCTCAGCCTGATCTTCACCATCCTCGTCGTCGTCAGAATCACCAAATATATCCTTAAAAATATCCATGGTTGGTCGTTCGGGCTCAGTATCCGCTATACCAGCACCGCCGAATTGTTCTAGCTCGGCATCGGCATCTGAAATGGGCTGCTGATTCCCATCATCGGCAGCTGTTTCACGTCCCAACATTTCAGTTGTTGGACCTCCTAGCATGGTCAAATCACCATGAGCGACTTTGTTATCCCGTTCACGTAGGAGTTCATCCATTATATCCTGATTCAAGACATCAGGAGCTCCTGTACCTCCAGCAGCCGAATCATCTTTACGATCAGGATATGGGTTTGGTACATTAAACCGTTTACATAAAAGACGATTTGGGTAGAATATTTCCTTGGATCTAGTTATGATATGCAGCGGTACGACCTTTTCAACAACCTATTAATCCAATGTATATGTTGGATTTTATTACTTTAGCTGTCATCAAACCAAACGAATACAACTGAAGTGATAACTTTACCTTTGTTTCGGTAGCAGGTGCACCAGATGATGCAGTTGTGAATCGAGAAGCCATGGTGGCAGACAAGGGTTGAAATATCTGAGCAGCCTTGGAAAACTCTACAAGTTCGTGATGAGCGTCTCTAGGTAGCATGTCCTAAACAGACTTGTCAATTTAAGACTGTTGAGATATTAATTTGCTTCGAACTCTTACTGGGGGAGGTTTGGCTAGTTCGGTCTCTATACCAGCATGCACCTGCAAGAATCTCGTGTATCGACCTTGTTTGGCTGCATCACCCCCAAACGGCATAAACCCTTTCAAAGCTGCTTGAGCCTGTACCTTGTCAACCTTTGGGATTTCCTTTATTGCTTCTTCTTCTTTCTTGTCCTGTTTTAATTTGGCATTCGATGACGATGCCCGGTCAAGAAACTCCATTAATCTATCTTGTTCTTTTATGGGTATAAACGAGAAAACTGATCGTGAAGGTCCATCTAATGGCTTTTCGCCCAGTATGTCACGACGTTGATCAGCAGTAAGGGTTGATTGTTGTTGGGCAGAAGACCATGCTAGAGGTTTTGTAGATAATTCTGGTCTAGGACCGGATTTATCAAAGTGATGCATGGGTAGGAAATTCGATGGTAGAGGCGGCGGCTCAAACCATTTTGTCAATGGTGATGGATTTATAGCCAATTCAAAGCCGCGTAAAGGTAGCTTACCATCATGACAAAACTGGATTCTGGTAGCAGGCAATGGCTTTAAATAAAGTAACATCAGTAAGAGCCGACATTCATAGGTACTTTAGGAACAGATTCAAAAAACATACCTGAGCTCTGCTTGCTGAGAAGGCTTTCGCTTTTTTACGATTGCCAGACGATTTATTCTTCTTTTCCATTTCTAATGCTTGTAGTCTTTTCTTTATAGTCGCAGCATCAAATTCGTCCTCGTCGTCATCAATTACCATGGTGAATGAACTCTTTGTATCGTATACATCATCATCGCCACCGATTTCATCATCCTCGTCGAACATACCAGTTCCGAAGCCACCTACAGAAGAGTTAGTTACCATGGTAGGGTGATGCCACTCGATCACAAGATTTATAATTACCCTTCATTCCAAATTGTCCTCGACGTGGTTCAGGGGTTTCTTCGGTCTCTGAATTACAAACGTATGTTAAAACATGGTCATAAAACTTCAAATAATCCAAAAGGGAATTTACCTTCATCTATTTGCATGTCTCTTGAGGTAAATTCTTGGGCGTTCTTGTATGGATCAAATCCTAATCCAAAGACATTTGTCTTTTGCTCATAAGAAATTAAAGTGCTGTCCTTTGGAGCAAACAAGACGTTGGTTGCATGAATGTCTTCAGTCTCCCCTTAAAAGTGTTAAATTTATGTAGACGACTTTCGGTTTTCTGCGATGGCCTTGAAATGATATTTACCACTGCGAGCGACTCGAGCACCAACTCCTTGACCTTCTCTCCAGCCCATTTGTCTTAGCAATTTGATTCCAATAGGATCTGTCGATGGCCCAATCAGGTCAGCAATGACTTTTGTGGGTAATGGGCCTACAGCACTAAATGTAGGTTATATTACAATGTTGTGTTGAGCACGACTTTCAGTTGATTTACCTCTGATTCATCTGGGAGGAAGCAACGGCTCTTCTTCGTTGTAATTCACGTTCGGTACCACCTAGTACATCAAATTCATCTGTGGCGGCAATCTTTTTTGAATCAGCCAATTCCTGCAATATGTGCGGGTGAGGATGGGTTGACGAGAGTTGATATAAGACAAGAATAGGAACACTTGTAAACTAAACCAGTTTTAAAGTGCTTTATTGCATACCTGTAGATCTTCCTCATCCATAAAGTCTTCAGGACGAGCAGTAGCATTTCCCGGATTGGAGCCTCCTTTTTCACCTCTTGACGATTTGAATTGAGAAGGAGCCCATCCTAATTGAGAGTGTATGAGTATCGAACGTAAAAGGACGTGTGCAGAAAGCAATAAAGGGTGGGTGCAGGATTTTAGGAGTACCTTCTTTTGAGCCAACACTGTTGTAGTAGCCAGCCGAGAAACCACCAGTGAATGCACCATGTAATCTCTTTCGACCCCTTTCATCACGAACCTATAATTAGAAAAAGGAGTAGGGAGTAATGGAGTGAGTGAGAATGTTGAGTATTACATTTAATGTTGGTGTTTGACACGACGTAGCAGACCGCAAACAAGGAAGACAATAGGAATACGACGCGAATTAGGTTTGGGAATACATACTTCTTGTAGATGCACAGGAAGGTACTTGTTCTTGTCCTTGTTTTTGATTCCATCCAAATCCAGAGCAGGCTGTTCGGTGCCAATAAAGCCAGTTCGTTTAGGAGGAGGTTGGCTCTGTTGTGCCTGATCGTCCCAGTCTCTTTGGCTCCTCTTACTATCTCGCGACATTCTCTAGTCTACTGGAGATCAGCTCCAAACATTCGTCAGATTATCAACATCAAACAAGCTTATACCTACCTGACTGGCTGTGAGAAGACTAGTGACAGTCAGTAATTGGAATAGCCCGCCAGGTGGGTTTTTATTATCCTGCTCTTCTTGTCTTTCCACAGCTTGAAGAACGTGCAGCATTCGCTGAGACCAAAAGTCGCAGTCAATTGTTGCCACGACTATTGGGCATGTACGACGGATATCTTATACTCTCATTTTATTCTTTATTACCATTAGTATACTCATTACATCTACTTTTATAGACAATGGACTCCATAGATGATCCATCAGACTGGTCATTGACGGGCCTCGTTTTTATCGATGAACATTTGCGATGTCCTATCTGCAGAGAATATTTCAACACAGCAATGATGATTGTCAATTGCAGCCACAATTATTGCTCAAAATGCATACGATCCCACCTGGGTTCTCTACAACAGTGCTCCATTTGTAAAACACCTGCTAGTCAAGCAAATCTAAAGCCAAATAGAGGTATAGCACTTGTGCTGCTGTGCACCATGAATACAAACGTGTATTCATACCTACATCCCTTTCAATATAGCATTGGACGATATGGTCAAACACATAAAGGATGCTAGACAACAACAGCTCGATATGCAAGCCAAACAACCACAACAATCCCTATTGCACGCTTCTCAATCGCTACTGCAGCACCCACAACCTACTTCATCGTCGCAAAAATCACAGAAAAAGAAGCGAAAACGAGAAGACGACGATGTCATCTTTGTCGACACCGCCATACAAACCGATCCTCAACCACATACTCAACAATCACAACATGTCCCAACTATGCCCAAGGCGAGTGGGTCCTTCTTCAAGAAAAGTAATGCAAGTATGTCAACACACAAAAAAGGAGGTCCTATGGCTTGGAATGATTTTCAACCTCTAGGTAAAGAGCTTGCTACCAGCCACCACTGCTACTCCTCATGAGCTCATATCTATCTCAACATTAGATCAAGAAGTAGAATGTCCTGTATGTGGTGATTTTATTACAGGGAGAAATATTGATAGTCATATTGAGACAGCCCATGGGAACGGAGAGTCTGCTACAACATCAACTAGTACCACTCAAAGGAAAAGAAAAAGTCCTGCTCGAAACCGTGCTACCTCGTCCCCTCCTTCTCCAGCGCCTGACAAGAGAACTACTCGCCGCTCTCAAGCTGGCGACCCGCCAGAAGAACGTCTCCACTTCAAGTGCGCGTTACAAGCTGTTTGGTTTCTCTTAAAAATCCTTTAAATCTATTCTCCCTTTAGGATCAAACCAGCCTTAGCTTATGATTCGTTGGATACCAAAGGATTGAAAAAACTTGCACAAGTACAGAGTTTTGAATTTGTTGACAAGTATACGCTTATTCACTCACTTGTTGTAATAACAAAAACAGGAACTTGGAATTGGGCAAACTGATCGAGCTACGGTTGTCAAAAAACATCAGCACTATACATTATTGTATAACACCAACGCCGACAAAGACTATCCACGGTCTGAAATGGAAGTCATGGCCGAATTCAGAGAATGGAATCGTAATCAGGATAGTCTAGTTACAGCCTCGTCGAAATCTGTCAATCATACCAATCTCAATGTGGCGAAAATATTTTCTTCTACTGGACCATCCCATGAGCCCGTACCAGATGCCTCTGCCGAGACCGAGAAATATCTTGAAAAGTATAAAGCCAGCTTCGACGATTTGGTAAAGAAGGCTGCAGGTAGTCGTAAAAAGAAGAAACAACAGCAGCAGGAGCAGGAACCCGTAACCGTGGCACCAGTGGAACAAGCACCCATCGTAAAAGATGATCCCATAGTACCAGAAACGCCACCAGCCGAGGCCGAGACGACGAACGAACAACCAAAAGATCCTCATATGACTGATATGGCCATTGATTTGACGACAGATTCGACGACAGATGAAGAGCACGTCGCGGAATCACCAAAAGCAGACGACCGTGCTGCAGAAACGCCAAAAGCTTGTGATGTTGGCTGTGAGTTGGATAGTGTTATGGACGTAGATCAAGAGCCGATCTTGTAATTTGTAAATTGATTTTGAGCATGTGGCAGTTTTTTTGTAATCATGTATGCTTTGTATGCTGCTTTCCAGGTTGCATTGTATAAAGAAGGTAAAACCTAGCATGTCTATAAAGCAGCTACTTGTCCTGAGATTTGTTTAGTTTCTGGTCTTAGGTGTATTTTTTGCGTCGTTCGTACTGACAGCCGTACTCATCAACACAATAAAGTGGTAAGATTTGTTCCATACCGCTTATTCTTAGTTATTTTAACTGTCATCTCAACAATCAGAGCTTCCTGTCTGGTTTCAAACCTTCAGAAAAAGAATGTCGGGCGGCACTAAGCAAAGGAAAAAGAAGAAGGAATTCATGCCATTAACAGAATTCCTGAACTCTCCTCAAGCACCTCAAGCATCTGGTCCACATGGAGCAAGTGAAAACTCATCAACTTTTACAACATCTTTGACATCAGTTGCACCAGTGGAGGATACAAAACAAACAAAGGCGAATGGAAACGTTACTGACCCCGCTGTAAGCAAGCCAGCACCTGTAGCTGATACTGAGTATGATTCCTCGATTTGCTTCATCTGTACAGAGCAAATTGTATGGTATGCTGTTGGAGAGTGCAATCATAGAGTTTGTCATATATGCTCCTTGAGATTGAGAGCTCTTTACAAGGTCAAGTCTTGTGCTCTGTGCAAGGTCAGTGTTTCCTACTTTGACAGCTTCAACAATGGGAAGTGGAGTATGAAAGCTTTGCTTCTCACTACTTGATACCGTCGTCTGCTAGACCGAACTACACCATGTCGTCTTTACCAAATCAGCAACCAAGCCGTTCTCGGATTTCAACATTATGCAGATTCGTTTGGTTGATCCTAAGCTTGATGTCTACTTTGATGAACCCGATGCTATGGAAGATTCGAATATCTTGTTGAGATTCAACTGGTAAATGATGATATTTCAGCCCTTGATGTTGCGCGAAACTCTAACGCCAAATGTCACATTTGTCAGTCCTGACCCAAGTTGTGACGTGGCATGTCCTAACGGATGGGCACAACTGAAGGCTCACGTCAAAAAGGATCATGGCATGCTCATGTGGTGCGTTCTTTTGCTCTGCGCTTCCTAGAATGTAAAAATGTTGAAATGCTCAACATTACCTTCTAGTGATCTATGCACAAGACACAAAAAGATATTCACACACGAGCATTCGCTATATACACAATCCACACTGAATCGCCATTACTCGACTGGTGATCCTGATGATCCGTCATTCAAAGGACATCCAACTTGTGGATTTTGTAATATGAGCTTTTATGGTGACGACGAACTGTATACGCATTGTCGAGAAAAGCATGAGCAATGCTTCCTCTGTCAACGAGCTGGTCATCGAAATCAGTATTATGTTAATTGGGACAGTCTGGTACGAGAATCGTTTTTATTTCTTTCAAGACGTTTCGGCGTTGTCCAAGACTGAAGTGAGGGTCTTTTAGAATCAACACTTCAACCATGATCATCATCCCTGCACGGAGCCAGAATGTCTAGAACAGAAATTTATGGTGTTTGGTTCAGATCTGGATCTCAAGGCTCATCAGGTTTGGTTTCATTTTTAGACGTTGGTTCATCAGCCGATTCTAACTTGACTTTCGATACGCAGCTTGAAGTACACCGTGATTCAAGCGCAAAAAAGAGCTCAAAAAGCAAATACCAAGCAGTCGATGTCGGATTCACTTACGCTGGTTCTCCTTCAAGGAACAACGCAGATCGGTCCAGACCATCCCGTAGCAGAGATGACAATAGTAGTAGTGCAAATAGTAGTACGAACAACAGGCTGCAGCAACGTAATCAATATGCTGCTCCCGCTGGATCGTTAGAACTTCCTGAGAGAACTAGGACACCTGTGGCTCCATCTCCGGCAGTTACTGCACAAACAGTGAATACACCACCAGGTCTTGGAGCACCGGTGACGGCAACATCAGCAACTACACCGTCTTCTACGCAACAACAGCAGCAACCCTCGCAACGAAAACTACGCCCACCACCGGGATTTGGAGCTCAACTCTCGTCGGCTGACAGTAATAGTGCAGCTGCTATACCCACATCCTCGTCACAAGCACCACCCTCACCAACTAGAGCTCTAGATCAATCACCTTTAACACCTGATGCCGATCTTAATAATATCCTAACTTCGCTGTTATCGACAACACCCACATCGTTATCGGAATTCCGAGAATCTTTAAGGCAGTATAGAATGAGTTATACCACAGCAGATGATTTGCTAGAAAAGATGATTTCTTTGGCAATGATTGGTCGTGGAGCTGTGTCCAAGATACGAAAGGATACAGAAAACGAGGTTGGGCGAGCATGGACACGGCTAGGTAGTGTCTTGCCAGATACAGAAGGAGAAGGTATCCGTGGAATGCTACGAGCTTGGAATGATTGGAGAGCAAAGGTATGGTGCTTCCTGATGTCTCCGTTCCGGCCATTATTCTCATGGTTCATATTTTAGCGTGATGGAGATACCTCAGCTACACTTTCAAGCTATGCCAATCCATTATCGAATGCCTTTCCACCAACTCCAACATCAAGTAGCAATGGTGGCAAAGCCAGAGTACTAGTTATAAAATCAGCATCATCACGACAACGAAATACAGGTACTGGAGCTTGGGCAGCTTCATCTAGTCGACCTCCGTCACTACGTAGGAATATAGTGTCTAGTGCTGGCAGTGTCTCTAGCAACAACTCGACCATATGGGATCGACTTGCTGATGAAGTTACAGCCGAACGGAGTGGTGCTAGTCCAGCAAATAGTAATACCAATGGGCGTCCGGTAGATTTCCCTACATTAGGAGCATCCTCATCGTCGTCTTCTGCCACGGCTGCATCACAGTCACTGTCACGCCCGAGTTTCGTAGAAACTGCTGCATGGACTCCCACAGTGTCGTCATCATACCGTAATGCAACCGGTCAGGATCGATCTGGATCTTCACTTTCGCGTAATCGTGAAGATGTCTTTCCAGCATTACAAAGAACTGCTTCAAGTGATCGACCTTCCACACCGTCTGGAGCTTGGGGTACTAGTACTCCTGTAGAGGAAGCTTATGTGCCAGAATCACAAAAAAAGAAAAAGAAGGGAAGACAAAAAGATATCCTTTTGCAATTCGGTTGAGCTGCTTAATTTACTTTGAATACTAGATTTTGTAAGTAAATCGTCTTTTGCATAATCGCAAATATATCTTTAGACATTATTCTAACACATTTCGTCTGAGTTCTTCTGGCTCTGTGGCAGAAAGCGGTTTTGATCTTGATCTGTTGTCTCATAAATTTCCCGAAAATCACAGTTTTACTTCGGAAGTGTATTTTACGAGCCATCAAATATAAAGTTCGCTGACGAAAAATGTCTGACTCTGAAGCCTCAGATGCCGGGGAAAGATCCGTTATAGAGGAGCTCCCAACTGCTCAACCTGCTCCTCCAGGTAATTTGTTGCGCCCGTTTGAGCAAATTGTTCGTTTTAGCGAGAACAGCTACAATACTGCTGATGTGTCAATATAGCATAGCCACCATTATTACAATTTTATTGCCTTGTTTTCATTTTAAAACCTTTTTGCTTTCTCTTTAGGAACGACCGCATTTCATTTTGTCTGGTAACATTATTATGACGAAAATGAGAATGGCCTGATGCACAGAATTGTGAGACTGAGGCGTTTTCTTCGTTTTAGCAAATCAAAACTGGGATTCGTTCAATGGAAGGATTCTGAAGCATCTCTGTATGGATACTTTGAACGGACGTTCAAGGCGACGACATGTACCCTGAAGTTGACAGAGTCGCTAGAACAATATTGTCTAGAAATTGAGGTAAATCCAACTTCACCAATTGTCTGATCCTATTATTAATAACCCCTTCACCTTGAAAAGGTTCCAAATGGTTATGCAGTGAGTGTTTTCAGACCGTCTCAAGAACCGCTTGTTCAAGTCACGCACCGGAGCGATTAGGATTGTCCACTAACGAACGCACGAAATATAGGTCGCATTTGAAAAGATATTCAAGAAGGGTTTGGCTCAAGAAATTGATCGAATCCACGGAATTCCCACGATATCTAAATGGAAAGATGTACGGCTCATGTCTTCACTCGGCAAAGCTCCTGGAACCACTGATCCTAAATCAACTGGACACTCGTCAATGGATCTCTTGGTTCAACGACTGGGTGCTCTTCGCCAATGTGGATTACAACGACAACGAGAAATCGACGGTGTCCTGACCCAGTGGGAAGCTCTAAAAACTGAGATTTATCGACGACTGGGAGCTATTGATGAACACTATTACAAGAAATGTGTCGAGGAAATCGTTGCTAGATTGGAATTGGTGCAGAACGAGGTCTTGGATGCAGTCAAACGTGATTTGGGAATGATTGGCGCACCACCTGCTCACGACGACGATATCGGCTCAGAGCCGAGAAGCCGTATGCCAACTGGAGGTTATGGCATTGGCGGTGGTATTCCGCTATCTGTCTTGTCGACAAGGCCTTCATCACCAGCTCCAAGCACGCCGCAAACTGCCAAGCTAGAGCTCGATGAACACCACGTGAATGACACGACGCCAACGTCATCTGTGGGAGGGTCGGCTACTCCCACCTCTGGCCATTCCGCCACTACACCCATATCTGCATCAGTGACGTCGCCCATGTCAGCAGGCAGCCATTCACGAGTAACCTCGATTGGTCATTCGAAACTGAACCCTACAAGAGATTCTGCAGCAATAGAGCAATCGGTTGGCCCTTCAGCGGTGGTAGTAAAATCTCCAGTCAGCGGTTTGAAACCAGAAACGACAGCAAGTCCCACCGTCACTCGTGGAATCCAAGAAGAACCAGAAAACGATCTAGAAACTGAAGACATCAGCACTAAAACACATGCAGTAACAGAACATGTCGAAACCGTGGAAAAGGCACCAGTTGTTGAAGACTTCCAAGACTTCACTCCTAAAGTTGAACCCACTAGTGAGACTCCAGACGTGATATTACAACCACAAGATGTTGAAACTGTAGACATTACAAAGGAAATCACCAATCCAGTCACGCACGAAATTTCGTTCTACGAGTCAGCAGAGTCAGAATCACTTCCCAAAACCGCAACAATCATTATCGACAACGAAGACGACCGTATTCTTTAAAGACATGCAAATTTATCTACAACAGAATACAGCAAGTGGTTATAAGTTACATGTGGGGTTTACAGCGAGTTGTTAATATCTGTGAGTATTTGGGAGACGAGATTGACTCGTTCACGGACCTTGTCCTTGTCTGTAGCGACAGTCCGTTCAATTAAGACTGTTGCTTTGTCAGGGTGATAAAGCAGGAGCTGCTCTCTGATCGTCTTACGTCGTTTATCGGGATCTGTATACTGTCCAAGCAGAAACGATATGACATTATCCTTTGTTAGCTCCCGGTTAGTACCGACAGGGAGTGGAACATCAACTAGTCGGACTATATTTATCGGATTACTAGACGATAGCTTGGATTTAAGTACATCCCAGCCATCTTGATAGGCTTTACGAGTTGCTGCGGATTTACGTAGTTTCCTTTCTGCTTTTTGACGCTCTTCTAGCTGTAGAAGCTCCAATTTCCTGATTCTCTCTTTTTCTAGCATGGCAGCAGCCCGAGCAGCCGCTTCCTTCATATGTTCTCTAGCAAGACGTTCTGCCTCGAGCTTTTGTGCAGAGTAGTCATGGGCCCACAGCTTCTCGCCCCATGACTGTGACGACGAGGATGCAGATGCCGGTACAGGTTGCTTGGATCTATATCTAAGTGGCTTTACTGATTCGTAAAAGCCTTCCATGCCTCCGTGATGGTCTTTATGTTCAGCGTGCAGTTGATCCAATATACGTTCCTCCCATTCATCTCTAGATGGAATATGATGTGGTAGTGTTCTATCTTGATTATCTATGTCGTCGTCTATATCATATATAGTGGGATTTCGAGGAGGAGTTATGTTGCCCAAGTTTGGTTGATATTCATTCAGGTCCGGAGAGAGCTTCCTAGAAGGTCTTTTATGATCGTCGTCCTCGTCATCCCGATTAGATTTCTTCCTCTTGAATCGCAGCTTCTTTGACATATAAGGTTTTTGCTGATTCTACGTCCTTTGAAATATTTTTGAGTGTTGGCGAGGAGACTGAAAGTCAGATTGTTGGGGAGGTCATTCAAGGTGAGCGGCATCATTTAAATACCTCTTGATATTTATCTAAATCATTGAATGCCCTGCCGCTCGTCATTAGGATTCGCAGCCAAGAAAATGGAAC
Organism: Synchytrium microbalum; assembly: GCF_006535985.1. Classification (NCBI taxonomy): domain Eukaryota; kingdom Fungi; phylum Chytridiomycota; class Chytridiomycetes; order Synchytriales; family Synchytriaceae; genus Synchytrium; species Synchytrium microbalum. The sequence continues at coordinate 233,400 of NW_022158375.1, forward strand.
AAGACGAATTGCAGAGGACGCAAGATGAAATCCCAACCGCTTCAGCTCCCAATGACGAATCTGTAGACGCGCCATTGAGGCCGAATAGACCAAAACCGCCACCACCGTTGGATTTGCAGAATACTGTAGGGGTCAACATTGCGACTTCATTGTTGGCCTCACAGAGCAGCCCTACCACATATAAACCAAGGAGATTCACTGCATCTGCTACTATGATTCTGTCTCCACGTCTCGGATCAGATGGCGTAGGCAGTCAATCCAACACGCCGCCATTAGTAGATTCGCCAATACCGAAGGCCAGTGAAGTCATACAGCCATCACCTGAAATACTACCGCTGTCTATATCACATTCAGCATATAGAGCCATGCTGAATGCTGGTGGTCCTGGAAATCCTAGTGGAACAGGAGCAACATCCACAGCTTCGCCGAACTCGCACACCGGAAGTGGTGACGATTCTTCATCAACAAGTGGTAGGAACAGTCTCACAAAATTGGATTCTTCTGCAAAACTATTGCTGCAATCGAATGGATCTCCTGTATCCGTACCATCGAAACCACTACGTCGGACACTGTCGACACAAGAAAAATCAAAACAAATATTAAGCATGCCCAGTTTGATAAGAGACCATGGAGTGGAAACTCCCTCGCTTATATTGGAATACGCCCCAGACTCACCTAATCCCAATGGCATTGGTATAATATCACCTTCAACGCCCTCAAATGTCTCGATGAGCATTGCTTCGAGTTCTCCATCAAAGGGATCTCTGGGACGATTTAGTGTTTCCACGAATAATACAGGATCTCCTGCGTCACCATTTCGAAAAATTCCTGGAGTAATGGCAACGCAATCTCCACTGAATTCTACTCCGAAACGCAAATTGCCTACGACCAACGCTTTGAGAAATTCAGTTGGCTCTAACGACTCTGACTTTGAAGAAAACGGATATCGTCGATCTGGTCAGCTGGATAATTCTGATGGAGAGTTGGCCGATATTTTACGAGACTCTGAAGAAGTCAGACCGAATCAGACCGATTTTCTAGATGATAGGGGAGCCTCTTTTGATTTGAGGCGTGAGATGGTTGCTGAATTACTAGCAGCTAAAGAGAAGGCTGATGCTGTCATCAGTCTCGTGTTGGGTTTACCAACTCAGTCTACTGGCGACATCACTGCGAGAACGCCAAGTAGTGACAAGAAACGTAAATTGATGGAGCCATCAGAGAACCTGTTGAATGTCAAGCTTGTTCGGCCACTGTTGCATTCGAAAAGCTGGCCTCCGTCCATATTTGGTATGCGTTGATTACTTGCTATGATATGTAAACCACAAAGCTAAACCAATTCTTTCCATAGCTTCGCCACACGACTTGCTCCTGACGCAGATTGAATCTATTGGTACTCTGATCATGCATACGCCAGCATCGGCACTCATCAATACACAAGTAGCTGGAGATTTTATGCGTTCGCTACAAGACTTGATGGAACAATCAAGGAGAATGGTGGTTGGAAATGCCGAAGCGAATGATTTGCTGACCAAGTTGCTGTTTGTGTTTGCCCCCGTCAGTCGTGTGGCAGAATCCCTAGTAAGAAAACACAAATTGTCGGTTCAGTCTATCGTCGAGAATACTAAACCTCACTCAAACTCTAGTATGAATATGGAAAAACAATGAGACGAGTTAGTTTACACGAATCCGCACCGTCTTCGGATGGATCCCCGCAACATCGACGTTCAGGTCATCGATCGTCAGACACCAAGCATTCAAGGCCATCGCACACATCGATACGACCAGGCGCACCTCCATCCGACTTCCAAAGAACGGCCTCCAGTCCTAGGCTGGATGAAACTCGCAAGCTGCTGAAATCTGAAGGAAGACAATTTGTTCCGCAACATAAACGACAGGCACAATCTGAATCGTCCATACAGTTTATTTATACCGACACCTCTACTCCCCCTAAGCCAGAAACCAATCAGAAACCAGAATTTTTGAAGTCTTCCTCCGTGAATGAGTCCGATTCGGATTTTAGTGCTGACCACACGCAACCGAAGACTCCAACTCATCGAGGATCGAAATGGAGCTGTACTGATCTCGATGGCATATCAAGAGCACCGTCAGAGTTCTCTACGGCTCCGCCGACTACATCTCCGACACGACATGCCAGTCTCAACGAAGGTCAACCGCGATCTTCACCACTCGGTAGTACACCATCATTGGGAGGTAGTAGTGCTCAACTAATGCACCTGGGTAGTATGCAATCGTTTGACTCAATGCCCAACAGTCCCAGTCTATCAAAGTCATGGTGGCATTCGAAAGAACGAGTAGATGATGGTTCACCTACACCAAATCTTCAAAGCAATTCCAGCAACACCAAGAAGGTAAGTATTTTCCAAATCAGAGAATGACCAACGATATGAGCCCAATGCCTAACTATATGCTTGAATATAGGCACGACCAATGTTTGCGTTTCTGAAGACCATTCGACATGCATTTCACGGTAGTTCAGGAGCCCTTGCGCCAACATCCATGCCAACATCTCCAATATCGACATCCGGAACCAATCTTCATATATTAATGGGGTCGAACCCATCGTCGTTATCCATCAACGATTCTAGATCACAATCTTTTGGCTCGTTGTCTTCTGCGGGTCGACGACAGTCAGCTCAGGCTGGGTTTCAAGCACCAACATCAGTGCCATCTGGTCTTGGGTTGACCCTCAATACGGATAGCAGAGAAAATCCACCAGATTCGCCAACCGTCAAATCAGATCGATCTGGTGAAGCCTCGTTTTCTCAAACACCACCCTCAGGCCGAACTCCACTTTCCCGTGTGCTCTGTAGGATTTGCGAGGAAATGGTACTGGCTGAGACATTGGAAGAACATTCCAAAAGTTGCGCTGTGCAACAAGAGTGTCATTTGAAGCAGTATGCTTGTGATTTGAAGCTGAAAAAGTTTGCCAATGCTGTTGCTGCCCGAAAGGAACAGCTAAAAGTCAAGGTATGTTTAATGCATTCCGACATGAGAGCCATTGATAACTTACGCAATTCATCCTAGGATTATGACGATTGGACGGACTGGCAACATATGAGAAAACTTGCAGAGACTCTCGAGACCAGAGCTTCCAAAGGCGCAAAACTGTCCGACGAGACTGGCAAAAAGAGTATTGCCAAGTGTGAAAAGTATGCCAGCCAAGTCAAAAAGGTTTTGGATGAGGGATCTAAATACGCCAAAGTTGAGGTTCAAGTGTTTAGTATTGGTAAACGAATTCACGCTGTGGTAAGTGGGGAAGAAATCAATCTTCGCATTCAATAGTGCCTGTCAATTTCATCGCGACTCTCGCTAATGACACCAAAATTATTTTCGTAGCTGGAGGAGAAAGCACAAATCCTGGCCATTCAAGTCAGACGTGTTCATACTACATCCAACTTGCAAGATACCCACGGTTCAAGTGGATCATTATATGATGCAAGCCCCAACAGAAAGAAAGATCCAGAGCAACGACATTCCAGGACACAAGTCGACAGAGTCGTAAAGAGGAAGAACAGTGTGACTAGTGTCTCGAGTGAACGAAGTGCCAATCCGAATTCCCATGAAGCTGATTTGTACGCTTCTGATCGTAACAGAGACAAAGCACCAATCAACAAGGGCCGCTTCATGTCCATTTTTGCTGCTTTGATGAGGGGGCCAGCCACTCGACCGAGATCACCGAGTGGTTTATCAGGAACATCGGGAGGAGAATCAGATCGTGACCGGCGAAAGCAAAAGATACCATCGATTCGGGACTTTGAGATTTTGAAGCCAATTTCTCGTGGTGCTTTCGGGTGAGTTTATTGACTTTTAACTGTTGAATCTGTTTGTATCAACTGTCTGATGAATTCGTTCTGTATTCTGATCTTGTAGAAAGGTGTACTTGGCCAGGAAAAAGACCACACAGGATCTGTATGCCATCAAGATTCTGAAAAAGGAAGACATGATTCGAAAGAATATGGTCGCTCATGTTTTGGCTGAGCGAAAAGTGCTGGCCTTGTCACGAAATCCTTATGTTGTGAAGCTGTACTATGCATTTCAATCTCGAGACTACCTATATTTGGTCATGGAGTATCTTATTGGCGGTGACTTGTCGACTCTATTATCAGCACTTGGAACATTCGATGAAGACATGACCAAGATGTACGCTGGTGAAGTGACATTAGCTCTAGAGTATCTTCATGCAAACGGTATCACGCACAGGGATCTCAAACCGGACAGTAAGTAGTGATAATAATGTGATTTGAAATTGCGCAAGCATTCTAACTTTATGTTCTTGTTGTGTAGATATGCTGATAAACCAAGAAGGTCACATCAAGTTGACAGTGAGTCTTAAATCATTGTCGTTTTTGGCGATTCCAAATCTTACGATTTTGAACTGTACAGGATTTTGGACTCGCTCGCATCACCGTTCAAGACAAAGAATCGGCTTTAAGTGCGGAGAGTCCAGAAGAGATGCTTCATGTGAGATCGCCGAGTCGCTCCTTGTCCGAAATGACAAAGTTATTAATCAATCTTTACCAATACGCTAGCACTTGCAGCATCTCAACACTTTGGCTCGACGTACGAATGTACGACGGTTAACCGAAGAATCATCGTCCGTGGCACCAGACGGTCCCTTGTCTCCAGAAAATGCACATTTGCGCAGACCATCACGACGTGTTCGTCACGAAAGCAAAGCACTTCTAGGAACACCAGATTATCTTGCACCAGAACTTTTACTGGGTCTCGGCCACGGTCCCGCTGTAGATTGGTGGGCTTTAGGAATATGTATCTTCGAATGGGTTGTAGGCTTTCCGCCATTCTCAGATGAATCACCTGAAGCCATTTTCAGAAATATTTTGAACCATGATATCGAGTGGCCTGAAGATGGCATACCTACAGATATCAAATCACTGATCATGGGGCTTTTGAATCCGGACTCTCACACTCGTTTCAAGGGTCCTCAAATACGAGCACATCCGTTGTTTACTGGAGTAGACTGGGATCACCTCCGTAAGCAAACTGCACCGTTTGTACCGACACCACACGATGACATGGATACCGGATACTTTGAAAGTCGAAATCAGCGCCCTGATATACAACGATTATCGTCCTTGTCGATACCGCTTGGTGGTTTTAACGAAGCAGTACATAAACTCGATCCCAATGCCGAGATCTTGGGGCATCGTAAAGAAGCAAGTAGTGATAGTCAGCCTATATCACCCACAACACCAGTAGACCATAATAAAGCAGAGGGTGTCTTGCCAACCTCCGAATCCATTTCAAGGAGTCCACTACCAGAGAGTGCTGGGCCTTCCCGTGATAATTTCTCAGTGTCTGCATCAAGGCAACGATCCGTCAACTCGGGCAATACTCTTGATAGTCGAGAGTCATTACGAGGAAGTGCTCGTATCCGTGGTAATGATGTGTTGTCAGGAATACTAAGCTCTATGAACGTGTCACGATCCGGCTCAACATCGAATGTCAGTGACGATGGGTTACTGGACAAAAAGTCATCTACCAAGACCAGTATGTCTAAACTACCAACCAACAACAGCACCAATCCTCCACAACCGCGTAAAAGATCCGTGTCACAGACTGCTCTAGATCCAGACCGAGCAAGTTTCATGGATGACCTTAATTCCACCATTCCTCGAAATGCATCTGCCGCTAGTTTGGACTCACAGTTTGAGCAATTTACATACAAAAACGTTGACGTACTGGCCTCTGTGAATGACGACGTAATCTCTGGCTGGGAGGATCAAAAATCTCGTCGAGGCAGCTCTGACACACATGAAGAGATCTTTAATGCACCACTACAGAAACGACGAATATCAAATACTCTTGCAATGCAATCAAGGAACTCGCCTCATAGTAGCCTCGGTGACCTTGGCAAAAAGAATGGATCGAAAACAGATCTGTCCTCCGTGAAGCCGTAATTTCATCAAACAGAATAGATCAACTACAGATTTGACCTCTTGAAAGCCATGAGCTTTAAATTCGCCCAATAATCCATAATTTAAGTTTTTTATTGATTACATTTTTATTAAGTTCTATTCGTGTCGCTAGTTCGAATAGTTCTCGCGGCCTATTTGATGGACTTGGATCAGTAGTAACTGATCTGCTACCAATTACCAATTTACATCTGGGACTACTTGAGCTTGCTTCGTTCCTGGAATTGCTGTTGTCTCGAGGATTTCCTTATACGCGATGTCCTTGTTTGAAGAGGATGAAAAGAGGAACTTTCTTTTAATAGGCGTTTCTTCTTAACGTCAAAGTGATCTGTACTGGGTCTGAACTCGTCACAAAGGCGGAAAGAATGTCATATCAAACGAATTATCTTTCTGAAGTGAAGGCGTTCGAGCCACGAGAAGATGTAAGACATCTATATTTAATTATTTCAAACATCGCTAATTAATGCCTCGTCCATATAGTCGCTGCTTTCATTCAACATCAAACATTTGGAAAACAACATTGACGCGAATCTGATTGCAATTGGATTAAGCTCGTGGAGGCAGTACGGAGTCTACGTTCAAAAGATCTCACTTTAAGAGAACTACTCGTACCGCAACATGGCACCCTTGCACTGGGTTCGGGTTTTTCTTTCGATTTCCCTTTCGGTCCAGTCAGATCAAGGCAGTGCTGTAAACCATCTTCAAACATCTTATACATCCATCATAACTACTGCCGGTAAAGCTACTACTTGTGTATGATAGTCCAGGATTGAATGGTAAGAGTGTTGACCTTGCTTTATTTGCATCGTTTGTGTCCTGGATCTGGAGTTCGGGAGTCCTGTCGTTGTATACGAAAACTTTGGTCTCGAGGTTTTACCCAGATCTTGACTGTATTCATCCTCTCACTAGGCAAATTCTTTTGTCTAAAGCTACAAACTGGTCGACTGGACAGAAGGTGCGTTGGACTGCGATTACTGATTCGTCACTGCCCACTCCATGTCCTCGGCTATCAATACGTTTCTCTCGAACCCACGATAAGATTCTCACTGTATTGCTTTATCGACTAGGGTGGTCCTGGTGCTGTTTAACACTGCTCGTTTCTGGATCAGGAATGTTAGTTGGCTGATTTTTTTGCTCACAATGTCAAACTTTCAATCCTCCTCGGTCAATACTCAGATCTTTAACGTATTCCCCCTCTTCCCAGATCTGTCCAGCTCCTCTTTAGGGCGCCACAATTTGGGACTTGAAAAAGTGGGTTGTACTGCACGGTTTTTTTTTGAGAATTGTCTGGGGTTGTTGCGTCGTTGGGCACCTAGTATGTTGAAGCGACGACTCAACAATCGGCTGTTTTGAAGGACCCGATTACCACCTGCGCCTAGCAGAGTCATTCGGGCCTCCGAAGCGGTTAGTCCAAACGTCCTTCTTATCCTGATGAGAGTTACGGGAGCTTCGGCTCCCCGCTGTCGGTTGGTGGGGCGTCTCATTTTCTGGAACCATGCTGGACTGCTGGCGAGAATGCTGATGAGTGGATATTTACCAAGATGTACTTGCAACGCTCAACTCCGGGCAATTCAACTCTTTGAAAGTTCAGTATACCCACTCTAACGTGACTTACTCACGCTTCGTCACAGGAGTATGGCTGATATTGATGCTATACATTTGCGGCCTCGTCCTGCTACAATAGAACGTGTTGCAAACCATGTCCTGTGCGCAATAAATTCTCAAAATCCTCGCCCCTTCTCCATCACCACCTTGAATTGTATTGCAAACTCGTACCGCGACTCTTTGATTCTTTGGTATCTGCTGATCGCTCGGAGGAACAAGTCTGGGAATTGGTCTGGGACTGTTTTAATCACGACTTTGATACATTGCTCCCCACACCTGGGATTGGAGAACGTTCCTCTAGTAGTGCAAGTTGAAAAACGGTGCTATGTATATGCAGTTGCAAGAGCTGACTTGTAGGCCGAAAGCTTAGATCTCTCTTCAAGGCCTGCTTGCCCAAAACAAGATTATTGCCAAAAGTGGTATTGACATGCCTGTTGCTGATACATCGCTGACTTAAACGCAAAGCACGAAAAGAATTGGAGCAGGTAAAATACATTTCTACGCACCTGGTTACTAGGCTTTGTCACTTAAAAACATGGATGGCTTTCCCTTGTTGGCCGTATTCGGATTTGGGGACGTTGTGAAAGAATTGATGACTCCTGGCTCGTCTAAACGCCGACTGACTGAATCCGTCAAAGAGCTCACCAAATTGCTGGACTGTACGCTCCAAGTGCAAAAGAACTCTGAACGTGCTTATCAAAGCGCGCTTTCAGACGCAATTGAATGCCAAAAGCGGGCTTCATCTGGACAATGTCCAGTTTGTTGGGAGAAACAAGTCAATCGAGCTTTGGCGTGTGGCCACGTCTACTGCTCTGCCTGGTAAAAATCGTTGTTTCCGGTATTTATTCAGATGTAGTCGCATAGAGCTTACACTTAAATCTTTTCAATAGCATTCCTCGTATGGCTCGGAACGTTTGTCCCAGCTGTCGAGTTGTTCCAATCATTTTGTAAGAACCTGTATAAGAGTTTGAACAACGCTTTGATATTGATCTCATAGCTCCAACGCTAGTTCGAATAGTTCTGATGTCCTATTTGATAGAATTGAGTCACGAGTAACTGATTTAATACAAATCTACAGCTGAGATTACTTGAGCAGGCTTCTGTCATCTGGTTGCAATATACAGTGCAAGAAAACAAGGTGCTGAGCAGAAACACGACGTCGCAGAGAGTGATCGGGATGAGAATAATTGGTATGCCCTATAAAACCACACTTTTCATGTACTTTTTCGGTTGACACTCCAATTTCGTCGCTTTATGTCAGCATCACATAAGCATCCAATACTTTGAGCTTCATATCCATCCATCGATATCTGAAACAAAAGGATTGCAAACATGGTGAGTTCTGACTTGTAGTTAGTATCGAGAGCTGTGATATAACTTCTCTCTGCCTGGAAATCCCTTCCTCGTTGCCATATGGACTGGGGCCAACACATTCAACGATGTCGTGCGATGGATGTGACACTTGCATTATGGGAGAGAGACCTATGCAAATATGAACTTGAGAGGCGCCGATTGAGGATTCAACAATGAGCTTTAATTATTGGCAAAACAGTTGCCTGAACAGGGGCATTTGACAAAAGCTTGACATTTGGGGCAGACATACACGTGGACAAATCGAACTAAATAGCTACAATGGAGCTGTCAATAACAGAATCTAACAAATTTACGTACCAATTACTCTTTGCAGGCTGACGAAACTGAGGGATATGATGCCGAATATGTAGGTTTCGACGGTTTTTTGGCTGTCACTATATACAGATACTAACGAGCTATGTATAATTTATAGGCGGCTGAAATGAAGAAGAAGCGCCAATTCAGAAAGTTTACTTTCCGTGGCGTTGACTTGGATGACTTGATGGACTTGAGCCCAGAAGATGTATGTTGATTCATTTTATTATACAGTAGGACCGATATGATAGAAGGAAAAGGAGATTGGAATGTATCGGCATTCAACTTTTACCCACCCTTTGCACGATCGTTGAGAGTCGATACAAATACGGTCAAATCAAAACATCTAACAATGGAGACGCACAGAGAAACACACTCATTTTTGATGCCATATTCAAAATGATCTAATTCATTTTATATAATCTCTAGCTGATGAAATTGGTACACTGTCGTGCTCGTCGCAGGTTTATGCGTGGATTGAAGAGAAAGCCTATGGGTTTGATCAAGAAGCTCCGAAAGGCAAAGAAGGAAGCTGCTGCCAACGAGAAGCCAGAAACTGTAAAGACTCACTTACGAAACATGATTATCGTACCTGAAATGATTGGTTCCGTCGTTGGTATTTACAACGGAAAGACCTTCAACCAAGTTGAAATCCGAGCTGAAATGATTGGTCACTACTTGGGTGAGCATTTGATGATGATATATGAATATTTGATGATGTTAACGCAGATAAGGAGTCTTGGACTAACTCGCGTTAAATGTAGGCGAATTCTCTCTGTCCTACAAGCCCGTCAAGCACGGAAGGCCAGGTATCGGAGCCACCCACTCCTCCAGATTCATTCCTCTCAAATAAGGTAAGCTACAGTGGTCATACCTTCTTTACATTACGTTGTTTCTTCTTTTGATCTTGCCAACACTCTTAATCCATAATTAGGCTTTTATTGCAATATGTTGGATTTTGCCATAAGAATTGTAGAAATAAACACCAAACCCTGGTCGGGGATGATGACTAGCCTGTGGATTTCGTGACTTAATATTTCGCTTGTTTCAACTGTTTGAAATTCGAAGAGCGATTCATGGATCTTCCATAGCATTTACGTTTTTGGCACGTCTAAATCGCATTAGATTAATAAACTGGCAGCGATGGCTGACTGTGTTTTTTTTGGTGCAGTCGTCGAGCTTGCCTTGCTTTTCTTTTTACAAAAAACCAATTCGTTACTTACAAAGATGCCCAAAAACAAAGGAAAAGGAGGCAAGAATCGTAAGAGGTATGTTCCTAGTGCAATATCCTTGGTAGCTATGCGGGTCTATGTCGCTTCGTGTCGGTTTGAACAGTCTGGTCTTTGCAATTTCGTTTTTGAGACCAACGGAGCCGTCTCATCTGAAAAGTTTATTGATGGAGTCTTTTCGTGCGGCAGCTTCTCTAACGGATTTCAGTATATATAATATGCTATTGCCTTGAACAATGTGCTAACCTGGTTTTATGTGTAGAGGGAAGAATGAGAACGAGTCAGAAAAACGTGAATTGGTCTTCAAGGAAGATGGACAGGAATATGCTGTAGTGACCAAGATGTTGGGAAATGGCTGGGTAGAAGCTCAATGTATTGATGGAGAAAAGAGACAAGCACATATAAGAGGTGCCTTCCGAAAGAAGGTTTGGTAAGTGTGCGGGTTGATGTGCAGTCTGGATAGGTAATCGCTCTATGCGGGAGTAGTCACTTACTACATTCTCTTTGATGATGATCTGCAGGATCACAGCTGGAGATGTTGTTCTGCTCGGGTTGCGAGATTTCCAAGACTCAAAGGCAGACGTCATACTAAAGTATACGGCTGATGAAGCAAGAATGCTAAAATCGTATGGTGAAATTCCTGACAACATCAAGATCAATGAAACTGCTATTGGTATGGAAGAAGGAGATGAAGAAGACGGTACGTGAACATGCGGTTTTTATGTTTGGTTTTGATGAGATCTGTAATCTCTGCTCTGCACCCTTTCGTGGGAGCATGAAAGATCAATTAGTGTGTGCGAGCAAATGAGCGCCAACACTGACTCAATTCCTGTGTTTGTAGATGGTGTCGAATTCGACATTGACGAGATTTAATTTCTTTTCGAACCGATGCATATAGAATGTTTTGCGCTGCTCTGTAAATGTAAATAAACAATAAAGTCCACGTCATCCTCAAATCATCCTCACGTCGTGAATCGCGTTTTGTGTTTCTAGTATGGTTGTGCCACATCATCAACAACACCTGCTCTTTGCAATATTACAGCAATGAGCGGCAAGTACAACTCGATATTCAAGGAGGGAATTCTAAATGGCAAGATTATGTAAGTTCCTACTCTCGATTCCTGCTAAGTTTGGGCAACTTTCGCAATAACACATTTTACACGCATCCTTTCAATCCAGTATCGTAACTGGTGGAGGAACAGGTCAGTTTCTGAGTTTTCGTCTTCGTGACCTGCTTTGTCGAGTCCTTGCTTGCACGATTCCATGGAAGACCATCAACACTTGAACACATCAAACCCAAGCTAAACTTCGTATCAAATCAGGTCTAGGACGAACTCTCACGCATGAGCTTGTATCATTGGGAGCTGTGGTCCTAATCTCTGGTCGACGTGAGGCCAAACTTAAGGAGGTTGCTGAAGAAATAAAGTAAGGACGACGTTGTTTGATCATTCTTGGGTATCCAAGGCCCACAACATTTACACGATTAAATCTAACGCTTCCGTTTGAATTTGTCTCAAAAGAACGATTTACGGGCCAAACAAATGCCACTATGCCATCATGAACATTCGTGATGAAAAGCAAGTCAGAGAAGTAATGCAGGGTTGGGTCAAAAAATTCGGCTATATCAGCGCACTCGTAAACAATGCTGGAGGCCAGTTTGCATCGCCAGCCGAGAATTTGCCTACTAATGGATGGAAGGCTGTAATTGATTTGAATCTGAACGGTACCTTCCACGTCACGAAGGCCGCTTTTGATTTTTACTTGAAGGAGCACGGAGTATGTTACATACACGGTTACATTCTCGTTGAAGATGCTCACGAGATGTTTTTAGGGTGCTATCGTCAATGTTATTTTGGACGTACGAAATGGAAAAGTGGGAACAGTACATTCAGCGGCCTCGAGATCTGGTATTATCGCCATGACGAAGAGTCTCTGTTTGGAATGGGCCAAGTACGGAATCAGGATTAACGAGTAAGAACAGCCAAAGTTTTCATTTAATTCCAGGCACACAACTGCCGGTTCTGGTATACCTAATATCCTGCGTTGCTATATAGTGTTGTGCCTTCAAAGATGATTGGTTCTGGAATAGCAGGATACCCAGAAGCAGTTTGGAAGAGAAGAGTGGAGCAGAGCTGGCGCAACCCTGCAGGACGAATGTCGACTGAAAGTGAATGTGCCAACGCAATAACGTTTTTGCTAACACCTGGCGCAGCCTACGTCAGTGGTGTTATCGTTCCGGTAACTGCTGGTGGGGATTTGAGAAATGGGGACAGTGATGACGGTCTGTTCCCAAAGGAATCAAAGTTTCCTGTCTACCTTGGCTTTGAAGAAGAGACATTCATGGAGACTCTGTAAGTTATCTCTGGTGCGAATTTGGAAGTCATTGATAAACCGATTAATTTGCAATACCTCTATAGCGAAACGCCAGAAGTCTTTAGAGATTTAATGAAGACGTATTTGAAAGGTGGAAAGTTATAAAGCTAATGTAAGAATGACTTTGTAGTTCCAGTCTTTCAAACATACAAGATATTCAGTTGGAAAATATGAAGTAGTTATGATTTTTCTTCGTCCAAACATACAAATTGTTTATAGTTTGGATTTGCGTCCGATTTTGCGGTAGTCTCGCAATAACTGCTTAAATGATTCTGGCACTTTCCTGTTGGATTTAATTGGGATGTTAGGAGTCATTCATAACTGTGCAAGTAAACAAAACACGTACAAGTCTTCAATGCCAAACTTTTCATCGAATCCATTGTCTAAAAAATTAGGAGACAAGGTGTCAGTTTGCATTATCAAGTGAAATGCAAAACTTGCATTCAAAGTGCCTCTGCTTACAGACTGGTATATGCGATTCCTTAAAGTAAAGTGGTCTTCCGTCCATTTCTGCCTCGCCTAACGGTTTGTAGACATTGTGAGCAAATATAAATCAAATACTCCAACAAAATTGACATCGTAAATCGACTTGCCTTTCTTGAGATGAGCTCCTGACGTGGTATAGTGAGTGTATCCGTTTATGTAACTTGCGCCGTGGGATAACAGCCAAACTACCGAGGATCCAACTTCGGCTTCCGTCTGTGCTCTGCCAGCTGGCACCGTCCCCATCACTTGTACAGCGGTCTTGGCGACTTCTGGGGGATAGTTTGCCATACCATTTCCTATAACGCGTTCAGGCACTACATTGTTGATTCGGATCCCGCAAGTTGGTCCCCATTCAAGACATAGTGTTTTCGTTAGTCCGATGATGGCAGAACGGGCGGCGGCAGTATGTGCCATCGAAGGATAACCGTTACGGACGTTGGCAATGACGTTGACGATAGCTCCTCCATTGTCTTTCATGTACGCGTCATAGCACGCTTTCGTCAACATCCACATTCCCATGAGGTTGAGCTCGACTACGGCCCTCATCCCGCCATTGGTGAGATTGCCTGCAGGTACAGTGTATTGACCACCTAGGTGTAAAGTAATGAGTATTCAACCTTCTAACAACATCATAGAGTTTTGTAACTTTGCCTGTTTGTAACGTACCTGCGTTATTCACAAGACCATCGATTCTTTGATATTTTGCCATGACACGATCCACCAAACTCTTCACTGATGCCTCGTCACGAATGTTTACAATCTGAGGGTCACATCGACCAGTACCATACGTAATTTGGATTTCAGCAGCGACATGATCCAAGTTTTCCTTCTTGCGAGAAGCAATCACGACTATGGCACCAAGAGAAGCGAGTTCATGGGCAATGACTCTGCCGATGCCTAAGATTTGGTATGAATGTTGATGAAACTGTGTGGACAAGCACTTGATGAAGCAGGAGAAGAAAGAGGGGAAGGCAGTAACTGACCTGTGCCTCCACCAGTCACGATACTAGATACAAAAGTTGCAAGAGGTGTGTAAGGCTTCAAATGTGTTGTTGCGGATTTTTACAAAAATCAACAGAAAGAAGGCCTTACATCACTTGGTCTTTGAACAGGTCACTGCGAAAGACACTGTTGAATTTCATCGGCTTCAGCACTTTGGCCATGACTTGACAGCTTTGTGGTTTGCGTTCAAATCTTTGTTCATAAACTAAAGTCACACACAAGACACAATCCTGCAAATGGTTTGGGCGAGCTTTAGCTCGTACAAAATTTTGTCCAAAAGGAAACGTGACATCGTGTACAGATTTATAGTAAGATTACGATGCACGCGTTCTGCTATCAACCTGGATCATTCGTACAGCTGATATATCAGCTGGATCAAATTCCAGAATAGTTATATACATCTTACAAACATAAGTACAAAGATGCAACATTTGCATTCAGTTCACTAAAAGGAGTACGGGAACTTGAATAATTCGTAAACTCGTTCACATGGTGTAGCAAACGAGTATCCCTTTGAAAGAATTGAATGGGAACTATGAGAATTTACCTAGTAAAGCATCTCATTAATAGCTACCTTTGGAAACAGTGGACTGCTAACTGGCACATTCCCTCTCAGAACACCACATACTCGTCCATCGTGTATCAAAGGAGCTCCAGACGACCCAGATGGAACTACCACATCAACGAGCATGGAATGTAGCTCATCGTAAGTTCCCGTCTAACGAAGGGAATGAATGATCAGCAATTTGCATCAATAGTAACAACAAGGAACTAAAGCAGCAACGGTTATAAATACCCTAGATTCTCCTCCTATCGAGTTCCGATACAGTTTAAGTTGACATTTTTCAAAATGCCATTCATCGGCGGTATGAGCTTCCAATTGGGTGTCGACTGGCACAGGATAGGGTGTCGTTGGCAAAGGTACGAGGTCTGAAACAGCACCATTTAATTCTGGTCCAATATTCAGCAACACCAAGTCCAAGGCAGGACTAGCAGCAACAGCTCCTGTTATCGGGTATATGTGGCCTTTACTACTCAAAGCAACTATCGATTCAAACCCAAGAAGGGGATTGCAACGTCAACCATGAGTGACAATTTCTCAGCAAAACATTACACACCACAAGTTGCAATTCCCTTAGAGCTCGGCGGCAGCACGGGAGCAATCATATCAAAAACGTGATGACAAGTCAATATGTAGTTTGAGGCCGCAATGACGAAAGCTGATGCTACGTCAACGCGAGCATCTAGAGATCCAGCAGGATTCGTGACTACATTTGTGAGAAGTAGAACTGAATCTGATAATGAGGTTGATATTGGTTCTTGTGAGTAGGGCAAGACAATGTCACTTTGAATTCCACTCGTCAAATGGATTTGATGTATCAGGGTTTCAAGGCGTAGTAATGACTGTAGGAGGGAATAGAGCTTGATTAGCTGATTTACAGCAAAAATATTTAGTCTCAAACCAAATAGAGGCCTTACTCTATGTTTCGGTTGCAGACTTGCGAGCAGGTGTTCCTTCAACTGTGGTGCAGGCAGACGTCGAAAGTCATGGTGGAACCGCCGAGTGTGAATATGCTGAGCTATTAGTTTTACATGACGTCTCATTTGTAAGCGATTGGTAGAGAGTATGATGGAATCGTGCGAGTTACAAGTAATCGCAAAACATGACAGTCAATGTGGATCAAAGGACAACAACAATCAAAGTATCCTCGATATAAGTTACGAAGAGGATTGAACGCGAATAGGCCATGCTTTATCATCGTATTTGTGGGTTTATGTGATGCATGCATTGTTGTTTGAGTCGTTTGATCATTACACATTGTGGGAAACGATTTACAGTGTCACGAAGAGGCAGCCGCCGGAGCATCCTTGGTGAGGGCGGCGATGTGGTCGATCATCCGTGTGTAGAGGAAGGATGGGGAGGAAGCGAGGTCAGATACTGCTATTGTCTTTTCAGCTCCAGTGCCTAGACGGAAAGCGTCAGCAAACGAGATCGTTGATGTATATCCATCGGTCAAAGATGCACCTGTTTTGATGGTGATAGAGTTGGTTTTCTCATCAGCTTCTCTCGTTGTGATGTTGATTTCTGGGTTGATGAATTTAAGCCTTGGGAGTTCATTCACGCAAAATAGCCTACGTGAGCCTAGTTAGAATCCTGTTCATAGATGAAATCAATAGAAACTTACCCAAGAGTCCTGTATGCTGGCGATTTTTTTCCAAGCACGACTGAGATCGAGATATTTGAAGGAAGAGCCTTTTTGTTGCCAACCGCTAGATTTGTACGTAAAGCACTGACGCTGAAGGACTGGAGCTTCATCCCTTGTTGCAATAAGTTTCCTTTGTGAGATTGTGGACGCAAAAGCTTCCAAGTTTTTGGTTTCTTTGCAAAGTTGATCATTTCACGGTTGCTGCAGACGGGAACGTGTTTATAGAATGCATTCGGCTTTGATTATATTGGCATCGTACTCACGTGAACCTTCTCAATTCAACTTTAGATCATAATCACACGTCCAGAAAGACCGGAAAGCACCAACATTTGAAGTCAAATAACCACGATATGTCTCACCACAAGAAAGTTGGCATGATCGGCCTAGGAGCTATGGGAAGCGGTAAATACCATCCAACGCCGGAAATCGTGAAATCTTGCAGCAAGCTTTGACATGAGTCTTACAATTTCAACAATTGCCTACACACTGCTCTGAAACGGACGCTTCTTAGGTATTGCTCTCAACCTGGCAAAACACTTGAAACAAACAAACAATCCTCATCCGCTCTTGGTCTGGAATCGAACAAAGTCAAAGGCTGACGAAATACTTGCCAACGGAAATGCTGTATTCGCTAACGGAGGTGTCACTCAAATCGCCAAATCGGTTGATATCATGTTCGTCATGTCCTTTGACGACCAGTCTCTCATTGATATCGTCAAAGCCTCCTTGGGTAAGAGTGAGATCGAACATGGGTGGTTTGCATTTGGCAAATCTAATCTTCAAGTTCGAAACTGATTCATTTGCGATTTCCAAAAATCGCATTGTAACCATCTTACCTGTGTTTATATAGCTGCTCCTGCCAAACGTGGTCTGATCATCGTTGGAATGCCAACGGTATCGCCCACCTTGACTCAACAATTATCGAAACTCGCTTCTGCTGATGGCAACGTCACCTACCTCGCATGCCCAGTGTTTGGAAGACCCGATGCTGCACGTGCAAAGACACTCGTATCTGTCGTTGCAGGACCAAAAGCTGCCAAAGAAACTGTCAAACCCTTCTTGAATGGTATTGGCAGAGCCGTAATTGATTTGGGAGAACAGCAACAAATAGCTTCAGTACAGAAACTTGTGGGAAATTTCATGATTGTCGGCATCATTGAATTACTCGCCGAGTCAATGACTTTGGCTGATCGCAACGGTTTAAGTCGTGAAGATTATCTAGCGTTTGTTACATCCTTCTTCCCTGGTAATCAAAACAGCAGTTTTTTGATACCATTCGCTTTATTACACTCTGATTCAACTATTTGCTTTTAATTAGCACCTGTGGTCATTGGTTATGCTACTAGAATGGCTAAAAACCAATTTGAAACAAATGGCGGAAAGGATGGGTTTGGGATTTCTGGAGGTATAAAAGACGCCTCGCTGGTGAAAGATTTGGCTGATCAATCGTCCACGAAAACTCATATTGTAGACATTGCTCTGCAAAACTTGAAGAAGCAATTTGCAAAAGGAGTTGCAGATCAAGATTGGGCGTCGTTGGCCGAAGTTGTTCGTGAGGTAACTGTCCATTATTGCCCTCTCAAATACGGATTTTCATTTTCCTTTTCTTAGGAATCTGAACTGAAATCCCGCTTGTGATGCACGACGTTTCTGTCAAGTCATCAAAAGTTGCTTGATCGAGCTGAATGCTTTGACGTCAAACAAATAAAGATAATTTCTGCATGATATGTTGATGTGCAATATGCGATTTGTTCTATATGATTAAAAATACAAAGCAACGTAGAGCAGCAAAATTTATGTTTTCACTTTTACTGCAGCTTCAAACGAGAAAATCGAATCTTCTTCGGTTCCTCTTGCGACAAGTGATGCACGATACAGCTTTACTAGTGCATCTTCAGCTTGTTTGGCTTGTTGTGCATGTTGTTCGTGCTTTTTGATTGGATCACTTTCTTCATTCCATAGTGTTATCTAATTGGTTTTTTCATATAGACTGCATATGAGTTTCAAACATAATCATAGTACGTGCGTTTTCAAACTTAAGAAGACTCACTGGTGTTTGCAAGTAGGTATGCGCGCTTGGAAGAAGGGGGAAGTGTGGTGGTATGTGATCTTTACGAGTGCCAGTGGTGTCGTCGACTCGGATCATTGATGAGGCTGGGTTGATGTACTTGTATAATTCGACATTCTTTGCTTCGAGAGTGGGTTTTATTTGGATTGGAGCTAAGTTGTGTTGTAATTGTCAGTCTGCTGTTGTTATTCTGAATTCGAGTTTTCGCGTCGTCGAAACCGCAATAAGAGAGTACTATCAGTCTTGACAAACCTGTATCTTGATGAATTTCAGCAAATGATTGCAGGTCTCCAATCGAAATCCTGAACTCGTCAAAGACAAACAGGAGGTCAAGTGGTGTTGGCATTGTTCGAGTCGCATGTTCAGCGTAGGACTTCACTCGACTACCAAGCCGATGCAAGTCTACGATAAAATAAAGAATTTGGAATAGTTTAGCTAGTGCATGGTTGCTGTTACTCCAGCAATTTGTTGCATCAAAAAACAAGAACTTTACAAGCAATGAGAATGTCTGTCAATACGTCTACAGCTCGAGACGAAGCCTCATCGAATCCAGTACGGCGTAATTGAGTCGCTACAATAGCTCGAAGCAGTTGAATTTCGTAGGGAGACACCATCCTTTTTGAAGTGGGTTGCGAAGTTGGAGACACTCATCATCACGCTTCACGAACTAACACCGAGAACAAACACGCCAAATCACGAGAGTCGACGCGTCTTGCCACAGATTTCCAATTTATATTGCAAAACATTCACTTATTAAACTCATTACTCTAGTTTTCCATCACTCGAAACAATTTAAGCCCGTTTTTACTGAGGCTTCGGTCTTAACTATTACTAAAGTTGGAGGACTCAGAGGTATGGAAGGTTCAGACGTATTACTTAGGCATCAGTCTTTCCTGCTACAGAAGTTAGAGGTACGGACGGGTCAGACGCCTTTGCAGCCGCTGCTTCCTTCTTTTTCTGGGCACTAGATGATCCTAGTTGATACTACAAAAATCAAGTAGTTAGATCAAATCGTTTCTCTTCACCAGCAGCTCTTATCTGCGGCTCATACATTTTTGATGAATAGACTGCATATGAGCACCAAGATCGAAAATGCAATGGCAAGTCGCCAGGCACTATCTATCGCTGACACATAAGCCGATATGGCTATGGCTTTTTGATCCGATGGAAGCGTTTTAACATATTGAGGATTGTTGGCAATTAGTTGAGGGTTGAGGGTTGGAAGGTCTCTCGCCAAATTCTTTACTAGCAAATCTTGGAAGATGGCACCAACAGTTGCGACTAATGGAGATGAATGCAATTAGCATATTGTCAACGTGGCAAACCAGAATACCAACCTCCAACAACGGAGCCCAACTGCTGAAAGAAACTGGTAAGCCCAACAGCGACGGCGATGAGTTCACGAGACACCTGGAAGAAAATGCGTGGAGGCATCAGTGATGTTCAAAGGCGACGAGCTCGTAGCCTCGAAAACTTACAGCAGCTTGAACTGCTATTATTCTAGCTCCAAAAACGAGACCAACCCCTACACCGGCAAGGAGCTGGGCAATTGACTGGAACCAAAGTGGTGATGTAGCGTTCATAAACGACATCATCACAGCACCACCCGTTAAAATTACACCTCCACACCACAAAAATGGTCTGTAGATCCCAAACACGGAAATCATGATTCCAGACACTAGTGAGATGATACTGACGAGAAACTATTAGTCATGTTGACTTGCAACAATGCTAATGCAGCCAGCCGTTTCAAGCTGTAAATGGTTGTCACTCACCTGACTCCAAAAACGAATGGAATTGTTTTTAGGCCGGCAGTCGTCGCCGAGTCTCCAACCGTTACTTGAAAATAGATCGAAACATAGTAAAGCAACCCGAGGAAAGCCATTCCTGACGACGATTTCCTGTTAGTTTACATAGTCTCTTGGATTGCATTCACCATCACCATTTTCTTACCGGTAAAAGCACCAAGGGCAAACGATGCTACAACCGTTACGTTTTGGAACACCTTTGGCGGGACGACAGGCTCTTTCACTACATTTTCCACCACGATAAAAGCTATTAAGAAGACTGCGGACAAGACGAACAGGGCTATAGTCTGAGGGGCACTCCATCCCCATTCTATTCCACTTTGCAATGGAATAAGAAGAGAAACAATGCACAAGATCAAGAGCAATGACCCAAGGTAGTCAATCCTCCTCAGTTTGTCCATCATAGTTCTGCCTCCTACAGCGCTTGCCCTTCTCGGTAAGAAGATGGCAACGAGAGTCATTGCAAGGATTCCGAAAGGGACTAGACAAAAGGGACAGACAAAATTAGTCTGCAAACTTTTGTTGAGCGACGAATTGTAACGATCTTACTATTGATAAAGAATACCCAGCGCTGTAGAGTGTTTGAGTATGGTCATGAGAAGGATTCAGAGATGGAACCAAGATACCAATTTTTACATACCCAAGTCGCCTTTTCGGTAAAGACTCCACCTAGCAATGGTCCAATCACAGACGAGATGGTAAACGTCATGGAGAAAAGTCCAGCTGTCAGGTCAAACAAGGATTAGTATTTGTTGCAGCAACATTGTGCAACAAAAATGAGGAGGAAAACAGAAGAGTATGGATGGCGTTGTCTATAAATTGCTGGAATGAAATAGCTTACTGTATTTTCCTCGATCACGCATGCTGACGATATCAGAAACAATAATAAAGACTAAGGGAAGAAGCTGGTGAGACTGGCGAGCCTGTTCGAAGGTGATTTCAATATCACAGAGCAGTACTAACCAAGACTGAATATGCCCCCGCCCCCGAGGCCACAAATTGTTCGTCCAACAATGAGCATTATCACTACAAATTACAAAGTAAATCGGTCAATGAGTTAAAGCTGCTCGTTTGCAAGGGGTAGAATGTAGTGTTGAATATGATGATCATTATGGCACCAGATTTGGATGGGACGCCTTACTTGAGGTTGAAAGGCCTGCAATTAGTGAGCCGAGTTCGAAAAGGAAGACCGCGACGAGGAAAACTGGTTTGCGGCCAAACACATCTAATTATAGCAATAGAGTCAGTAAGCGTCCAATCTTTGGAATGGAGATTTAGTTACCAGCGAATCGACCATAGAGTGGTGACGTGGAAGTCGCTGCGAGATAGTAACCCGTTCCAAGCCAAGGGACTAGATCCAAAGACTGAAATTCACTTGCGATAGTTGGGATTGCAGTGCTAAAGGAAAAAGTTATAATCCTGTTTTCTCATTGTGTGTGGATAGTTCCTTAAAATACCTGATAATTGAGGTATCCAGAGCGAAAAGAAACATGGAGGAAACGAGTGAGACCAGCACCATCACAACTAGAGGAGTGAGGAATACTAGGCGTTAGTATGACGTATACTGCAGACGAGATCGTGCTGAGTTAGATGGAGATTGGCTCGACGAAGTGCATAATTGAATGGCGGAGAGGTTGAGATAGGACGTTGGTGAGTACGATGGCAAGTGTTGTATGTAAGGTGGTGAGGCTCAAGACTGCATCCATTTTGCAACATGAGAACAAACCAACGGGCAGGCGAAGTGCAGACGTTGCGATCTTCAACAAAATGATTCCAAAGCATGGCAGCAATGGTCGTCTATGTGGAGCGTTTGGGGTGTATGGTTGCAACAATTCCAGTCGATCTGACAAATGCAGCACGAAGAGCAATAGTACACGACGAATGTGCAAGCAAACACAAAGAGGAAGAGAGGGATCTCTCAGGAAGGAGTATCCGGTTGTACTTACATTGAAATTTGCCCAGTTCCATGTTGGCTCCAATGGAGACGGGAGCAGCAACTTTTGGGACTGCTTGTTCCTCATCGTTGCTCATCGTCCGAGCAGGATCATCGTCGTCTTGGACCTTAACGACCATAACTGATTTTTCGTCCACAGGAGCAGTTTCCTCGGCTCCCATTGCGATCGTTCCTGAAACTAACAAAAAACTGTAATTGTGAGAGAAGTAAGCCTAACAAGTCGAGTCCGGTTAGACGAGGCATCGCCAGGCATCGCTGTACTAGTGGGTATAAAAGAGGCACGCACCGAATAATCCTACCGTGCTATAATCTCGATACAACAGCACATCGCTTAAAACACAACCAATTTCCAGCACATTTTCCTCAAAATGGAAGAAGGCGAAGAGTTTGAACAATATGAGAGCAAGAAATCAAAGAGACTCGATACTGTCGGCAACGAAACCACTATGAATATGAATACTCTACTACATGCAAACATCTTGTCATCAACCTACTTCAAGAACTTATACGACTACAAGACATGGTCCGAAGTCATGGCGGAATTAAAGAATGAAGGTAAGCCATACATACAACAAGATATATTTGTGGTCGTGGACTTGGGACATTGCTTTTTGTTGTTGTTGGTGTGCTGGAGTGTCGCTGATTGATACACTCCTTGCTACGGACAGCACACACCCACTATTAAAATGCTATGTACTAACACTATGAAAACAGTCACTTCACTAGGTGAGCATCCTCCCCCTCACTTCCTTTACACACATCCATTGCCTATATATAGGGTAAATCGATGTTGGCATTATTGTTGTTTTATCACAATGAGAATATTGACTCGATAACGTCAATATGCGAATATGCTACTCCCTTCTTCTCAATCATTTTATTTCATTCGAAACTCCCTTTTCTGACTTTTTTCCCGCACATCCATTATTTCCTACTACAGAACCATTCTTGAAGGGAACCGTTCCATCCACGGCTTTTTGCATCCTCTACAAACTATGGACATTGAAACTCACCGTGAGGCAACTAGAACGCATGGTCACTGACCCAAAGTCGCCGTATGTACATCCCTATGCTGAATTCAGACACATCACCATACATTCCCAACTAAGTCATGCATTGAATGCATTTGTAGACACGCTCGAGCTATTGGCTTCTTGTATCTCAGATATGTCTGCAAGCCTGATCAACTATGGGACTGGTTCGAGCCGTATCTCGACGACGAGGAAGAAGTCCAATCTGAAGCAGGCCCACGTCCAAGATCAATGTAAGCAACCTGGACAAGAGAGAGATATCTCCCGCTCTCATCACCTGTAGGAAAGTGCTAACCCTCGGTGTTACCCCCTCTAGTACAATCGGCAAGATGGTGAATGATTTATTAACTCAACAGAAATGGATTGGTACAGTACTTCCTCGCATACCTGTACCTATTGCACGAGATATTGAAAAGAAACTCAAGGAACGACCACCACCAAAGGCAGCTGAAGGTGATGAGGATGATTACATCATGGAAGACCCGCTGTTCCCCTCCAGAAATGCTACTGCTGCTGTTGCTTCTCCCAGAGCATCTGACGGGTGAGCTTGTCTTGGATTTTTTTGTAATATTTGCGTATGCCGCCAGGACTATGCGAAAAATAACTGGACGCGTTTTGTAATATCGAAACTTGACCCCTAATACTCACATATTCTTTATTATAACTTAGACATCGATCCCCTCCTGGTGCAAGGTCTCCTCGTGATGACCGACGAAATGATTACGACAGGCGTGACCACTATGACAGAGACCGTCCATCTGGTTCTAGAGATCGTCGTGATCGAGCACCAGACATACCACGTGATGACAGACGTTATAATGATCGACGATATGATGACAGACGTGACAGATATGATGAGTCAAGGGATAGGCGAGACAGATATGATGATTCAAGGGACAGACGCGACAGATATGATGATTCGAGGGACAGAGGAAGATATGATGACCGTTCTCGTGATCGTCGACGTATGTGAATGTTGTTTGGTGTCTGGTGTTTGGTTGAGATGGCTTGAATAATCTATTTAAGCAACAATCTTCTTACTTGACCTTCTCTCATGATTAGGCTCTTCAAGCCCTCGAGGAGGAGACCGACGACGTGAACGTGATCATGAGCAAAAGCGAGAAGAAGAAGCTCGTCGTCGAGAAGAAGAAGATTTGCGAAAAAAGAGAGCAGAGGAAGAGTCCAAACGCAAAGCACAAGAGTAAGCTTTTAAGAGTGTTTTTTTGAAACAGAAGACTCGTTCAATCTAACGATTTTACTACATTATTAGGAGACTGAATGCACTGAAGAAGGTCTATGGATGAAGAGACTGGTTTCTTGCCCTCGAATGTAGTATTCGCCCTTGAATTGTTCTCGCACTCATGAGTTGTATAAACGTAGAAGCGTGTAGTCAAAAGTGCAAATAAAGTAGACGTGCTCATGAGCGAGTTTTATCGAGCCTGTTTCTGGTATTTCTCTGCGAAGATTGGCAAAGTCACTCACAAAATACCAAAGATGCAAATGGATGTCGATGAAGAGGAAGAGAGGCAGCCTGAAGGAGACGATAGTACGAAGCAATATGTCTGGGAAGGAGCGTACGAAATGTCTTGGCAGCAAATACAAGAAGATGATGAAGGAACATTAAGATCTGCAGTTGCAAACATTCTGAATAGAAAGCGAAAGAGGTAATTGTGAGCAAAGATGATTTTACAGCTTTAAATCTATTTGAATATGTGCTCTATAAAGCACTTGACACGGTCGCTGAAATTTATAGCAACATTTGCAGACATTGAAAGCTCACGCATCGTTTCAAATAGACCACAACGAGATACCGCCGCAGTACGAAGAGGAATTATTCGCAACTTGTATATAATCCTTGATCTGTCTCGATGCATGCTCGAAGGGGACTTGAAACCAACAAGGATCGAAGCTTCCATCTCTCTTGCCAAAACATTCATTCAAGATTTCTTTGATCAGAACCCATTGTCCAGTCTGGGCCTCATTGGAACGCGGGACGGAAATGCTGAAAAGATTACAGAGCTGTCTGGTAGGTGGTGTCATAATTCTTCCTTCTTTTGGTGTAAATTACTTGGACTGCATCGCCTGATTACTTCGGTGTTCTCACTGTTATCATCATATCTATCGTCATAGGAAATCCTAGCGAGCACATTGCAGCTCTGGATGATGACAAGGCTAAAAAGGATGGTGAAGAAGATAAGGAGAAACTCAGTCTACGAGATGTCCGTGGTGAAGCCTCTATACAAAATTCTCTAGAACTAGCTCGAGTGTCACTAGGGTATGTGATTATCAGAAAATCCTTCAAATCGTCACTTTTCGCTTGTTGCTGCTTCTCATTGCCATCTCTATTTCCAACTTGTGTATGTAGCCATGTACCAACACACGGATCACGAGAAATACTAGTGTTGTTGGGCTCCTTGTCAACAGTAGATCCAGGATCAGTGTTTGATACCGTGGATGCTCTCGTTACAGACAAGATTCGTGTATCGATCATTGGTCTGAGTGCTGAAGTTCAAATATGCAAGGAGATTTGTAAAAGGACTGGCGGTAGGCTCTTTTATGCCTGATAGGCAGACTCTTTTATGCAGCAATACAAGCGTATGAACTTTTTAGTAACCAGATATCTGAAATACTAGGTGCATACAATGTTGTGATGGACGATCAGAACTACAAGGAACTAGTGTTGAAGAATGTACCACCACCTGTCCTCACAACAGAAAACTCACCTGCAAATATGGTGGAAATGGGCTTCCCAAAAAGTTTTCTTGCTCCTCAAGCAGTCCTCTGCTCATGGTAAGAAGACTGCATGATGATGATGATGTAGATAACATCTTGAAGCAAACCTTTCCGTCATCTGCTTTTTTCCTCTGTATCATTTAGTCACCCAAGACCAATTCGACGAGGCTTCAAATGTCCTCGGTGTGATGCCATCGTATGCGATTTACCTACAGATTGCCCCATCTGCTCCCTACCATTAGTATCGTCACCGCTATTGGCACGATCCTATCATCACTTGTTTCCAGTACCAGAGTTCAGAGAATTGGATCATGATCAGATCGACTGGAAGAGGTGTGTAGCGTTTGTGTATCGTCGGTCACTGAAACGAACGAGATTTCTCACGAGGGGGCATCCATTTTTTTCAGCAATCAAGAACGATGCTTTTCTTGTGTGCAGGCATTTGAGGAACCACTAGGACTGGCAACACCTAAAGCGATGCTGCTACCCACCAGTTCTTCAAACGGACCAGCACTTCCATTACCTTCTGGTGTATACGAATGTCCAAAGTGTACAGAGAAATTCTGCTCAGACTGCGAGTCATTTGTACACGAGACCCTGCATCTCTGTCCAGGTTGTAGCAATAGTAGAAAACCAAGGCAAAAGCCATCATAAAACAGCCATATACTTTTGAATATAACAATTGCATTTAAATTAGAAACTGTTGTGCCATACAATGCCTCATTGCTAAAGATATTTCGGACTACCAATTATGAGGGGCTGCGATAAAAAAAAACTTAATTTCACTAGCGATTTCTCAGAGGATGTTACACGACTTTTTTCGATTTAGAGTATTGCGAGAGTTTCTGGGCGCTGATTGCCTGTTATTTGGTACTGTACCAAAGCGTTGTACTCGTACCATTCGAATGAGCTGGAAGAAGGCTCTAAAAGGGCGTGTTGGGAATCAGTTCACAAAAAATTGAGTTTCGCAGTAACTTAACGACCTACTTTTCCACGTTGACTCCAGTTTTCGCAGAAGTTTCAATAAATTCACACTTCAATCTCTTTGCAAGTGCCAGCCCTTCCTCTCTCGTGACCTGCCTTTCTGATGGCAAATCATTCTTGTTTCCCACCAGTATTACTGGCGTTTTTTCATTGTCTTTGACTCTTACAACTTGATCTCGAAACTTTTCGACCGCTTCAAAGGATGATTTGAGGGTTGTCGAGTACACGAGAAGGAAGCCTTCACCGTCTCGAATCCATTGGTCTCGGAGGGATACGTACTCGTCTTGTCCGGCAGTGTCGAGGACCTCGACTATACAGGACACGTCATCGACAACGACCTGGTATGAGGAGCCGTGAATTTTTAGTAATCGTGATGGAAGCTGCATTCAAATCATCAACATGCCTGTTTTCGATAACTATCTTCAATGGTTGGGTCGTATTGGTCGACGAAGTGCGCCAGAGTAAACTGTGTAAAAGGGGATGATCATCAGTGATGCTTGAAGCTAACAGATTGTGGATTTCCATGGCTCTTGATAGCTTGTTTCTTGCGATTTCCATTGCTCGTCAAGGGTTCATAGTTCAATGATCAGTTGTCTTGACTGTCACGAACTGATGGATATTCATTGCTTGATCATCCATTGAGTGTATAAATGGCGGATCTTACCTGTAGAGTCAATGCTATGCATTACACAAAAGTGTAAGTGACCTTGTGTTGCGAAGATGTGATGAGTTTACTTGCCAGTCTTTCCTACGGCACCATCACCGAGTACTACCAACTAGATACCATGTTAGCTAAATATACATCATCCTTGCTACATGCCGCTTTTGAAAACCCAAGCTCTGCGCAAAAAGTCGACAAAGTAATCTAATTCCGAAGATCAGCTTACCTTGAATAAGGCCCCACCTCGACTCATCAATGTACAAAGTGTTATCAGAGGCCTACAAACAATCTATGCGTGCTGCTTGATCAGTTTGGGGTTTGGAACGGTGGCGGTATGCAGCTTGGGTTTTTGAAGAATGTGCGAGCTCAAACTCACCGCAATGTAACCATGTGAAGCTCAAAGCTTTGCAAAAGAAATTGAACCTTTAATCCTATATTCCATGAAAGCATCGAACGTGGAACGTGCCGATTGCAGAGGCAACATAGAGCATTCGCACTAGCCAAGAATTCCCAACCGCGATTAGTTCGTGACAAGGATGATATATTACGTGATATGCGACTGATTTACATAAGTTTTATATTGGGAGCCTTCTCAGTAGCCCTGAACAAAGAGTCGATATCGACCTCCATATTGTTTGTTGCTGGACTCCAAGTATACTTGGAGCTTGACTACGATACGATGCAGCGGCGAATCTACATAGACGTGTGAAGATGTAAATCAAGGTGATTGATCAGAGGGGAACTTGAGTTGCTCGTTGGAAACACTATTAATAGTTAATAGTGTTTCCACAAACGCTTTTGCCAGCTTTGCAGCTATTGGTACCCATTCACAAGGCACAAGCAACTTACGTGGAGTAGTCTCTCTTTAGGTACTTTCCGTTTAGCCTCTTTGCCGTTTTAGCATTGGTTCTTGTTCTTTGGCCATTGACAGGTAGGTTGTTTTGGTGCCTGTAACCTCTGTAGCAGCCAATGTCGACCAAGTGCTGTATTCTTGCTCTAGTTTCTCTTCGTAGCTCCTGCTCGATTTTGAGTTCGGATAGCTTTGAGGTGAGGGCATTGACTTGTATTTCTCTTAGGTCCTTGAGGAGACAAGATGGATGTATTGCGAGCTCGGCGCAGATTTTTTTGGCGGAGAAGAGGCCTATTCCGTGGATTTTAGATAGGGATATATGGACGGCCTTGTTGTCAGGGAGATTGATTCCGAGCAAATACACTAGGATGGAAGCAATTTGTTGGTTTTTCTTTGTTGCAAGTACGAAGCTGATTGAGTGCAAGAAGAGCGTTGCGACAGCAGATAGGTAGCTATACGAGCGACGATTGACATACTTGTAGTTCTATGGCACTCAAACGGTTGATGAATTGTAAGCTTTGTGGTGGTTTGTGAGTTGTAAGACCAAGTTCGACGTGATGGAGAATAATGCTTTGCGAACGCTAAGGGATCGAGTAGGACGCGTCAAATCAAGTAGCTTGGACAGTATAAAACGAATTTCCTTGTTTGTGCCCAGCTCGCTCTCATCGGTTCCTCGTCGATCGTCCGAATAAATGAGAAATACAACGGAGCAGCCACATCTATTAGCCATACGAAGTGGAGAATGGATGCTGACGCTGATGATGTGACTTGTGCCATCTGCTCGGGGGCTGACTCTTCAAGGGTATGAGCGATCACATCAAGTAGGCAAGCTCATACCAACCTCAAGCTAACATCACATTTCGACAGAAAAATCCAATAGTCCTTTGCGACGGAGATCGCTGCTGGCTTGCCGTACACAAGGTACCCTTGCTTCTTACATGACTGCTCTCTAAACCAACAACCATTCGACTGGACTTTGTTGAATTATCAGCACCTCATCGCTGATTCAAAGCACCGACATTGAGAGTGCTTTTACAATCTAGACTCTGATCAATTCATTCTCTTATTACTCAATAAAACCAACTCTGGTCTCCAACCGTGCACATGGCTGACACATGTCTTCGCTCTTCATTGTAGGAATGCTACAACATTCCCGCAAACATTCTCAATGAGAAAGAATGGTTTTGTGATCGCTGCAGTGCTGCTGTTGAAGTTGATGACACTGTGAGTAGTCTCTTCGTCACTCTTCTTGTATACATTCTAAATCACCTACTTAGACGGTGGTCTGTTGCTCGGAAACCCATGGAGCCCTCCGGTCAATGAGCACTCCGAAAGACACTTGGATACATATCATCTGTATTGCATGGAACACTTCCATTAACTATGTCAGATACAACAGAATTCATGAACAAGTTTCAATCAAAGAATCCTTGTTGGGAATGAAGAGAACATGTTCCTATTGTGGACAAGACAATGGAATTTGTGTTTCTTGCTGTTATGGGTCTTGCAAAATGTATATGTTTTCAAGATTCATATGCCATGACATATCCACCTTGTCGACATCCATGATGATATTTTCACAGTGTTAACTCCCTCTTTATTTAGGGTCTTCCATGTCACATGCGCTGTGAAACATGGCAGCTTGAAATTGATGCCGTTGAAAGATATCGATACTAGGCAACTTCGTTGTATCAGTCATCGTGGCGACGAGGACATGGAGGATGCAACCAGGCCAAACTCCACCTCTGTCGCCATAGATGCAGGCGACGATGATGACGATGATGCGGATGTCATATTCGTCAATGAAAAGGTCGCTCCTCCACGTCGCAGTCGCTCCTCCACGGCTACGAGCAGTCAGCCACCAGACGAAGACAGGAGAACATTAGACCAACCAAGGAAACGAAAGAAGGGTAAAGGCAGTCGGCGAATAACTTCGGATGATGACTCTGATGATGTTAACGATGGACCATCAAACCATGTAAAAGTAAAAGTTGACATTGAGGATACAAAGAAAAGACCGAAAATATCTCCTCCAACTCAACGTCCTCCTACACGTCCTACCCCGCAACCTCTGCCTCGTAGTATAAAACCAATCAACGAACGACCACTACTATATTTGAACAGCCATCCTTCGTCGAACTCCACGGACGTGAATGGCCAGAGAGCAGATAATGTAAATAATAATAAGGCTCTCGACACCAAGAAGACCAAACCTGTTGTAGATCAAATGACATCAAGAAATCCCAGCGTCTCCAACGACAAGATTTCAACACTGCCGCCTGTTGTGGAATCGAAACAAGCACCAATGCCCAATAGTATGCTCAAACCACTGGTGAGACCACTTCATTTTGCAAATATGCCTTTTTCAAACCGAGTCAGCTCACAAATTTCTTTTCTTTTCGCTCAATCATACTCTTAGACCGATACTAGTCCTCCCAGTAACACAAAATCCATAAAGTCCAACGACTCAAAACATCGATCAAGCAGCCTTGCAGGAGTACCAGCCAATCAGCCCGAGAAGGTGTTGAAACATGTACAAGACAGTCTCAGACGTCTGGCTTCCGATATCACACCCTTCATATCAGGAAAGGCCGCTCATGCTAATGGTATTGGACATGCTAGTAATGGTTATGCCAATACTATCAATGGTGGTGATAGCCCTATTGTAGCAAGCAACAGTCGTACCTCTTCCGCAACACCATCTTCTTTAGCAGCAAGCTTGGAGGACATGACTCGTGTGGTCAATGAACTCAAGGAAAAGAACACTAGATTGGAAGCCCAAGTCAAACAACAAAATGAAGACAAGGAGATCTCTATATTCCAAATACAACAGGTAACATTATAGCACTAATTTCCAAACCCGACTGGTAGTCAAAATTCACTTACCCTTTAAAATAGGTGGAAGCTGCTGCACATGACACTCTTCAACGGGAGAAAACCTATGAAGAAGAGATCAGACGGCTCAAGGAAGAGACCGAAAGTCTCAAGAAGCAGGTGGACGAACGAGATGAGACATTACGTCAGAAGGACGAGACCTTACTTCAACAGCACGAGACCCTACATCAACGAGATGAGACTTTACTACGGTTGAGGTCTGACCTGGTGGACGTATTCGATGTGCTGAAGCTGACACGTGGTGTGGCTGTTTGTGATGTGAATAATGTAGATGAATACGTCGGCCACCTGAAGTCCTCGATTTTAGACTGTTGGAATGACGGCTGTTGTAAGTCTTTCGTCGGGTTTGAGTTGACAGCTAACTAATCGTCTCTTCCCCTGACGTAGTGGAAGGAGTTTTAACACGCTCTTCTTCTCAACCAGAGGACGAATGAAGGTACGGATATAAAATGCAAGCAACATGCAAGGCAAATTATTGCATCAAGAGCTCTCATGTAGTTATGTAATATCGCACACTCTATATAAGAACGACCTCTCAAACTAGATTAGAAAGCAAATATTACGAATGGTTTTATAAAAAGTTTATATTGCTAGCGAGAATACAACAACGGGTCTATAAAGAGTTTTACGATGTGTTTGCGTGTCACGTTACAAGGGAGGAGTCAAATTATTGAGCTTTTGCGTCTGTGGATGCAGAAGAGGAGCGAGAGTTTACTAAAGGTTTTAACAGCATTTTCCACCGGTGGCCTGTTTTCAGATGGTTGAGTTGAGCGACAGGTTTTTCGCAAATGGACCAAACAAAAAAGCAAAAATAAAAGTTATTCTACCTGAGCGGGTGCAGATGAAGGTTGTACCAAAATGGTTTCACCGGCACCTGGCTTGTTGAATCCTCCACTCTCCGATTCCAGGGCCTTGTTGGATACAATCCGATAAATTTCTAAGTTTTTTAGTCATGTTAGATATGTATGGTGGTTTCACACACGCTTGCGAGTTAAGAGCTGTGATGTATCACTGACGTATTCCGACCACAGGCGATGTTCTCGAATTTAAAAATACGGTCACGTCATCAAATACAAGACACTAACCTGTTAGAATCTTTTGGAAGGCCAATTCGACGTTACTAGAATCCAGGGCAGAAGTTTCGATAAAGGCCAATCCGTTTTCAGTCGCAAATTGTTTGGCTTCTTCGGTCGGCACTGCCCGCAGATGCCTCAGATCGGACTTGTTGCCCACCAACATGATGACAATGTTTGCGTCGGCATGATCTCTTAGTTCTTTGAGCCATCTGTTTACATTTTCGTATGTGACGTGTTTGGCAATATCATACACCAATAGAGCGCCTACAGCACCTCGGTAGTAACTAATGAAAGACTGTGCATGAGCATACAGTACGTTTGGTTGTAATTGTTAAGTAGGGTGAACGGACAACCACATACGCGCTTGTAATGGCACGGTAACGTTCTTGTCCAGCAGTATCCCAAATCTGAGCCTTTATAGTTTTACCATCGACCTGTATACTTCTAGTTGCGAATTCCACACCAATGGTCGATTTTGACTCGAGGTTGAATTCGTTGCGAGTGAATCTGGATAAAAGATTTGATTTTCCGACGCCAGAGTCTCCAATCAACACCACTATAGTAAGAAAGGGAAAGGTTTAGTATAGTTTCCGCTGATCAGATCGTCGAAAGTGAGAAAGCGCTGTCACAAGTAGTCTCAATCTTTAAGGCAGATCTTGAGTGGAGTTTCCAGAGCAATTTATGAACACTTTGAAACAATGAGATGCGTGATTTCACGCCACCAGCACAGGAGTAGAGTGGAGGTGTGTGATGTATAATGTGTGGGGCACTTGGAGCATTAATATTGCAAACCAGAGAAGCTGGCGAAGATTAGAGTGCAACGAGTGCCGATATGCAGCGCAATATTTTCTGCAATTCCTTGTTTACTTGCCACCC
Source organism: Synchytrium microbalum (assembly GCF_006535985.1). Taxonomy (NCBI): domain Eukaryota; kingdom Fungi; phylum Chytridiomycota; class Chytridiomycetes; order Synchytriales; family Synchytriaceae; genus Synchytrium; species Synchytrium microbalum. Next base: position 266,860 of record NW_022158375.1, read on the forward strand.
AACAAGTGTATATCTTCGTCAAAGACCGCCACATCCAGCCATATTTGGGGAGCGCCCACATAGTAGCAATTCTTAATATCGGTTGAGTGTCAGACTTACCCTTGAACAAAAAGTCGTATTCGTCTCCAGCCGCCATCTTTTCTTGTTGACTATTCTGTTGCTTGCCTTTCCTTAATTGACTAATTTTTTCAGAGCGAGGACGACTGCTTTTAATTAGTCGTTGTTTGAACACAACTGACTCTTCGCCGTCGACGTGTAAATTCTACAATATATCATATCTGAATTTCTACGAGTCGTGCATCTGGAATCTGGGATTCTTACATATTTCCCTTTAAATTCGCTAGATCTTGATTGTTTGATTGTATTTCGAAACACCACAAGCAATGAAGGCTATTGCCGATTTCATGCTCGTGCCGATCGGCACTGCTGTGTCGGTATGTACCTTTTGTTCCAAAGATATCATGATTGTAAGCTCAAGGTGCACGTCAGCTCAACATTGCTCTCTTTTGACAGCTGTCGCCTTACGTTGTCACCTGTCATCGTGTTCTTGAGCAATCCGGATTGAAATATGAACTTCATGCTAATGGAACGGTAAGCTGCAATTATGGGTACAGGTCAAATCGGAATCCTAACATACCAAACAGAATGTTGGCAAGTGTTTCATGGTTTTGGTCTAGAGACCACCTCTACAGATGGTAGATGACGATGCTAAGTCGAGCATGAGATCCTTGATTTAGAAGGAGAATGGGATGACGTGATGAAGTGCATCAAGTAAGGCGAGTCTCCCACTACAAGCAAATGATCGCTGCTAATGTGTTTCGCCGTAGGAAATGCCACGAAGCAGTTCATTCCATGGGATGTGTGCGAATAGCTACCAATATCAGAATAGGCAAGTGAAGTCTCAACGGTTTCCAATGTATCGCAAATTCGAACACGTAAATATGTGATCATAGGCACTCGAACCGACAGAGAGCAGACTATGGAGGAAAAAGTCAGTAGTGTCGTGGAGAAGCTTCATTAAAGGATGTCTTTGTTTACAATGACTTTGACATCCAAGCTTAAATTGTGACACGAGTGCAAAAGAATAAAGCATCGTTCGACGTGAATTTGCACCTTGTTTATCTACGCGATCGCTCAGTATTAACACCTGGAGTCCATGCTAGAACAGCATCATGCCCCTGTATTGTTCGCCTCTCTCTATGAAAAACCCTGATCTTGTCTGAATCGAATCTGAGCAATCCATCCTTTTTTGCATTGGGTGACAAAAACCAAACACCCAAAAACAAGACTTGAACTGTGCAATCAGAGAGAGCTCTCAACGATGCACATCACGAGCAGGCTCTGCGCGTTAGGAACAATAGTTCACCTCTTTCTTTTGCAGGGCACATTCGCCACTGCTACGATTTCCAGCAGAGCATATGGAGTCTCTATAGCCACCACCAACTCTATCTTGTTTCACGGTGGACAGTCGCGTAAGAAAACAGCCAATTGCCTTGTGCATCAGGATCCTAACTAATCCTTCCTCTCACCTCCCTTGCTTCTTTATAAAGCATCTGGAGCTGCCAATACAATCACTGATGGAATAGGATTCCTAACTGGTGGTGCCTTCCAATTGACATACAACAATGCTGGAAACATTTATTACGACACTGTCCGTGAACATACTTGTAACTTTGATCCTTCTGCAAACGCTGCCTACTGTTTTGGTAGGTCATGACTGCGATGTATCCCCACTACAATGAAAACCAACCGTTCAACTTCATTTAAATTCTAAATAGGCGGAGCATTACCAGGATCTTCTAAATTTACCAGTCTTCGAACTCCTTATCTGTGGACACTGTCTTTTGCCACCACCAGCTGGACTGTATGTTGGTTATTTGAATGACTTCTAGTTCCAGCCCAATGTAATTGATATAGAATCCCCCTTTTCTAATCTTTCAATGTTTCTCCTAGTTCCAATCCATCTCATCCGTCAACTCGGCAAACATTGGGCGAGCTGGACATTCGTCATCCGCAATTGGTGATGGACGATTCTACATATTTGGTGGAAGAACTGGAGCTGGAACTCCTCTGGACACCAACCAATTAGCCATACTGAATCCTTACGACTCCACCATGACTGGTATTGTCCCTTCCGGTACTCAGCCCACCAATCGTTATGCACATTGTGGTGTCACTCGTAGCGATGGCAGTCTGGTTGTATTTGGAGGTACCACCGATGCTTCCAACTCGAACGCTGACATGAACGATGTTTGGTAAGATACCTGTTCTTGTCCATGGCTTGTGTTTGTATGTAGTTTCGGACTTTCGGCTCTAAAGTAAAGCAAACTTTATACTTTTGCAGGGTATATAATCCAGTTTCGAATACTTGGTCAAAAGCTCCCATTTACTCCCAATATCTCCCGCAAGCTCGCCACGGGTCTGCTTGTAACATTTCAAACAACTACATGTATGTTTGGGGTGGATATATTGGCTCCAACCCGACAAACGAGTTTTGGTACTTGGACATGACTGCAACAAATTGGGCATGGCATTCGCTACCATTGAGTGGTAACGTACCTCTTTCCACTGCTTATGCCACTGTCTCTTTGGTTGGACCTTATGTATGAATCGATTTCAGCATTGCTGATCCATTTTGGTACCGTAATCACATACTAATATGCTGCCTTGACTTAACTAGGCTCTTGTCTCTGGCGGCACCGCAAGCTTTAGCCCCAACTATGTCTACTATGACTTGGGAAATACTATCTTCATGGTCACTGCACCAACCACTTTATTGGCAGCTGACGGATCACCCTTGCCAGCCAACCCTGGAGCTCCTGGAACTGGTGATGCTAGCGGTGGTGGTACGTCCCAAAACATTCTTGTTTGTGTGAGGTTGAATTTTAACTGAAATTTGTTATGTGGAAGCAGGCAGTGGTAGTACTGGTGGTGGTAGTGGAAGTACCGGTAGTGGTAGTGGCACTGGTGGTGGTGGTGCTGGCGTCGGTGGTGCGCCATTGCCCTCCCCAACTACATCAGGAAGTGTTACTCCAGGAACCGGCACTCTTCCAACGAATGGGGTCGCGACTGTCGACGCTTCTGGAATCCCTGATAACAGGGTAGCAATTGTAGTAGGTAGTATCGTAGGAGCTCTGGTTGGTCTGTTACTCATTGGTCTTGTATGCTACGCCTGGGGCTACCAATCCGAAAGGGATGAAATCGAAGATGACGAAGAAACCTTCTTCCCTGCCGACACGTATAAAAACCCTGAAAAATTCAACAGCAACACTACTAGTTACTCAGCCATGGCTCCATCAGACCAACCTGGTTTATACAACGCTACACCTGCTAATCGAGCTGGTCAGCCAGGATCTATCATCACACCTACTGCTGGTGTCATCCAACTGCCAGTCGGTGATAAAGAAGCTGTCAGTATCGTAACACATTCATACGCTCCCATGATGGCCGATGAAATTGAATTGCAGGAAGGTGATGAAATCGTATTGACAACCATCTTTGACGATGGTTGGTCGATTGGTCTGAACAGAAGGACTGGTCAATCAGGAGCAGTAAGTTGATTTGATGTGGGATAGCGCGCGATACACTTGTGCATCCCATTTAGTCGAAAACACTATGCAACTACTTACTAATATATCATGCTGTACAAACTAGGTACCTCTTAAATACCTCGAGACAAACTACCAACAACAATCTTAATCTAAACCAATCGGACACACATTATGTATAACACCGGGACTTTATTACTTAAAAACTTGCGGGGGGTTGAAGAATATTATTTTTGGCATCATCATTCTACTGTTTTTTTTTCTGTTTCTAGCATTATTTGCGTCAAAATCAATAAAACCCTTTCAAATTCATATCAAACTTGGCGAGACAAGATCATGTCCAAAACGATCATTCCAGCCAATACGAGGGCTTTTTGCTGCCACATCATGCCTGCGGGGTTGAATAGCGTGCCACTCCAGTCAACGCGGTTGATGCACATTCTTGGTATTCTTTCGATTGTTCCAATCTGTTGCGTTGAAATCAACAATTTGAGAACAGGTTTGACAATACAAACTTTCCAAGCAAAGCTCACCTCATTTGAGGAAAAGTCTTTAATCCTCATGGCTCTAACGCCACCAAGGAAGGGCATGCTAAACATATACAGCACTCCATTTCGATCTTGAATGTAAAGTTCAAAAGAACAGAGAGGAATTGGAAAGACAATCCGCCCGATACGTTCATTTCCAGCAAGCGGTGAAAACACGTCAAGACTTTTTTCCAGAAAATTGAAGCATGGGCTGCCGAAGGATGTGGTGATTTTCAAAAATATCGTGTTTTCGTCTGGCTCCGTGACGTAGAGTTCCGATGGCAAAGGAAGACAGAAACTATTTGTAGCATTCTTGACTTTGAATATAGGCTGATCTCTCTGGCTGCTATCTGGTCACAGGAAGGAGAGCTTCAACTTTGCGTCGAATTTATCAAGAATGATGAGCCCTACCGAAAACCTCATAGAGATCACCATTATGGCACAGGCAATGGAAAAAAGGTATTAAATCGATTGAGGGAGTCTTGAGAAACTTCTAAATATTGATGAGTGTCAGTGCGGTGTTTCCGACGTCAGTTTCAAGCTGAAATCGAAAACCCCTTGCATTCAACGATGCACTATTGTTGCTTGCGACACCAGGAGCCAGTTGATTAGTTGGGTTGAAGACCAATGGTTGTGGTGGGGTCAAAATGACGTCTGGAGATACTTTCGAATCCATAGCTAAAAAGTTGGAATCTTGCTGATCGGGAGGTTTCTAATGCATCACTGACAGGATTTACGAGCAGCGATTTTCTCGATGAGCAGCTGTCTAGATGAAAACTCAAGCCCAATGTCCCGTGGACTCTACATCAAAGACAACGCCGTTGGATTAACATCACGATGACACAATTTTTCCTAATATCGATGGAGACGCCAATAGTTGACAAGATGGAGGGAGACCTAGTTGACAAAAGAACGAGTGACGGTGGTACGTACCGTGAATTTTTTTCGACTTGTGCAGTTTATTGAGATTATGGTCCCGCAAATATACTATTATTTAAACACTTAGACACTACTAAAGTTGCTAATTGCCCCTCATATGTTACTGGAATTACGTTTGCGGTCAGCCCCTCAACTTAGTTGTGACCAACCACCTCCCATCCAGTGAACCCCACAACCAGTGTGCCGCGAAATATTTTTGCCGCTTTTTTCGCGTCAGAGTGTGAGTGAGGCTCTAATTCTTTTATGGTGACAGTTTTAAGTAGAAAACGATGTGCGGTAGTTGCGGACATGGTTTAGTGGTGAGTGAAGTGGAGACGCCTTATTCAAGCACGAAGAGATTTCATGCTAACTCGCAGCGTAATTCCAGGTATAATTCTCGCTTAGGGTGCGAGAGGTCCCGAGTTCAATTCTCGGTGTCCGCCTTTTTTCTGACCAAGTGTGTTGCTGTTGGGACATCTGAACAGTGATGTTGGAGGAAGTTCTACGTCGGCAATTCCTACGCAACCTAAAATAGTGCAATTGGCCTCATTCATGTTTATATTACATCATATGAACGTGGACGAACTGTGCTCTTCAACAAGGTGGTGTGGAGTATCAAACAAGCAGACAACAAAGTCACCCTTAGAACACGAGACGGATGTGTTTACCAGTCCAACCATGTTATTATGGCCTCCCCTGTTTCTCAACACAACAAGATGAATTCACACCCGCTCTACCACCACTGTAAACGAGTTCGTTTTCAAAGACTTGCCAAAGTCGGCTTCATAATCAAACGGATTTGCATATACGACAAACCTTTTTGGAGAGAACTAGGCTTCAATGGCGAGATCTGCAGTATTGCTGGACCAGGTACGAAGTCAAATCCAAAAGTTGGATTCGAGTTGAAGTTTTCGATTTTAAATATATTATTTTTAGGTCACTGGGTGGCCGACACCAGTCCAAAGGATTTGTCTCGTGTCGTTTTGACTGTCTTCATTACGGAGTAAGTTGAAGGCCTTCACTTTACCTACAACTCTACTGTCTTGCACAGAGTGGAGGCGATCAACTGGTCAGAACTCATTCAAACACGCAGACATCTGAAAGAGCTGAAACAGCTTGCTCATCACTGTCCTGATGATCGTGCTCTAAAGTTAGTGAATGTCATCGAAAACGACTGGGCCGTAGAGGAATTTAATGGCGGTTATCCAGGTATGTATGTACGTGTCCTCTCCGTTTTCTCCTTTTTTTGGTAACGCATGGAATCTGGTTGGTTACAGTCTCGATATACACGCCTGGAGGGATGACTGAATCTCCCGATGAGCTTCGAAAGCCATGGCTTAATGAGCCAATAGTGTAGAAATGCAAATTATGAATACTTCTTCATCATCTGTGAATCATGAACAGTCTCCGTTACTACCTTCAGTCCCTTCTTCTGCTCAAGTCGCATCGACATCAAATGTCAATGTTGATGATGATGCACAGTCAAAGTCAGTAGCAACAACGCAAGGAGGAATAGTAGGAGCAGATAATGTACAAAGTTTTGCTGGTACGGAGTCAGCTGTAAAATGGACTGGGTACGTGGAGGGTGCTTTTGAAGGCGGTGAGCGTAGTGCCGAAGAGGCTCAGAATACAGTAGCACTCCTGAAAGCCGTTTTGTAAATTGACATAGTCTAAAGTTATACTTGGAATAAAGATGGTTCAATGCGACAACTCAAAAAGGTCTAGATAAATTTATATCTCTATTGAAAATAAGTTTTACTTTTTACTCTTACTGTTTTGACTTTCGACCACCTCTTGAGGAATACCACACTCGAATAGAAAAGTCAGCCGAACACGAAGCTAATATGGCCTCGAAAGGATGGAAGCTGACAGCATATACACGATCTGTATGGCCCTCCAACCTCTGTATTTGCTCGGCCGATGATTCTGTCGTTTGGCAATGTTAGCTCAATGGGACAAACAAAACACCTTCATGAGGGTATTGAAAACAACGAGCGTCTCTTACCTGTTATACTATAGACAAATATATAGGGATCAGCACTTCCTGTAGCTAGGAGTGTCTCTTTTTCCCTAAGTTTTGAGACGTGGCATTTAGCACTCGAACGCCCACCAAAAAAAATCAACTTACGGAACTTCTAGATCCGCAGATTCCGTAGCGTTATACACCATCTCGTCATGGCTTCCAACTCTCCAATCGTAAGGATGGTGTCTATGTGAGTTCCCAACGAAGAAGGATGACTTTATGGGCCAATTCTTATTCTTGTATCCTTTCAGACTATGAGCCACTTGCGGTTGTGAGTTTGGAGCATCATAACCACGGTCGTATACTCGAAGCACATTGTCGTAACTATTGGTAGCAATGTAACGTGGTTCTTGCCGGCTGTCATCTTCTTCTCCTGCAGTAGATGATACAGGACACCAAGAAACATGAGATATGGGTTTTTTTGACGGTTCATTTACGATGGTGTCTATACATTTTCCTAGCAAAACAAAAGTTGAGTTTGGCAAAAAATAAAATCAAACCTCGATTCTAAAAGTCGAGATACCTGTCCTAATGTCCCAAGTCTTTAGGCATCCTAAAGAGTCTGCTGATATGACGTAAAGGCCATTGCGATATACGTATAATGAATTGATCATCGCATCGTTTCGTATGACGAAGGCTTGTTCAGCTTTCCGCCTATCAACCATATTCAAGACATTTCTCGATGTGCCATTAAAGAAAATGTTCTTATCTATGTAAGAAACATGCAGTGTTAAATAAATCATTATCTAATGTTTTTCACAAGATGACACTTTACCTTGAGGGTTAAACATGACACACTGAACAAAACCTTCACTATCAAACGATTCGACGAATTTCCCATTTTCCACATCCCATGTTTTACACGTCTGATCATAACCTCCCGAAACTAGGTCTGTAGAGTCTGGAGACCATGACACATCAGACACGTTCAGAGTATGTCGTTTTAGGGAGTGCAATTCCTTTTGCTGACCGTCCCATATTCGAACGGTCTTGTCAAATGATCCAGAAGCGATAAATCTTCCACATGGAGAATACTGTACAGCATAAACAGCACCAGTGTGGCCCTACAGAGATTTGGCAGAGCTGGTTGGTTTTCACAGAGCTGGCAGAGTTGCATTTCTGCAACAAGAATGAATCAAGAAACACACTTTGAGTTCATTCTTGATATGGAAGTGCCTTCCGTCCTTGTTCTTGTCACGAACAGAGCCTTTGGTTGCAGGAAATTGTTGGTGTCGGTGAGTTCTGAGGTAAATCTCACAAACTATACTAGGAATAAAGCGATAGATCACGTACTGCTGTTGTAGACTTCAGTTGTAGCTTCTTCGCCTTCCAGGAGTGAATCAATCCCAGGCTCGTTCGCGTCCAAAATGTCGAGAGTGAATGGTTGAGCTTTGTGAGCCAGTGAGTTGTATCGTGTCGATAGTTCGTAGAGTGATTTCTTCAGGGCAGCATTTTCCTTTTCCAATACTCCAACTTTGGTCTTCAATGCCTTGGCCTCCTTGTACAGCTAGGTTTTGGACGAGAAAATCAGCAAAGGTTTAAAGTCAAAAAAGCTTCCATATTACCTTGTCTATTTGAGTAGCATCGCTCCCACTGGAAACGGCACTTGTGAGATTGCTCGCATTCGAGGTGATGACATGCTTCTTGTTATTGCTCTCCATTCCTTAAAGTCGGAGACAGACTTACAATTTTAGGAATTGTTGATTCACAGCTCATATAGCACCATTAAACACGCGATCTAGAAAATAATGTGCAATCTCTCTTTTGCTTTCCGGGTAACTTTTCATACAACAAGGAATTCTTATATAGTTTTTATCGTACAGTTTCAACATCTTAAGCCTCCTCTTCCGACTCCCTTCACAGTCTTAATCCCAATCCTTCTTGATATCAAACGACTAGTAAATGTAGCTTGTGAGCAAACGTGTGCACTGTTCAAAGGGGGAATCGAAGTTACAAACTCACCCAATCCCATTCCATGTGAGTAAAGTTATCATCGTCAACGAATTTACTCTAATATCAAAACGCCGGATTAGATGCGTTTGGCAAAATTTGTTAGAGTAGAATGTATTTTACCTTAACCGAGTAGTGAGCGCGTGCCATCATTCCCGCTGGAGCTTCTTCCCACAAGAACTTGATTCAAACAAAGGGATTAGCAACTCGACGAAACGTCTACTCATTAATGTATATCGCGATTACCTTCTTCTCATATGGTTCTAAAATGGTTAACGGGAAAAGTTAGTTAAACAGTCTCATGTTTGTCAACTCTATATAGGAACCAAATCTACCAGGAGCAGGTCCGTATGATCCCAACATTTCTTCCGCCTTGTCTACTCTAACACCCATGCGCTTGACTGAGTGAAGATACTTTAGTCCAGAAATCACCTCATGTTGGACTCTGACGAGGATGAGGTTGTAAACAGATTGAATTATTTTTAATCAAGGGAACTTCATTGGCTCACTTGAATTTGATTTTCAATCGATATTCACAACCCTCTTTGATGGTAAGCGGCTTTTCCTTTAGTGCAGCCAACTTCTCTATATTGCGAGGTTAAGAGGAGGGTGCATGAGGACGACGAGTGAAGAACGAGAGAACGAAAGGGAGGGAGGAAGAGGGAATGACTAGGGTTAACACGACTAACCAGGAGTGGAGATATCCACGACGACATCAGTCCGATCCTTGACTTCCTATACTCGCGAGTTCAACAGGATAAGCACTCGAGTAATCAACGACCATTGTGACTAATAAGACTGACCAAAGTGAGTGAGAAGACAATGACTTTGCGAGGGTCCTTGGCCGTGTCTGCGTCTAAGGAATGGGTAGGAGCAGGGTGTTATTTGTTGGGATGAGACACCAAAGCATACGAAGAGGATATGGCACGAGGAGGCGAGCGCTTGGGTACCTTCAGATGCGCCGGCTTTGATGCCCAACGATTCTTTCCACTTCTTCAAAGATTCTAAGAAACGGAATGGAATTAGAATTAATGTTGTATTTCAACGGCGAGATCAGAGGGAAGTGAAGAAGAAATAGACATACCATCTTGCTCGTCCAACTTTTGCAACTCTTCTAACGTCTTTTTCTCGCCCACCTTATAACCAGCTGTGGTAGACACAGTTAAATCATCGTCGTCCGCGGTTGAAGACACTGTTGAGGTGAGTGTTAGTAGAGTAAAAAGAGAGCGGAAGACTCGACGGAATGACTTACTGGCAATGACAATTATTCGTTGTTGGTAGTTGAGGGGTGAATGTGTGAGAAGCCACAAAGAAGGAATCTGGAAACACGATAACAATGGACGTGATGTGTGGCCTAGAGTTGGGCCAACTCGATAAGACGAACTAGCCCAATAAATGCAGTGACGCTGTTCTAGATTTTATTCCGGATGTTCCGGTGCCTTTGACGCGTCCAAAGCAAAAATGGAGCAAACTCAGCTGATGTCTTTGTTGATAGTAGAATACTGTATATATTCAATAATTGCATCTTAAATATCTACACATATGCATACGAGAACAAGCATCTCTTGTTTTTCGCCACACAATTCGCACGTTGGCCCAAGAGTCGAGTCATCCAAAACCTCACAATCTTTCAAGTTTTCGAAAAAACACGATTCCTTCATAGAAACCATGGCTGACGAACTGGCTCACGACGTAGAGGACGTGACATTAGAGGATGACGATGAAGCCACTCCTGGCGGTGGAAACAAGGAGTGTATGTAATGTCCTGTCCTGTTTTCTTCTTCGCGTTTAAAACAAGCATCCACCAATACACTCTAATCCATGTATCTTTACTAGTGCCAACATTATACGTTGATGAAACTCAAGGCTCTGATTCCGATGGAAGAGGCACTGCCAAACTCCCTTACAAATCCGTCCTCACTGCTCTCGAATCCATCCAAGGTGGAAAATGTTATGTCTTTGTCAGGAAACGTGTCGATGCAGACTATGCTGAGATCAGCGGCGCTGCACTGAAAAAGGCCAGAAAGACTTATGAAGGCAACCTGAAGAAGGCTGAAAAGGCTGCTGAAAAGGTACTCTACTCCGCAAAAAAAGGCAACAGACCAAGCACCGCACTCATTCATCATCTTATTGCTAACCTGCAAATTTGTTCACCTCTGCTAGGCACGTATGGAAGAAGCTGAAGGAGCTCAGCGTGCTGCTGAAGAAGCTGCACGTATTGAAGCTGCAAAATCTATCGTCCTATCACAAGATACCTCGCTGCCAACTGCCACAAAGGTAACCATTTACATGATACATCATAATATCATCAGCTGCAAGTGCCATTGCCGGCACTCGCGCCCCATCTTATTCACTACACCCTTTTGACAATGGAGGAGTGTAGGGGAAAGGGTGGGGAAATTCAAATTCGTATTTCTATCTGTTGGTTGGCTGTACTTTTCCGGTGCTCAATCGACGAAAAATCATGCGAAACATGTCCTGTTTAAATATTCCCTGTTGTCGTGTAGCTGCCAATCCTCAAACTCTCATAGGATTCTTACTGACAATCTATCTTCAATTTAATCTTCACCACAAAGATCAAGATCAAAGAAACAGTAAACCATCGTGGTGGTCGTGTCTGTGTTTCTGGATGGGTTCATCGCCATCGTGTTCAATCCAAGGACTTGGCATTTGTCGTCATTCGAGATGGTACTGGATATCTTCAATGTGTCTTGTCTGGCCGCTTGGTAAGACTGTGGTCTCAACCAATGAGTTGATGCGCCGTATTTGGTCCCTGGTTGCAAACTCGAGGCAAAACAGATTAGCTCACCTTACCTCGTTATGACAGAACCATACTTTTGATGCTTTGACACTGACAATGGAATCTACCATAACGGTGTATGGTACTATCAAAGAGCTACCTGAAGGAAAGAAGGTACAGCGGTTTACACAGCCCGTGTAGCTTCAAACTCCAAGGTCGCTTATACTCCATTACGTTAGGCCCCAGGAAATCACGAGCTAGTGACTGACTATTGGGTCATGGTTGGAAAGGCTCCTGGTGGAGATGATGCCATTGCAAACAAAGTTGGACCAGTAAGTTGGAAACACGTTATGCTATACTTGCTCCAATATAATTGCTAATTTTCACTCCAAAAAATTCAAAATAGAAAGCATCCCCTGATCTGCTTTATGACCAAAGGCATCTAGTGATTCGAGGTGAAGACACCTCCACCATCTTGAAAATGAGGGCAGCCGTCCTGAGGGCTTTTCGAGATTTCTTTGACTCTCGAGAAATGACTGAAGTCACACCACCTCTAATGGTACAGACTCAAGTCGAAGGTGGTTCTACTCTTTTTGAATTCAAGTACTATGGTGAATCTGTATGTCCTGAGTTTGCCTTGTTCTTTGACTTCTTGGTCGCCCTCCACTACAGCCAGTTATTCAATCAACATTTATTCATTATAGGCATACTTGACGCAATCATCCCAGTTATATTTAGAGACATGTCTTGCATCGCTGGGTGATGTATACTGTCTAGCAGAATCCTTCCGGGCCGAAAAGTCACACACTCGTCGTCATCTCTCTGAATACACTCATTGTGAAGCTGAATTGGCATTTATAACATTTGATGATTTGTTGAACGCCATTGAGGATATGGTGGTTGGTGTAATTGATCGAATCATGGCTTCTCCAACTCATAAGAAGTTGTTGGAATCACTCAACCCCGGCTTCCAACCACCCAAGAAGCCCTTCCGAAGGATGCAATATTCTGAAGCTATTCAGTGGCTGCGAGATCATAATGTGACTAAAGATAATGGTGACTTTTACGAATTTGGGGAAGATATACCCGAAGCTCCTGAACGACGTATGACGGATACTATCGGAGAGCCTATAATGCTCTGCAGGTTCCCCGCTGAAATCAAAAGCTTTTATATGAAGCGAGATCCTTTAGATCGTCGTTTGACTGAGAGTGTTGATTTGCTAATGCCTGGTGTTGGTGAAATTATCGGAGGCTCCATGAGGATTTCCGATTTGGTAAATGCCTTGCTGTTCTTCGCTTTGTTAGAGCTTCTATAATTTCGCACACTTCTCCCAGTTTTTGCCATTGTCTACGTGTTTTGCAAATCCGATTGAACTAGTAACATTTGTTTACGCACTCACAGGACGAATTACAAGCCGCATTCAAGCGAGAAGGTATTGATCCTGCTCCATACTACTGGTTTTCGGATCAGCGCAAATATGGCACTTGTGAACACGGTGGATTTGGACTGGGTCTGGAGCGTTACCTAGCTTGGTTGTTGAACCGTTATACAGTGAGAGAGGTATGATACACGTTTCGTAAAGTTGTGTGGTGACAAACTATCTAGGTCCGGAATCTGTACAATGGAACGTTGCTAATACTCGAATGCTTGTAGGTTTGCTTGTACCCACGGTTTGTCGGCAGATGTAAGCCATAAGTAGCTCACGAAAGTATGATAAAATGTATATCTATAGAATAAAACTTTTATATTACTCGTATGTGTTGCGGGTGCTGTTGAAAGTGTACGACGTCTCGAATTTTACTCAAATCTGCGAGAACTTCACAAGTTGGCTAGGAAGGCCGCAATCGGTTTGGTAGCAAAGATGGAGGATGCATCGAAGAGGGTATGCTTCTTTCTCTTGAATCCTCTTTGTAAACAACTGGTTCTTCAAGGCAACATTTTGCGACATCGATTCAAGAACACGAAATGTGTGCTGATTCTGATACAGCAACGGCACGAAGAGTTTGGAATAAGCTTCCAAGTTTATGAATTGGAAGGGAGAGCTCTACATCAGCTCAGAAACAGCTGTAGGGAACTGGTGCTCACCAACATCAAAATTTCAATAGAAGTACGCAAAGCCGAACAGAATTAGTATTGCTTGTGATGGTTGTCGACGAAGAAAATGTAAATGAATTCACAGCATCTTTGCGCGGTCTCCCGTATCTTTGTCCGTGTACGACACATGTTGTGTAAAACCTGGTTCTCACATCCCTTTGCCCTTTTGTCACGTATCTAGATCGATGTGATGGAAAAGATCCTTGCTCTGGATGCTCAAAGGGCGGCCTGGAATGTGTATACACTCCACGTCCCGGTCAACGTCGAGGCAATGCTGCCGAAGTAGAAAAGGATCAACTTCAACAACAGCCAAGCTCGTCTCAAGCGCCAGCTGAAACGCAACATGCTCCAAAAGCCGCAAATCAAAGGACAAGATGTAGGTGCCCTTGAAAACTTGAATGTCATTAACTGTGTCTTGACATATGTATCCTCCAAAACAGATATTGGAGAGCTCAAGGCAAAGCTAGCACAATTACAATCTGTGGTGCGTGTATTTGCCTTATGGTAGCTTGGTCGCTAGTAACATCAACAACTATATTTAGGCTGACACGATGAATGTCGTACTCCCTACAAAACGAACTATTATAGACATGTTTCCTCCATCAGCACCAACTCCCGCATATCCTAGTCCAACCACTAAAGACGAGGATCACGTCATGTCATATAATCTTCCACCATCTGCTATACAGACCGACACTCCCATCAATAATATATCACCTCGTCTTGAGAAGCTTCGAGCTGCCGAATATGCTGCAGGGCTTCAACTAGTAGGGCCACGTCGTGTTTCTCCAGATGCTCCTGAAGGTTTGTTCGCGGCTTGCAAAATGCAAACTAGTGGTATTCGTCGATACAAGGCTGACTTGGCATTTTGTCACCCAGGTCAACCAAGTCCCGATAATGTGTATGAAGGCATTCCACAGGAGGCTCTTGATGAGCTCATCGAATTCTTTTTCGCATGTGTGTATCATATCGAACCCATGAATTTTCTACACCCGGCCATCTTTCTGCGAAACCTGAAATATCGTCAGGACTGCCCGTTGCTACTCAATAGTATGTATTGTGTATCTGCACGGTACGTATGTCAATAGCTGTTCAAAACATGTTGCTAAGGTAGATTCGACCAACTCATTACAAAACTCTCAACACGCTTTTTTTAGATTTAGTCAACATCCAGCGATTCTACAGAGGTCAAACGAGCTACTGAGTCAATGTGAGCAATCTGACGAACTGCTTCAAAAGAACCCTGCTGTAAGATTGAAACAGGACGCTCGATATGTTGCCGGGGAAGAATTTTATATGCGGGCAAGACGTACTGTTATGTTGGCGGTTGAGGATGCAAGAAGTGTTACAGCCTGTCAGGCACTGATAATTCTAGGCTTCTACTCTTTCTCTACTGGTAGAGAATCCACTGCTAGACAAGTAAGTAAGGCGTGACTGTATCTGAAGTGTTGGATCAACACTTGGCGCCTGCCGTGCCTCATAAATTATACTCTAGTATCTTTCCATGGCATGCTTGATGGCAATCACACTTCGATTGGACGAATCTCCCCCAGAATATGTAGACATCATCAAAGGCGGACAATGGTCTAGAGAAATACTCACATGGGTTGAAAAGGAGGCCCGATTAAGAACATATTGGGCTGCTTATCTGATGGACAAGCTATCGAGTATCGCTCTCAACCAACCTGCAACACTCCGTGAAGCTCCGGAGCTGCAGTTACCTGCTCCAGAGCGTGCATGGCAAGCCGTCAGAGCACATAGTGGAGAACCAACAGGAACTGTTGCCAGTATTGAAGTCAATATAAATCCTACTACAATGAGACGAATACATGATGATCCAGCTAGAGCCATCATAACATTATTAAACATATTTGCAAGAATCTGGGATGTATCAGGAGTCTACAAATGTGAACGGATGCTTACCACCTTGATTACCAAGCCCACATCAGAGATGCCTGTCTTCAGTAGTGGTGGCGCAGTAATGAATAACGGAAATAATGATATTGGAAACGCTGCATTCAGTCGTAGCATAGAAATCCTCGAACAGAATGGCTGGAGTCAACTAGAAACAGAGAACTACATGAGTGCTCGGCCTGGTCTCATGCAGGAGCTAGCACTCTGGTGGGAAGACTTGCCAGATCATTATCGAAATGTGCCTGTATCAGTAGTACCTCACTTGGGGTTTGTGCCAGATTTGTGGTCCACAAATCCTGCCTGCTGGTGAGTGTTGCTCATCATGAGTAGTTTTCAATTGATGCTTGATCGTTGACACGTATTTGCACGCTTTCAGGTATCTATGGAATCTCCATATCCTCTATAACCTGTCGAATCTGGTACTACACCGTCCGCTTGCCATCGCTGCAGTTATGCGGGGCACAAGTGATGAGTGTGTCGATGCTTGCATAGGTAGTGTCAGGAACACCTCAGCAGTCATGCAACGCATAAATGGTCTCAACGCATATCCAAACCTATTACCGTTTGTTGCTATTGGTATATATAACAGTGGAAGCTTCCTAGCCACGATGAAAAAATTACAGGCGTGGCCTACGCTTCTGAAAGAAGAGGTATGCTCGCTGGAAAATCTCCATGCCGATGCTTTGGAGGCAATCGCGGACTGGTGGTATCCTGTGAACGAGGTTTCCGAAAAGATGAAGGCACTCCTCAGTGCAGGATTGGCATCCTGATAGTCAATATATAAACGGAATCGTGTTTGTTCATAGCTGTCACCTTCTACAGTTTTAAATAGAATCTAATTGAGCCTACTTGCAAATAGAATATTTGGTTTTACTTTTAATGAAATATCAAACTTGAACAAAACTATGTAGTGGATTTGCCTTCCAAAGTGTAGATCTGGCACTTAGCTCTATGATCAATGGCATCCACCAATGCTGCTTCAAGCTTTCCATCTCGAGGTCTCCCATTTCTCAAGGCCACCAGATGTGCTGCAATACGCAGATTGCTTTTACATACATCCAGGCATGAAGACCTCCAAATGAAAGCATGTATATTGTTTTGATATTCAGGCCGGCCGACCATCTAATCAACAAATAACCTGTGGAGGGATATATCGACTATACCTGTACTCAATCCATCCGAGTTGCTTATAATGGTAACCTCACCTCCATCTGGAAACTTGTCGTCCAAGTATAGCTCTAATAATTTACTGCCATGATCGTCATCTAGTTGCAGATCTTCTTCAGTACCATATCTAGTGAGGATTCGAGTTCTGGTGGTGGTAACACCGTTACTGTTCCGTGGAATTTGTAGATATAAACAGTCAAAAGCTGACGCCATGTGCCCATGCCTAGCATTTCATCATAACCTAGATAGAGATCGGACTTCTGATCCTTGGATTTAAGAGGAATGAGTGTAATCGATGATTCTGGATAATATCTTTCTGCTCCTACACCGAATACTATACCCTGCCCTTCAGGCACCAGGGTCTCGAATTTACGAGTGGTGAGCTTAATATCCATTCTCACACTCTGACAATCTACCTGGACGTAGATGCATATGGGCAGCTTGTCCCAAATCATTAAATCAAAGATGCGACCATCATTGACATCTGGGGAATAGTCGAGTGAACTAGGGGTAATATAAGATTTGCAGCAGTTTCAGATCCATCACCGTCCACGTCCATTATATAAGCATCATCAATAAGATGAGGTGATGAGACGATCAGTGCTACTAATCTATCTGTAGTCGTCTTCGTGGCTTCAGACACTGCGTGTATCAGTTCTCTTGGTCTAGTATCCCCATCACCCAACACTTTGAGTTCTTCCACTTTCGATTCAGCATCAAACCCTTGTTCTAATCTGTAAGCGTTGCATTACAAGTTGCAGAGACCTGATGCATCGTTGGTACCATTGTTCCAACATTATTGATGGTTGTGGTAATTCTCCTTTAGCTAGTTTCGGCGAGACAGTTGCTAGAGATTGTTTTATTAGCTTGTAGATATTACCAACTTTCAATGATTCGAGATTCAAGGAGGGACAAAGGAGATAGAGTTTAGTGGCGACGCAATTTGGCAAGAGTCTAGCAAGAGTCTAGCAATTTGAACGTTGTATCTAGACGAGCTTTTCGTCTAGATACAACGTGGATCCCACAGGGCGAATTATAGCCAGCTACTAGGTTTGTTACGCCCTCTGTCGAGCAGACTTTGACCTATTCAACAAAAAAAAGGTGAACTTCAACTCGATATTTTTGCCGTCGAGTTCTACAACCTAACATACCAGAGGAAGTCTCAGAAATTCTGTTCCGAATCCACTCTGATTTAAGTTTCCACTCACTTCAAACTGGACGACCCTATCCACTATTGGGGCTAGGATCGTAATACCTTTCATATGAAAATTAGAATGTTTTGACGGTTCTTCTATAGCTATTGAAAAGCACGAACCAGTACCATATCTTTCATTCAGATCTCTAGAGATGACACTTGCTGCTCGTAAACACGATGAATCGCCTCCCTCGCCGGAGGTAAATTCCATCACGACAGAAACAGGCTACCAGTTTATTGAATTTACCTTATTCCCAAAGCCACAGCGGTTACAACTGCTGGCACCTTCCACAAATGATTGGCAATTCTGACAGAAGCCCTGATTAGCAGTATGAATTTGTTCCTTGTATGCCTCCGTCACTGATGCTTTTGAACAGTAAGTACAAGGAAATCTGTGTAGTATTCCTTGTTCTAAATGAATTCAGACAAGATTTGCACAGTTCTGACCAAAATCTGAATACATATCTTTGACTGTGAATGATGGGTCTCCCTCCAGATTGCTTGTTTTGCTTGTAGAGTGACCATGGAAGTACATTCTTACTTAAATCCTGTACAAAAGAGTGACTGCGACCGAAGGCCAGCTATGAGACCATGTGTTCCTTGGGGTTCTTACCTTTCTTTTCCAATACTCCTGCCAATAGTTTGATTTTGACGTTTGCGTCCTTTGCAACAGGACACAAAACGAGACTGAAACATCAAACTTGAGATACTCAATTGCCTATTGAATGATCATTCTAAATGTTACATCAAGTACCTCTCCTCGTTAAAGGTCATGCCATGTTTGATAGACTTTTGCAGACTTTGATTGAAATATTTACGTCAAGACAAATAAGGTAAATCTAGGTTGTCGCTCATCACTGCTGATAATCCGGTTCTCCAGCGTGTTTACCAATGAATGCAACCATCCATAACAATCGCACCATGTGCAAGATCAACATGTTCCACAATCACCGCGTTAAACACCACATCCTTGTATCAAGTCACCACAAAATGTGTCTCGAAGGTTCCCACTCGTCCATGACCAGAGACCTGAGACCTGGAAACTGATTCATGAAAAATGGGTTCAAAAGGTCAATTCATGAGCGCCATGCCAATTGCAGCATTGATTGCACACGTAAACGGTTAGACTTGTTCACCCTTCACCTCACAAGATATGCACCCTTACATGAGAATGTAGTAGGCGAAGCTAAGAGAGATCCTCGAAGCTAAGAGAGATCCTGAAACTTCGAATTTGGTTCAAGTGCTGTAAATCGCTTTAATAAACAATGTAATGTGGAAAAAAAGAGGGGCCGCAACGAGAATTGAACTCGTGACCTCTCGCACCCGAAGCGAGAATCATACGACCTAACAAGGAAACTATAGTTTAATATGTGCGTGGGGCGCTGAGTAGACTCTGATTTAACTCACTAGACCATGCGGCGCAGCAAATCTGCCATAAAAAAAGTATTTCTACATTCCATAGTTAGAGGAGTCGTGAGGTCACTGGGTCGCGAGAAAAGTCGGGCTCACCTGGATGGGAGGTGATGGGTCACAACTAGGTTGAGGCGCTGACGCAAACGTAATTCCAGTAACATACGGGGAGTAATTAGCAACTTGAGTGGGTTTTAAGTGTTGTAATAATCGTAAATTTGCGGGACTATAATCCCAATAGAATACATGAGCCAAAAAATCGAGGACGGGAGTAAATTTGTGGGACTATAATCCCAATAGAATACATGACCAAAAAAAAAAGGTCGGGGACGGGAGTAATGCATATATATGATGACTGTTTTTTGTGACTAAGCTCCTTACTTAACGCGATCTGCGGCGTCCTAATCACACACCGCGACAAAGGAATGCATCAGGTGTGCAAAGGATACCTCAGTATTGCTCTGCATCCGTAAAGTAGTAGCCGAACGGCAAAATTTCTTGCGTTGCTGCATGAGTTGACAGATGAACTAGTCACGAAAACAGTACAATTTCGGACAAATATGTGCAGTGCAATCATTCTATGTAATGCGTTAACTTTTCTCCATGCAACAACGATAATTTACAACGGTTTTTCTGTATATGTCTGACAATATGTGGCAACCACCTCCACACCTTAGCACCTTAATTTCAATCCTTCTTGATGTCACACGGCTAGTAAATTGACTTGTCAGCTTCTGCGGTACAAGTAGAATTGCAAACAAGTCAGTTTTCAGATTGCTACAACAAAGCTTTTCTAGCAGGGACTCTACAAAAGGGCTTCATAACAAAGGCTATTGCTTCATCGTAAGTCTCGAGACCCTTTCAAAGCAGAAACGTGTCCAATGATTCTTTGTTCTTGAATATAAGTGAAGTTTTTTTTGCCACATTGAGAGGTGACCATAGGAAACAAGTGGTGTCGGTGTTATAGTGCATGTCATTCGAATAACTAGCACGGTAGAAAGTTGAGCGAACGTTCGTCGAGGGGCCAGATAACACAAACAGGTATCATACAGATCAAAAGACAACTTGTAATGGGGTGGTAGCGACTTCACGTCCTTGAAGCGTAAAACAGTTATGAGACAACATCCATTCAATGTTCTGACATGGTTTCAAAGAAATACGATTCTTTTCTGATCAATCAAAGTAATGTCGGCATCAGGAAAGCCCCATACTCGGAGATCTGGATCTTCAACGTCCTTTCCACTAGATCGGCCAAATGCAATCCATTGCAAATTTGCCCGATTACTTGGTGATTGTTTTTCATACTTTTTGTAGGCTTGTACATGTATGTTATATCACAGAACAATGTGAAGTCAACGTAACTAAGCTGTATACTCTTGAGCAAAGTCTAGCCTGAAGAACGAAGCGAGTGTTGGCATGGCGACAAAAAAGTCAGACTTCATGCTAAATAGCTTCAGAGCAACATTCCATCTCTCACCATCGAGAGCTTACCCTGTAGCACACATGAGTTGAGTTCTCACGCTTGAAAAAGCACCAGCCGAACTCCTTCCAAGCCCACAGCATATAGTGTCTTCTCGATCACACTTTGCACGAAGTTCAGACAATAACTGTCGAGTTTCAAGTGGAATGCAATTGTGGACGAGATAAAAGACAGGTGGTTTTGGTAGTACGAGTTGCCAAGATTCGCTAGATTTGATTGCAGTTAGCATGAATGCCTCGATTGAGATACAGCAAATTGAAAACCATGATACTCCAACATTGTTTGTTTGATCCTCTGTCCAGCCAACATCTTGAAACTTGGCGGTTTGCAAGTCAACAAGTCAGAGACACATAGAATCGTCGCTTTGGACAGACGTCAAAGTTGTCCTATGTAGTTAATATGTATAAAAACTGTTTTCATTGCTGATTCCTTCAATGATTGCTCTCCATTGAGCAAGATCATGCTCAACAAGAAATGAGTGTCAAATGTCGGTGACAAGAGAGCATCAGAAGAAGACATGCCTAAGAAGAGCACTGGCAAGGTAAAGCAACATCCACATCCATCCCTGGCTCAAATGTTCCGGAGCTGTCCCTACCCCTACCAATGTTTACCTTTCAGAGTTACAGAAGTCGTGAGGTCACTAGCTTTTGAGAGTCTCGTCATATGCATCCAACAAGGTTACTTGCCTGCTCGAAACCGAGTCGAATTGACGTTAGTAACAGCGACGGTGCAGGAAACTCCGAAGGTCAGAAAGAATCAAAAGGCCAGTTTAAGAGGCTCTTGTATCGACTATTCTCAGGCAATCGCGTTCCGGTTGCAACCCTTCGTCGCCCGATACTCTCCTCGGCAGTCAACCCACCACCCGCCTCACTTGCTTGGTCCAACGAGCGCGCCAGTCAATAACGTAAATCTCGTAACTTGTGAATACTTTGTTGTAATCCATCAGAAATGGGGTGTAAAACAAGATAGTTGGACTAAAGCAATCACATCACAGACGAGGCTTTCCAGAGCCTTCAATAGCATCAACACAATCCACCAGCGCGGTGAACAAACGCTGACTCCTCCTATCACCGCTCGTTCCTGTGTGTGCACCATTCATAACGTAACCTATAGAATTGTAGAGAGTTAATAAATCCGACGAGGAATCTCTAGGGAATGCGATTCAAGACAACGGGCTTGCCTAGAGCGACATTACGCTTTCGAGACCAGCAAACTAGTAAAAGAAGTGCGTGAGCGGGAGGAGAAAAGGAAGAGAAGGGAGAGATGGGCGAGAGAAAAAACCTTGAGAACCACCATATCCTCCCCATCCGCTGCCGTTTGGAGTGAGGAAATTGTGAGCAAACGAGCAAATATTGAAAACAAAACATAAACCATAAACGATAATAGCTACGCCTACCACCATTCCCAGTTGGGGTCATAATTAGCACCCTCCCCCCATTGGTGTGGTAGCCGTGCATGAGGCCAATTGCCCCATCCCGCAAAAGTATAGTAGTTCTTCTTTTCCAAACACAAGTCGGTTTGGAGTTCTTGCAACTGTGAAGCTTCATCCAAAGCCTGTTTTGTGAGATACGAATATCCATCTAGCTCGCCACCGTTGGCCATTAACGCGGCGATTTTAGCCAATCCGTTACTGTTTGTGATTCCAGAGAAGCTAGTTCCTTCCCCTCGTCGACCTTCGTAAGTGTTGATTACTTGCTGATACGGGCCTCGAACGCTCGAATTGACTGAGGGAAGGCAAACGTGATACTGTTGAGCTAAAGACATGAATGGAATTAATCGTTTTGCTTAAAAGTACCTTTCAAGGCAACGGTTGGATTGGTATGGGGTTGGGTAACTGGAGGCAAGGGAGCCAAATCCTTCCTTCCATAAGGATAATGGATTAACGGGGAAACACGAGCATTAATTTCGGCTGGGATTCCATAGAAAAATTCAATTCCCAAGGGTTTGACTAGCAACAACTCAGCGAATTTGCCCAAAGTTCTGTGCTATTGCAGAAGATGAAAAGTTGAAGGCCTAATGAAAACCAAGACGTTTACTTTGCACCAATTCGAGCTCTCAAATACCTGTGGATCAGCACGTCGGACAATTTCATTCAAAAACCACCCTCGCGTAAAAGAGTGATATGACTGAACGGATTTGCCATCAAAGTTATGAGGTTGATCGGCAATCATTTTAGCGAGTACGTCCAAGTTCGACCTTTATAGAAATGACAAGCGGATAAACCACCAAGGTCACAACAATTCAGAGAAATCACTCACCATTGTTCGGCATTTGGACGTCTCTCTTTTCCATCCAAGTAAGAAACTCCAGCACGATGACCCATTCTGTAAAAGAGTGAATTCGAGCGGAAATTGCGAATGAGCTTGTACGGAGATTACATACAGGTCTTTGATAGTCACATTCTGTTTGCCGTTTGCTCCAAATTCCGGCCAATACTTTGTGATTTTATCATCGTAGGAGAATAAACCATCTTGTACTAGACGAGCGACGAGAACCGCCTCGATGCACTTAGAACGAGAAAGACGAGGAAAGGTTGAGCAAATGAGGAACAGTTTAGAGTCCGACGCAAAGGTTCATCATTGGTGCTATCCAAACCTTTCCAGAAGAGAAGACGACTTGCAACGTTTTGTTGTCGTAAGGCTTATTGTAGGAAGTATCAAAATCTGGCACGGGATAATTGTGTGTGGTCAATGTGCGATTCCACAATCCACGATTTCAATTTGGTAGTTGATTTCACTTACAGCCGCCAGTCAGATCGACGACTTTCTTTCCCTTGTAATAAGCAGTTACAGATGCGCCTACTTCATCGCCGTTCTACAAGGGCAATAAGAACGCATGAGGTTCAAAACGTGTGTTTGGAGGAAATGGACCAGGATGAAGAGACATACTTGAAGGTTGGTTTTGAAGGCTCGCTCCACGGATTCGAACCCAGGAGCAACGAAGCCTTTGACGTTCCAGTCATTGGGTGTTGGGTTTACGACGAGAGCCATTTTGCAAGTGGACTTGTGAGCGACGTCGCCTTACCCAACTTGTGTGGACATCCCAGGGGAGTATCACAACCCTACACAGTTATAGACATCTTCTGCTACATATCGTGCTTGACTGAACGCGTGAGTGCCGGCGTCAATGCTACTTTTCTGTTCTCATATCGAGCTTTCACCTTTCACCCCTCTCGCGCTCCCACATACCTATGAACATTGCTTACATCCAGTAATAATGTCTTTACAATCTCTATATTCAGGAAATAGTGGCAACGCGACCGCAAATGGCCATCATATAAATGTAAATGGAACAGCTGCTCCTCCACCACGTCCACCTCAACGAAATCAAAGAAGGAGGAGGAGATTCGGAGAAGAGCCTCAAAACAATGAGGATGCAAGTCAGCTACAATTCGGTCCAGGTGAGCATTCTCCCCTTCACTAGGTCAAACTCTGGTTTCTGCCGAGACATTTAACATCAATGTTGAAACACTGCAACTTCACTCAGCCAGCTCAATCGTCTCTAGATTTTGCAGCTGCAGAGCATCTCACAATCACCGAAGCTGCATTGATCCTATCACCACGAAAGATGGCCGTCAATCAGGCTGATACAAGCGGAAACGAGTGAGTTTGTATGTGTGCTTGATGAATGCAGCGGTTGCACATGGAAGCAAATGAAAGCAAATGAGTGTCTCCATGGCAATCGGCTTCATCATCTCATCCCTTCATCACTTTCGATTGGTTAACAAACGCGACTCTTTACATAGTGTATTAAGGAAAACAATCGAATTTTGTGATCAGTTTGGACTATCCTCTGCTCACGAACAAGTCGTCACAACTCGAGAAATTATAAATAACACTGTACAGAAGCTGGACAAGTTTGAAGTCGCAAAATTCTTAGATTTGCAACCTGATGATGTTGACCAAGTCAAAACTCTCATACCGAGCATGGGTCGACTGACGGAAGAAGACTTGGTCAATCTAGTCACCCTCAGTGTGGGATTACGGCAGGAATTATTGGTTGATGAAACAGATGAAATGGACCTGCAGTAAAAATCAAAAAGCACAAAACAGAAATATCTTGTTAAATAGCGAAGGGATCAGAACAAAGCTAGGACATGAATTTCCCGTCATTAAACCACAAAACTTTGACACCTGCAAGTATGTCTTTATAGTAGTGTAGATATAAAAAGAGTCATGCTGAATAGAAAAATATTATATATATATAAGAATGGTGTATTTGCACATTAGGAGGTATACTGAGCAGCCTGGATTATTGCATCCTTTTCCACTTGTACAACAGAGTTGGTCACGCCCATCTCTCGCATGGCATTTGCCACTAGGACTCGTATCCGTTGTTCGGAGCCGGCTTCAGATGCTTGTACTTTTATGGTTCCAATATATTTTCCCTCACATAACTCCCAAAAATGGGCTTGAGAAAAGCCAACTACCCCTTCGATAGACGAGATCTATATTGCAATTTGCATTAACATTCGGCAGACATACACGAATGGCAAAACGTACCTTTCTGTATAGATCGGCCACTTTAAATTCAAATCCCATGGGAACTCGTTGTAACAACAACAGCCCAGAGGATTGAAGCAATGGCCATACACTGACCAATATCATTACGGCAATAAAGAGCGAACAGGCTGCATCGGCCCATTTCCAATCATAGAGCATTATTAATATAGATGATGTAATGACTCCCACTGATCCTAGAGTGTCGGCTAATACATGCAGAAACATTCCTAGACCGAGAGATAGTTTTTGGTTTCCAGTGATCTCATAATTATAGCGAAGCGGAGCTGGATTTACCTTGCATGAGTGGATTTCTACCATGAGTCTCAGAGTGACCATGATGCGAGTGATCATGATGGTCGTGATGATCGTGATGATCGTGATGTGAATGATTGTGATGTGAATAGTCATGGTGATCGTGATCGTGATGGGCATGACCATTAGAATGGCTGTGATCGTGGCCATGTCCATGACCAGCATGACCATGTTCGAATGCAAATATACCAACTATAGGAGCAACAAGTCAATCCCGTGGCGTATTTTGTGTGTTGGGTTGCGTATTTTGTATGCTGTGCTGTCAAGCGAGTCAATGCATGGTAATTTAGAGAAACCAACCTAGATTGACGAGCAGCCCCAGGACAGAGACAAGTAGCAAAGAATCCGTCTTGATTTCCGGTGGATCCATCAAGCGTTCAAATGCTTCCCATATGATGCCGAGACCAGCAAAACACAATGCAACCCCATTTACAAAACCTGTTAATGTTTCGACTCTTCCATATCTAGTATTTTTATAGAGCAAGGTCAGAATTTGCTGATCTATTGTTCAATGGAGCAACACCTTTCGAGAGTGATTCAAGTAAATGCGTACTCACCCGTAAGTGAATCTGTCGTTTGGGTCCCATTTTACAATGACACTTGCGGCCAAGGAGAGGAGTAGAGCGGTGGAATCAAACAACATGTGTACGGCATCCGAAGTGAGGCCCAGAGAGTTTGTCCAAATACCATAAATTGCCTCGACAAAGGTAAAAGAGAGATTGAGACACAGAAAGAAGAAGACATTACGAGTCTTTGGATCTGCTATGACGGCTTTTGTGTACTTGACTATGGTCGATATGGTCCCTGTCACGATACCACCACCACCTCGCACTTTTAGGGAGAAAGGTCTGTCGCCCTTGTCGCCCCTATATAGAGGGAGCGATGATCCATTCATAATATACGTCGATGCTTCAATTGCGCCCCTACGACCGATACGTTCCTTGTTCGTTCGTTCAGGAGTGAATACATTCAATTGAAATCAGAAGAACGTGTTGGGCTCACTCCAGACCTTCAATTTTTGCACGTGTTTTGATGTGTCGAATGCGTCAGTTGTCTCGACGTTTGATCATACGAACACTCAGATCACGAGCGTCTCCTTTATTCACGAAACAATCATCTCCTTGAACTTCAGCCAGTTTTTTTTTCAAAACATCGATTCCTTGCAAACAAGCAATTGACGCCGATACGGAAAACAAGACAGCACAGCACTCACTACCTAGTCATGGGCAAGAGGAAACGAGCAGCTCGTCCTCAAGCAAAGAACGACGAGGACGATGAAATCAAAACCAGGAAAGCATCGTCAATAAACAAGATCCAGACTTGGGACGACGTGGAACTGGATGATGAAGATCAATGCAAGTGTGAAGTCCAAAGTTCGCCGTTCGATTGTCAGAAAGAGCTCAAGCTAACATCGCACTTCGCCCAAAAACAGTCGCCGCTCAGAGAGACATTATTCGGTTCGACACCCAACCTGAACAAGGTTCACATTCATTCTTGTCCGTTCTTTCAGCAAAATTCTTACATTCATGCATCTTTGATCCAGATGACGACATCCAATCCGACGAAGAAGTATTGCCTTTAGACTTGGAACAAGACGATGCCGACACTGATCTGGATGAAGATAATCTGGCTGAAGACGACGAGCACTTGCTCAAATTGACTCGGGCCATGCGTCCTAACGCTGTTGATAGTGACGAAGATGACGAGGACCGCATCTCCAAAGACGCAAAGGGTTTGTCAAAATCCCCACCTTTTTTTTTGTATTATATACACTATCTGACAACGTCCAACAGATGATGCTAGTGTGTGGGGCAAATCTCGGTCAGTCTATTACGACGCTGATGATGTGTCGGACGATGAAGAAAAAGGTGTGACTTTCTACTACGCACATTACTACTCGGTGTTCTTACTTCATCTCGCATCTAGCCAAGGAGGAAGAAGATGAAGCTCTGCGCATTCAACGTCAGAGAGTGTCGAGAATGCGCGAAGAAGACTACATGGATGATTTTACCGATAGTTTCAAGTCTATACTGCATCAAATACCCGTGACGACATCAGTCAATATTGCCGACAGCAAACACACTGCAATAAAGTCTGATCACGCTGATCTGACACCTTCAATGAAGAAGGTGTCAAAATGGCTGTCCAACAACACTGAAAATCATCCCAACACTGGTACGTCACCCTCTACACGTCAGGACGCTATTTTCTCACCGAATTAACTTGTAGGTGTAGCCAAAACCCTGTTAATGAACATCATGTTTTATACCATGTTGAAGGGAG
Source organism: Synchytrium microbalum (assembly GCF_006535985.1). Taxonomy (NCBI): domain Eukaryota; kingdom Fungi; phylum Chytridiomycota; class Chytridiomycetes; order Synchytriales; family Synchytriaceae; genus Synchytrium; species Synchytrium microbalum. The sequence continues at coordinate 294,924 of NW_022158375.1, forward strand.
ACCCACAAGTGGAGTCGAAACTCTTGGACAAGGTGTATCATGTCGTCCAAGATCTCCAGAATGTATGGGAACATCAGAAGGTTGATGTGCCTGTAGCCGAGGAAGCCCCCGTAGCTGTGACTAAAGAGGTACATGTGAATAAAGAGGTCAAGCCAGCCAAAAGCCAGAAGAGGAAGGAAAAGCCGAGACCAACAGTCCTAGATATAGTGAATCAACCCGAACAACCAGACGAAGAATTCACCATACCAGTCATTGCCAAAATACGTAAATCTTCTAAACGTACTGTAAAGAACGGCGATGATGTGCTTAATCCATTTGAGGTGGATGAAGTCGAATTCAAGGAACGAGAGGCTAGTAGACGTATCTCTCAATTCTTGGCTCCAGGAATGGACGTTGCTGATATCAAAAAATCCAAGAAGCGACTAGTCATGACTGGAGATCAGGATATACCATACAGAGATCCAAAAACAGGTCGTGTCATTCTTCCAGAAGATCCAATCGCAACCGCCAATGCAAACAAGTCAGATCCAAGGCTCAAACAGAGTCGTAAACATGATTTAGAAATAGTTGACTCGTCGCCTTCCGTGTCGAAAGTCGCCAAACCAACGAGCATCGTGCAGTCAAAGAAGAGCGAGTACGAGGAAGATGGAGAGGAGTATTACGAGGCCCTCAAGGCTTCCAAGATTGAGAAAAAGGCCAAACGATCCTTCAATCCTGATGACTGGTAAGTCTTTGAAATGTCTTGCTGATTCGTTGTAGTTAGGTTGTTTGACTGTTACACTTCTGATAGGTTGTACGATGATGCGACTGAAGAAGTTATAGCAGCAGATGGAAAACGTGGCATCAGTTGGAATATTCTAACCAACAAAGGTCTCACTCCCAAACGGAAGAAGGAGCAACGTAATCCACGTGTAAAGAAACGAAAACGATTCGAAACGGCAATGAAACGGTTGTCTTCTTTCCGTCGTGTGGCAGTGGATAAGTCTAAAGTAGGTGCTTATGGTGGTGAAGCTACTGGAATCAAGTCCGGCCTCGTCCGCAGTATTAAATTTTCGTAGGCCATTCATTGTATTTTTCGCGTTCATTTATAAGATCAGAATCGGACCATCTCTCTATCCCATCTATTGTTATATTTTAAATTGTAGCCTCGATCTTGGCCTGGATTGTAGCGTTACTGCGTTTGTTAGCGAAATGTTGACTTACCCTTACTGATGACAACAATAAAACAATTTGATGGAGGTTGGCAAGATCTTTCAAGAAGCCCAGTCAACAGCGGGCCACAGTCAGCGTAAACATGTCAAGGCATTATTCAAGCAGTATACCTCGAATGTCATGAACAATCAGAACCACGGACGCGCAGCTACCGAATTTGCTAAAACCGTGTGGGCGTTCTTGACTATGATTCTTCTAGTAAAGAAGGGCGAATCAGCTGCAGAACGCATAGTACATTTATTTGCTGCTTTCTTGGACCAATTAAGTATATCAGATCCTGCTTATTGTGGAACATTGAAACACCAGATTCTTTGTTGATTTGTTGTTGGTGGCTTACAGAGGGACTAGTTTGATCGATTATTCAAGGCATTCGACAATAATTCATGCTGTTCTGCACTAGATCCAGCCAATAAGGTACCAGAAGACGAGGATGCAAGTGATGATGAAGAAGACTTGAAACAACAAGAAGCCAAGTCACAATTCGTCGAATATTTGGTAGCTCAACTATCAAAAGGAATTGCCTCAAAGGATAAAACTGTCCGCTATCGTGTATGCCAATTACTGGCTGTGTGTATTTCTCATTTAGACGAACTTGAGTAAGTCGTATTGAAGTATTTTGCTGCATGTTGCTGCTTGTTTGGAAGGAACTTTGTCCATTTTCGTATGCACGGACTAAATACATATTCAACATTAGTGACGACATATTTGCTGATCTGCAAAGAAAACTTGTATTGGCTGCTCACGACAAGGAAGCAAGTGTTCGAGCACAAGCAGCCTTGGCCCTATGTAAATTTCAGGTGAGATGCACAGGAGTCAGAATTTGTCAAGCCTGTTGTCGCTCGTCTCAGACTTCTCCTGAACTTTTTGCCTCAAGTCTGGTGACGATGATGCAGACTGGAATATCCAAACGTCTCTGTTAGAACTCATGAGAGTAGACACCAGCGCGTATGTAGCCTCCCGTCTCCCTTCTTCCGTCATTTCCATTCATTTTGTCTTATCTATTGCAACTGTAGGGAAGTACGAAAGACAATTTTGTGGAATATTCATACTACTGCCAGGACTCTGCCCTACATTTTGGAGCGAGCAAGAGACACCGATACTCAAGTTAGAAAACTGGTCTTTTCAAAAATTGTAGCCGATATTGAGGATATGAGCATCCTGACAATTGCAAGTCGTGATCGTTTGTTGGATTGTGGATTGAGAGATCGGTAAGCAACATCGCTGCTCTTTCGTGGATGAAGTATTGATGAAACTTGCCCTTGCTATCCATCAGTGATTCTGGAGTTCGAAGTTCGTGCTTGAAGATGCTTGGGCAAAGTTGGATCAAGCAAGCAGAAGACAACTTGCTTGTGGTATGTTACGGAAAGCAGTGTGGCACCTAGTTTGGCGTCTCACTCTGAACATTTGATTTCTTACTTCTTAACAGTTTCTTTCACGCCTGGATGTGGTATCGAGCTCGGGTGCCGAAGAAGCATTGAAGGCATTCTTCTTGGCTAATCCTGATGTTACGGCTGCCTACGATGGTACGCCAAATTCACGATTTGAGCAGTTTTGGAATTTGAAGGCTTGTTTTGCTAACCGCCCAGTCTACAAATTTACAGACTATTTGTGGGACAACCTAACTGTCGACAGCGCCTTTTTGATTCGGGTTCACGCCCAATTTCATGCAGAATCACAGGTACCGTCAATTCAAGTCTACTTGTTTCGCAACACGACACTCATGGAGCTACTAATTTAGGAGTACGATGCCGCAAACGATATATTGCCAGACTTGTCGAAACACGTCACTCATATAAACAAGTACATTGGTCTCATGAATGATGCAAATGATGACGAAGATCGTGTCTATTACGAATTCATTGTCGGCCAGTTATTGCTGATTGCATTATCTCAAGACTTTTCGGATGAAGCTGGACGACGGAAAATGTTCGAATGTCTGAGTATGACCATGATCTACCCTTGCCTTTAGAGCTCTTAAGTCCATCGAACATCTATCGGACATCACTCAATCTACGTCTCATTAGGATCAACCTTGGCCAATGTCGACTTGCCCCTATCCAGTATCCAAACATCAGTGAAGGTACTGAGCAGGATTGCATTGAATGACCAGGACTTTCTAAGGTAGGCTTTGTGAACGCTGGTTTCAAATCGTCTGCTTATATTTATTATCGATGGCTCGAAACAGGGTGATTCTCGAACTATTGTATGGGATTGCTGATCCAGATGAGCCGGCTGATACAGACGAAGGAATCTACAAGATGCGCAAATGTCTCGATATTCTCAGGTGTATGTTCGAAGTTTTAGACACTGTAGGTTCAACGTTGGTTTGTGGGCAGACTGCTCTTGTCGACAAATTTTCACTATAGGACCGACACGATTTGGCCTCATTTCAACCATTCTTGCAATATTATATAATGCCAGCCGTACAGAGTCGAGATGAAGAATTGCGTCAATCTGGTCTAAGGTGCCTCGCTTTGTATTGCATGCTGGACAAGGTCTGTTTGAAATATTCATGGGCGGCTTTACCGTGATGTTTGTCTAACTCTCAAGACCGGTTACAGCAAGTTGCTGTAGAACGTATGCCGCTCTTTTTATATGCATATCAACATGGTGATGGTACCATGCGCCAAGATGGGTTGGAGGCAGCGTTTGATCTAGTAACTCTGCATGGCTTGGCTGTTTTTGCCGAAGTGGAGGTGTGTGGTCTTCTCATTTCGATCGTAATTTTCGTGATAATAAGTGCTCTGGACAAGAACCTCAACTCAATTGGCCTTTAGAGCCCCGATGGAGATGATTTAGTAAAACTCTTGGAAAAATCTCTTCAAGCTCAAGAGCCAGAGCTGGCTACCATTGCAGCTGAAGGGATATGTAAATTAGTAATGCTGAAGACCGTCTACAATGCTACAGTAAGTGGGTGAGATTTTAGTTGTTTGACTACGAAGATTCTTATCTTGCTTGCATTGTTTTATTTTATAGATTCTCGAAGTTCTGGTGTTGCTGTACTTCCATCCGGAAACTGCTGAAAATCCAAGATTACGACAGTGCTTAAGCTATTTTTTTCCTGTGTTTTTTCATGCCTCGAGTGACCATCGTCGTTTATTAGCAGAGGTTCGTGTGTAAGCAGTAGCAAATTTCTCTGGATCTCAAACTCAAGCCCATTCAATGCTAGATTTTCATTTCCTCGATGAGAACGATGCTCGAACTCCATCAGACCTACAAGGACGATATGGTAGGGCCTCTACCATCAGCTCAACAAATGATTGAGTGGCTCGAAGATACGTAAGTCAGCGATTATCATTGCCAAGAAATTGTTAGAGATTTTGCAATAACACAGTTGATACTTTTAGGCATGGGGACAGCGAAGAGACCAGCTGTTCCATCCAGCCACAAATAGCAATGGATCTCTTGGACGCCATCTCGAAAGAAGAAGCTCCAGGTATGACCTCATCCGTTTGGACACCATAAAGCGGACACTGACTCTTGTACAATTAGGAACGGCCCGTCTCTTTGCCAACGTCCTCAACAAGCTGGTCATTCGGCCTTGCGCTGGTACAGAGCTGATCAATGACTTGATTCAAGTCTCGAATCAAGTCCAGCCAATGATGACTGACACTTTGGTGAAGAATGCCTTGAAACGCTTCCAGTCTCTTTTGGGCAGCATAGGATTTGAGGGTCATAATGATTTATAGTGTTTGTACCTGTGGGGGTTAAGAATCATGATCAAGCTTGAGTCAAGAATAAAACACGATCACCATACCAATCTTACTCCACTTGTATATCACGGAGAGTGGAACAATAGTGGCTGACTCACAAATACCCTTAAGACACGTTTTCAAATTGGAGTTGAGTGCCTACAAAATACTGACGGACTTGAGGGAGGTACATCATCTTCCAGTCCCAAAAAACCCGACACGAACGCGACTGATGCCACAATGCTTGAGGATGAGTGAATTGCTGTACAGTGTATTAAGATTACTGTAGTTTTGAGAAAATACAGCGCCATACGATATACACCTGGTGTTTTTTTACAAGTGTGTTTAGTGTGAACGATTAGCGTTGCGCCAAGTACTAGTTCGGTTCGAAATGTACTTGACCCCTCTTTGACCTCCGAATAGGCCCATCGCAAAGATGTACAACCAATAACCAATGGAACTGATAATTCCAATACCATAGTTCATGACCAAGTTCAGCCATGACAATGCGATGAGCGCCACTAGGAAAAATGGAATTGAAACACTTTCATTGGACTAATTCCGAACAAATTATTACCTGTATAGCGGCCTCCGGAGCCAAGGCCAGAAGCACCAGGAATCACGAGAGGTGTTGCAAGAAGGTTGAAACTAATGTTTGATGAGTTTGATGTCAGGTTGAATGGAGAACGCTGTTTAAGCCAAAACTTACCCTGCCACCGTCTTCAGCACTTGGACCAGTGCAATCAGACAATAGACTGAGTAGGTTCCAAAGAGCGAGACGATTAAGGGGTGGAAAGCACGGCGGCAAGCCGACTATGAGAACCGCAAGGTTAGGTTTCTTGTTCTAACAAAATGAACATCCTTTTATGAAACAAATACCCTGAAAATCCTCCATGTAGAGGGTGGCTGCCCAGTCCCTCGATCCACTTTGTCTTGCAGTTGCATCTTTAAGAATGCAAAGTGGAGCGGAATATTGACAAGAGTGTTGGTCGCCAGTGTGATTATAGGAGAAACGGCAATAACGGAAAGGAGCAAGCCAATGGTCCTTCAAAGGGAGTCAAGTTTAGAATTGTGGCAAACTTTGTGGCGACATTTATGGAACTTACGAACTGTATTGGAAGATGTTTGCTCCCAAAGACAAAAGGCTCACGTAAAGCAATAATGTGCTTGTGACAAGGTCAAATATGAGCAACAAGGCCTTCACCACGACCATGAGTCCCAGCATGAGCGACTTTCGTTGAAAGACAATCAATCGAAAGATTCGTAAGGTGTGTGAAAGAATGGTATAAAGCAAGACACCACCAAACTAGATGAAAAAAGATTCAGTTTGGGATACTCGGAATTATTTGTTATTTTCAGTTTGTTTAGCTACGTACGATGCCCAGCATCAACAAATTCCGATTTGCTGGACTGGCTAGGTCTCCAAGATTGATCGCGTTCCCTAATGTTGTTTGTCCACTTTGTAGGATGATCTCCCCCAACCGAAATCCATACACTTTTAGGATCAAATTGAGCTGAAAAAAGTACCGTTGAGGTTAGAGTGTATTGAGATTCTTTCGCACAAAGTACACACGTACTAACAGAGGTGCGACATCCAACAACAATTGATGGTCTGCGACAATGGACCAAACACTGAAAGACCTTCGAAAAGGATCATGTTTCTTGGTATCCCAACAGATCCATAGACAAGGAAAGGAAGAAATAAAAGTGACAAACACATCAATACAAAGGGCCAATATTGAGAAAATCTCAAATGTTCGGGAACCATACGCCATATAAGCCTGGTTGTTCAGCTGCTCCACGGAATAAGCGATTCCCCAAGCTGAGGTCACAATCGAACGAATGAAGTTTAAAAAGCCGCTATAAAGAGATTTGAGACTGATTAAAACAAGACGCCGAAACAATTAAAGTTACCACCAAGCCCAATCTTGAGATATAAACACTTACAACACTCGCCAAAACCTGGAATCTGCTTGACCTTCCTTTACAACTCTATCTGACGATTGCTGTCTCTGTAGAGAGACAAAATCATTCACATTCAACGAGTCACGATTGGCGAACGGGTTGTAAGGCTTTTCATGCAATATATCGTCCGCATAGAGCTTCTCAGACTCTCGTTGAGGCCCCACCAGGGTTTTATCAGACCCATCCTTTCTGTTCAATCGAGCCATATCGTTGATTTTGTTGCTGGCAGATTCGGTAGCTATATGAGAGGATGCGACAGGCGCAGGCAACAATAGTGGTGCACTTGGTGGGATAATTCCACGTGGATCTATATGGTCACCCCCTCTACCAACGTTACGAGTCGTCGCCGAATAAATTGGTGGTGTAGCATGCTGCGACGTCTGTTTACTATTTATAGGCTGGCTTCCTTCTGTAGGAGCAGGTCTCGAGCGAGCGTTCCTGTCCTCTGGATGTCGACGATTTTGGTCTCCTCGTTCCAAGTCCTCACGTTGCTTGATACTCAGTAGCCCTTCGCTGCGCGCTGCGCCATCTCTACTGCTAGAATGACTTCTAGGTCCATTCGGTCGTGTGCTCCTGTCAGAAGGTGTCCGTCGCATATCCATATCACTCGGTGGTTCACTATGGCTCGGTCCCATATGGCGTCGAGAATCTTCCCTGCTCCTATGTCTTCGGGAGCCACGTTCGCGACTTTGGCCTCCATGCCGTTGACCTCTGCTACGTCTTTCACCATCAGATTGACCACCGCTACCATTAGCACTGCTATCATTTGATTGTTCATTTACGTCAACTGAAGATTCTTTGTTTCGACGCGCTTGCGATGGGCGTCTTTTTTCATGTCGAAGTTCAGAATTTCCACGACTATGATCGTCTCTGTCGAATGTAACATCGAGATCCAAGTTTGGCTGAGACAACCTTGGCAGCGAGTTCTTATCCTCGTTTGCCGTCACTACAAGTGATATGACCTTCACGGCATGGTCATATGACACTTCGTGGTGCATTTGTACCTCTAGCAAATTATTCTGATCTACTTTCGCGGGTGCGTTGTAAAGTAGAACTTCATGCTCAGCACCCACAAAATCTTCCAAATCTATAGAGTTCACACTATCTACATCATTCTGCAGCGATTTCTTGGGCTGCAGAGCGAAGGAAGGCAAACTCGCTTCCGTGTGCTGATAGATAATATTAGTATTCGGTATCGCAGCCTGCGGTATAACGATCGGCAAGCCAGCTTGCATGTGTTGGGTTTCGTTACGGGGTGACAATAGTGACGCTGTATCAATATCAGTGACACTTGCTACTGATTCGGCATCCGAGTCTTTAGGTATTGTTGGCGAAGATAGGATTTTCGGAGTACTCTCAACATCATTTCCGTCCTTGGCTACCAATGTTGCGATTTGCTCTAGGACTTCGAGCCTTTGCGTCAGAGCTGCAACTTCTTCTTCCGGCTGAGAAATTATAGATTCAGCGGCGATAGAATCTGTATCAGACATGTGGGAGAAGCGAGCCAAGTCTTTCGAAACTGACGGCATTCGAGGTTTCCAGTATGCTGTACGAAAGAAAGCTCAACAACACAACGAAGGTGAAAAATCTATGAGCGTCTCTTACGCACCTGCTTCCCTGTACTCGGCTATGGTCTTCAATGTGTCACTGCGTCTTATCAGTGCTGGTGCATTGCTCACATACGTGTTCTGTGGTTTTCGATTTAGAGAATCTACCATACCCCTTTCAAGCTCTTCCACACGTTCAGATAGAGACTAGGTAAACACGAGAATTTAGGGAAATGCACCATTTAGGAGTGAAAATTAAAAACGTGTTATTCGTACGTGAACGGTGGGAGTCAAGGGAAGGAGAGCATGGGGAGCAGAGACCTTAAGCGATACCAATAGGTTCTCTACTTGCTGAAGTCTTGATGCCAGTTGATTCACTTCAGGCTTTGCGGAGAGAGGCAGTGGAGGAACGACAGAAGATGTCATCGTGAGAATGCTGGAAGCCAGTGAGTCACGATTTTTTCTATCCAGCTCCTTGAGCAGCAATGCTGAGATTCAAACCGCGGTGTAGGTGTTAGCCTCTATCTCATCGTCTTCAAGCACCAAGTTGCCGGTTCACAGCATACTAGAGAAAGAAACTGAAGTCTCACCGAGAGTTTGGGCGTTCTGGCCTGCCATGGCACTACTACCATGACCATTCTCGTCCATCTTCTTCTTATGGCGGGCAATTGATGAATCGTGTGTTGTGGTTGGGGGAAATATTGGAGCTGTGCCGTTTTCATTATTTTCGTGCGACCAAATCACCTACATAAGAAATTCACGAGAAAACCATTAGCGGTCGCTCACTAGATTGACTAGGATGTCATTAACTGAAAAATCTGCTGTTGAGCTTGCTGCTCTCATTCGCGAAGGAAAGTTGTCTCCTGTTGGTGAGTACTCCTTGTGAATTGCCATGCAACGAAGGGATGTCTGCCGAGAAGGTCATCTTCATCTTTCAACATTGAATATATATTGATCTTCGTCTCTCTTCCCAAAACAGACTTGCTCGAGGCTTGCCTTGAACGCATCAACCAATTTAATCCTGCTGTAAATTGTTTCTGGACCTTGGACGTAGAAGGCGCAAGAGCTGCTGCCAAGCAAGCTGAATTGGATGTTAATTCTGGGCGACGTGTGCTTGGAATACTTCATGGAATTCCAATAGTATGCGTCGGCTTCACGAATTCTCACAGTGTCGCCCAAAGTGCGTCGCCATTATCTCACTATTCTTGCTGCTAGGGCATCAAAGACCTGTCTAATACGAAGGGATTGCTGACTACAAAGGGCTCCCGCACTCTGGCAAACAACATACCAACGTCGGACGACAGGCACATCGCCAGAGTAAAGAAACCGTGTTCATGTGTTTGATATACAAATCTTGTCAACTCAGCGGTCTACTGAAAAATTAGCTTCGTGAAGCTGGCGCAATCATTTTGGGCAAAACCGCAACGCCTGAATTTGGAGCTGGTGCCAATACAAGAACACTTCTTCATGGTAAGATCCATGTCCAGATACAATAGAAAGGTCAATGATTTGAGAATCCACTTCAACTCCACGCAAAGACATGTCTAACTATTGGCTTACATCTTCCATACCCAGGAGCTACAGGAAATGCATTCAATCCAATCCTCACGCCAGCTGGATCTTCTGGCGGCTCAGCAGTCGCTTTAGCTCTGGATCTTGTTCCTCTTTGTACTGGTAGTGACATGGGCGGGTCTTTGAGGACGCCAGCCGCATATAATTCGATAGTAGGATTTAGACCATCACCGGGACTGATTCCGGCGTCGCCATATCTTCATTTTTCTCCACTTGGTAGTTTATCCAAGAGTAGATACAGCGGCATTGCAAAGAACTTCAATTCTCACGAAAATAATTTCCTCTGTAGCCCTAGAAGGATCCATGGCTCGAAGCGTTGGAGACGTCGCACTTTTGACTGCAGCCATGGCAATATATGACCCTAGAGATCCATTCTCCTGGCCAGGAATCAATCCAAATGATTTTTTGAATTTAAAGACCATCGATCTCAAGCTTCTCAACGTAGCCATGAGTGAGGATCTCGGGTTTGCTCCTGTGTCAAGTATGGTTAGAAAAGTCTTTCAGACCAAAATGAAGGGCTTGTCGAGTACATTCGCAAGTCTCGCAGAAGCTACGCCAAATCTCGGAGATGCATTTAATACTTTTGCATGCTTGCGAGGTGATGGGTTCATAGCACAACATGCCTTCTATAAAGCAAACTTTGATCTGTTTGGGTATCCTACTCAGTCGAATGTGAGGGAGGCTCTGACTATCACCCCAGCTATGAGAGCCAAGGCATTCTATGAGCATGGTCAAATTGTGCAACGAGTCGAAGCCTTTTTCGAAAAATATGACCTCTTGATTTGTCCAGTAAGTCTGAAGTGGTTTCATCTTGGAGTGAGTCATTGACTATACTAAGCTATTTGAACCTTCTTTAGGCTGGTGCAGTCACCCCATTCCCTCATGCTCAATGGGCGCCCACCGAGATCGATGGACGCGTGATGCGAAACTATTTCGAATGGTAAACATTTCTAGTTCTTGAGTTTCCTTTTGTGGGACCCACTAACACCATATGTACATTAGGATCTCTATCACGTTTGGCCTCACCTTGACGATGCATCCCGTATTGTGCATACCATTCGGTGCGTGATGAGAACATTAGCTACACAGGCGATTGTCTGTTGAGTTGATCTATATACAACACGTAGGTGTGGACTCAGAAGGAATGCCTTTCGGCATTCAGATATGTGGCAAAAGGCATGGAGATGTCGACCTGCTAGGTATTGGACAGCAAATAGAGCAGCTAATACAAGGCAGAGTCAAACCAAATCTGGAGAAGCTGACATCTTCGCCTCGAATTGGCGCTAAATTCTAAGATTCACTGATTGGATATTAATTTCCTGTCATTTGTTTCCATATTTACAGAGGTACTAAAATAATAAAGATGATTCAAAGCGGGGTTTCATCTCTTTGCTCTCAACTGGATGTCAGAGTACTAGTGGTCAAAACAAGAAAAGTCAACTATCAGTTGCAAAAATGCTGCAGTGTGAACGAGCAGAAACAGCAACACACCCAGAAGACCCCAGCTAACGTAACGACAATCCCTAACAAGTTCATCAGATTGACGGGGTAGCTAAATATGATGAATCCGAGCAGGAGAATGAGACACAGCTTAAAGTGTCCTAGCACATTATAAGTGACGGCAGATGTTTTTCCAATCACTAAAAATATGGATATCTAAACAGATTAAGAATGGGGGTTGATTGAAGATTTGCTTCTTTTCAAATAAGGTGAGCATCTAGCGTGACAATCATACATACATTCACGAAAAAGGCAAAGATGGCCGAGATCATGATGCTCACGATGGCCCCTACTGACCATTCGTATGCAAAGAGTGCTCCTACGTCATCGAGTATGGGGACGACAGGGACTAGCAATATAGCGGACAATGGAGCTTGATAATACAAAAGCTGCATGGAGTTGACGCCCAAGTCCTTTTGTTTAGTGCCCACCCATATTTGATACAAGCTGGTTACGAGGACGCCAGTCAAAGCAAAGAAGGTGCCGGTTACATTGAGCTGGACGTCAGTGGCACTAGATATAATGACACCGATACAAGTTACAGTCAAGGCCAGCTTGACGGGAGTGCTGAAGGTCATATTATAGTAAAACGTCTGAATGACGACGATACATGGAGTTGTAAGCACCTTTGCCATCTAAAAGGAGAGGCTGTGTGTAAGATTACACATATTTGAGATCCCAGTTGCTCGTCAAACCTGATAGAAGCCGACAGAACTAGAGGTGGAGGATATGTAAATACACGATAACAGAAAAAGAGGTCAACTAATGCGATTGTAAACGCACGATAAAGCGAAGAACTAGATATATACACAACAATCACACCGCAATGTACAACACAATCAAGACCTTTCACTTACTTGTAAACAAGGCTCAGGTTGGTGAGGACAACAAACCCACAAAAGGACCAACAAAGAGGCAATACAGCAGATAGGGGGATTTTCTTTTTCTCGAATACACCATTTCTAGCACATCCTTCCAGACCCAAGAACGTTATGACAAAGTGGATTATCGTCAAGAATGTGCCAAATCTGAAGTTGTAAACTTCAAAGACCCACTTATTGGTCATGACGATGCCAATGGAGGAAGCGACATTCAGGGCCATATAAGCAAAAGTGCGTATTACGGAGATTGGATAGCCAAACAATTCAATTTCCTTTGAGGGAGTCTCTGCTTCTAGTAATGGTTCCAATATAGCATTCCCGTTGCTTGATGGACTTGCGCTGCGAGTATTGATTTGAATCCCAGTAGCAGCTGCGGCTGGTGCTGCTTCTTCTTCGTCATTACTACGAGCTCCCATCGCCCCTCTATAGTGGTTGTGACAACAAATTTCGACGTCGCCAAGTGGACGCCTGGGTCGAAGTGAATTCTGACCAGTCGACTTGCATACAGTTTACTGATAATCCTGGTACTCGGTTACGAAGTTGTGGCAGAAGAAATTACAATTTTTTGACGCGCTTGGCACACCCAGTAACGATTAACTAGAATCATAGATCAGTTGTCAGTGCATTGATGCTCGAATCATATTACATGTATATTCCTACATTGGGACACGTTACTGTACGATTCTCCACTCCGGCACCGCTTGCTCGTACGTGACACGTCATCGTCGTTAATATAAATCAAAACATAAACCATATATACATACCAGCATAGGCAATAGTCGCAAACATGGTCAAATTCATTGCTATTCTGGCACTCCTGGCAAGTGTCGCAATCGCCGCGCCTACTACTAAACTCGCTAGGTAACGCGTCAGTTTAATGTCTGACAATACAATGTATTCACATTCTTCCTCTCTCTAGAATGCAACTGAAGCGAGTCTCTCACGAGGACAGGTCCAAATACATGACTGAAGCCTTGTTTGCTGCCTCGTCCGCTGCTTTGAAGCAAAAATACATGGGTGCACCCCAAGACATCACATCTGAACACGGTCTTCCACTAACCAACTTTATGAATGCTCAAGCAAGTTTCTCCTCATTCACACATCATTCGGAGGAATTCATTACTCATTCCAATGCTGTTTGAAGTCTAACATATAAATCTTTACAGTACTTCGGAGAGATCGGCATCGGCTCTCCTCCACAACCATTTACAGTTGTCTTTGATACTGGTTCCTCGAATCTTTGGGTCCCTTCCACCCATTGTAGCAGCATTGCTTGTTGGTTGCACCGCAGATTCGATTCCACCCAGTCTTCAACCTTCAAAGCAAACGGTACCGAGGTAGTTCTCCTCTCTATTTCAACACTTCTACGTTTTACTCGATAACATATATCAATTAGTTTGCCATTCAATACGGAACAGGTAGCTTGGAAGGAATCATCTCAAATGTAGGCTCAACATTGCACTAGTCGAAATGCTGTGGGTCGGACAACCCGCCTTTCTGCCAATGCTGCAGCAGACGATGCACTTGAAAAGCAAATTTAATCACGCAGCCTCCACAATTTTACTGAATGTATCTATTGCTTTTTTACAACAACAGGATGTGTTGACTATTGGCGACTTGGAAATTGAAGATCAAGACTTTGGTGAATCCGTCAAAGAGCCTGGTATTACCTTCGCACAATTCTTCATTTACTTTCAAACAGAACGGCCAACCTTATTGAGCTATACCTTAGGTATTACCTTCGCTGTTGGGAGATTTGATGGAATTCTCGGACTCGGCTTTGACAACATTGCTGTCCAACGTGTTGTTCCTCCCTTCTACCAAATGGTCAACGTGAGTATCAAAGGCATGTCTTTCTAATCAGAAATTGTTCCCATGTTGACACTCGCACCTATTCAGCAAAAGTTGGTCGATTCTCCACTCTTTTCTGTCTGGCTCAATACTAACGGTGATGACAATGGGTATGTTTGCCGCGCAAAATATCACATCGAATTTTCTAATGTTTTTGCACGTTTATCTTCACAGTGGAGAGATCGTGTTTGGTGGTATGGACAAGGCCCACTACACGGGAGAAATTAGTGAGTCATTTACTTCAATGCATCTTCGTTAGATGGTCTATCAAACAACTTGTGTCTTGTCACTTCGTCATTGACCAAAAAATCATCCATTTTTTATAGCCTATGCTCCAGTTACCCGAAAAGGCTATTGGGAAGTCGAGATCGAGGACGTTTTGATGGGTGGCAAGAGTCTTGGATTTACTACAAAGAAAGCAGCCATAGATACAGGCTCTTCTCTTTTCGCATTACCAACATCAGAAGCTGACGCCATCAATCAGCGAATTGGTGGCAAGAAGAACCCTCAGGGCCAATATATCGTCGACTGTGCTGCTATCCCTAGTCTACCATCATTGGACATTCAGTTCGGCGGGACCAAATTTACTCTTTCTGGCAAGTCTCTATTTTGAAAGGTTTTCTTACCTTGTCCTTGTTCGTTTCATGTCGGCCAATGTTTGGAACTCATTCAATCTAAGTGATTCCTCTCTCACATAGGCGCCGACTACATTCTCAAGGTCAGTGCGGGCCCAATTGGAGGTGGTGACCAATGCATTTCTGGTTTCTTTGGTCTCGATGTAAGAGTAGTGTAGAATTTTTGAAACGAAAGGACCGGTTGTGAGAATTTGAGCGCTTATTCTGCCCGGTGTCAATTAGATTCCCGCTCCCGCAGGACCACTTTGGATCGTCGGAGATGTGTTTTTGCGTAAATACTATACCGTGTATGATCTCGGAAAGGCTAGAGTTGGTTTCGCCAAGAGTAAATAAAATCGCTCCGAATTTTGTACTTGAAGAGAGCCAAGAAAAGAAAAAGAAATGTGCTCTCGTTTCTATATAGTACAGTTGCTACTAAATTACAATCTACTTTTGCAAAGTTACGCCTCATCCATCCTGACATCAGGGCTCAGAGTATTTTGTAATCCATCCGTATGATGTTTGTCATCATCAGAGTTTACAATAACGGGTGCGTATTCTCCTTCCTCCTCTTCATCACCTTCAGCAGCGAGTCGAGCCTCTGTTCTCAACTCCCACTGAAAGTAATTCTCGACAAAATCGAGAAGAGTGTCCATACTACGTACTAGATCGGTATTACGTGGCATTGCACGCATTGGAGTATGATAGGATGTTGTTGATGCTACTGATGATGTATACATTCGTAAAGCATGCCGGAGAAACGAGTCACCAGACAAGGCATCGATGAAGAAGTCCTCGGGGAGTTCCTGTAGCTGCACAAGCAATACACCTAAATACCCAAAACCGTATATATTGAGAGGGCTTATGAGAGGCTCGATCTGATGGATTCTCTTTGGAAACACGTACCTGTAAAGCCAATAAACATGTCGACTTGAAGCTCAAGGAGCTCATGGCACGAGCACAGTAAGGTTACTAGGATCTTCCACTGTTCCAAACCATCGTATACTTGGCCCACCAAAAAAATGATAAATGACAGTTCCAGCTCTCCCAGCAAGTCCTTATAGTCTGAATATTGACCTTCCAGCAGTTTTCGTAATAAATAGCTCTTGTCAATACTATATCGGGTCAGTTCAGCACCCGATGCTCCTTGTGGAAAAGAACGCTTCAAGTCTATCCAGGTAAAATGGAGCCACTCTGTATTGGCCAGTGTACTCGATGTTTCCATATTTGTAGAAGGCGATACGACGTCAGAAAACCGAGATACAGACGTCATGGATCCGATATAGCCTGTTGGTATAACTCGACTCAACAGATTAGGTGTTATGTGTTGTGTGAGGCGGAGCCATCGTTGATATGTCGTAAATTGATGAGATGGCGTAGTGGTATTCAAAGGGTATGGTCCTAGAGACGAATCCAGAGTCCGCAAATCTATGATATCATTTAACAAAGGTTGCTTCAGGCTTCAATGCTCCAAACCGACTACCGTCCTACAAAACTGTCTTTCTACGAAACTTGAACACACTTACTAGCTCTGAGACGTTCTACTTGGTCTGAGTCATGTGGCGCAGCTTCAATCTGCTCTGTTGCGGTATCCCAATTGGCAACAACGATCTACCAAAGGTGTATAAAATACTAAAATGTTGATGTACACGAGCGTAAGCACAGCTTACCTCTCGTTCAGTAAAGAAATGAAAGAATCCTACGCGGCCTATTCCAGATACGCCACCAGAGTGTATAAAGTGAAGTCCAGGCGGTATCAGTTTCAATCCAGAAAAGCGTCTTCCCAGTTCCCAGCTGTTCATGTCGATTCCAAAGTCGATTCCTGCTGGAGGAGGAGCCAGAAATACCACGAATGCTCCAACTTCGAACAGTCGGTTGGCTGTGTCTTGATCCATCTTATTACCAACAAGGGGGAACTCCTGTTTCTAATGTTTTGTTTTAGGAAAATTCAAGGAGTATAGATCCAGGAGTATAGTGTAATAACATCAGAACTCATACGAACGCACTCATGGTTAACATCGCGGTGGGATGAAACAAATTGATACGTGAATATGAGGAATAATAGGTTGTACCCCTATTTGGGTGGTATGTACATGCGTCTACGCTTCTTTAACTTTACATTTTTGCACCAACGACAGCCCCATTGCCATACTGTCTAAAGAATTTTGAAAGTCCTTCGTATACAGCAAAGGTGATCATGGTTCCAGGCAGGACTCGGACCACATTGGGGCCTAATCCCTTGTAAAATCCAGTGAATCCTTCGTTCTTGTATACGGTGGTTATGGTACCCCACGCTGTGGTGTATTTGCGGCCTTCGTACTGATTCTGCAGCCGTGACCGTATGACTTGATATGGGTATGTACATATTGTAGCAAACAGCTTTGATGCAGCGGCCATCGTAATGTATTCGAGAGTACCCTAAATGGACTTGGTTAGCAATCACGTTTAGTACGGAATACGTCAGGCGTAGCATCTAAAATACCATGTGGTTGACATTCTTGGTGGGATTGAAGTCTGCCCAGATGCTCTTCATCTCTTCATAAGCCATGAATTGTAGTGCACCATGAGATACTCCAAACAATGCTGGAGTAAGACCTTTGTACATTCCATTTATTCCCTCATATCGTGCGAGCTTATATAGGCCCTCTGTATATGTATTGTTTCAATGACATGATGCTCGAAAACAAAAAGTAAAGATAATTAACGTACCTGACAGGGACCTGTAGGCTCCAGGATCATTCCATTTGGTAGCACACATCCTAGTCTTGATCTGAGCGAAATTTGTTGAATAAACAATACAGTTTGTTGAACAATCGGACGATTTGTTGGTTCCTTACCACCCAGAACGGATTGGTTACTATAGCGCAAGCTGCTCCAGCTTCAGCAGATGCAGTCAGATGTTGCACAGCAGTCAACTTGCCGTTTGCACCGTCTCTCATGTACTCCTTTATGAGCCCGTACCTAGACGTGTTAAGAACGCATGAAGATGAATAAAATTGAACCAACAAGATAGAAAATCAATCAATCGTCATACCACCAAAAGTAGAGCCCCCAGCTGAAGCATGCACCAGCGAGATTTGCCATGACACCTCGATAAAGGCCGCGGCCTATCCCTTCCGTCCTCTGGATCTGCTTCCATAGATTGATAGTCGTATTGCCGTGATTTCTAGCACGTTCATCGACTATACAACTATGTGGGTCAACAATCTTGATTGAATTGAGAAAAAACTTTCGAAAATCTCTCCTACCTTGTAACCGAATCTTGATCACGTCCAAAGGATGCAGTAGTAAGGTGGATGTCGCACCTGCTACGAAGCCGGCTATTGCTTGGTCCGCCGACACGCTGCCTGTGAATGTCATCGGTCTGCTGTGTTGAAATGTTGAACAAGAATGGACCTCCATGATCAGCACCCCAGAATCGAGCAGACCTGAATCGCCTTGAGGTATTTCACTTGGAATCGACGCGATTTGAATCCCCTTTCAACTTTTATACACCACGACACACCACCATCCTGTGACTATTTTTCGAGCTACCATGAACATGTTTCTCACGTTATATCTTTAAGCTCACAGCTGAGCCCTTCTCCTACTTCCTTTTTCTGATACCTCTCAGCTTCCACCAGAAACATCAACGAACATACGTCGCAGTAAGCGTGTTTTCATATGGTTTTGACATATTTTGCTGTAAGTGGTCATTTGGCATATGGCATACTTGGCATAGTGGTATTTACGCCCGTTCGTTGATCACGATGAAGTTATTTGTACATGCCTGTGTCGTCGTCGCTGACTTTGCAAAGGTGAACAGGTTACAAAGTTGAACAGGGGACTGAGACTGGGTACATATTGTGGGGGAGTTGCTCTACCATTTAACAAAGGGTGAGAGGGAGAGTGGAGATTGTACATCCAATAAGTAAAACAATTATTTGGATTAGTATGATCTAGCTTTCGTTCGTAGGCGTGCTGGTTTGACCTCTGCGTGATGTGCTGGTAGGTGACTTACTTATGAAGCGAAGACTCACGAGACAGAAGAGCCAAAATCACCCACATTGGCGCAAATTTGAAAAGCAGGTGTGCTGTATTCAGCAACTTGTTGTAATGGGCAGTTGTTCGTTCAACACGTTCAACGTCGGGACACGCTCAACACAAAAAGGAAACCCCGAGAGAGGAAGTTTGATTAATAAAGTGCATGTTGCGCATACATTTGGCTTCGTCTCACATCCCCAAGCGAGATTATGTGCCTACTTTATAATACATTGGTTTTCAAATCGATATAAAGGACGATCAAAAACACCACGAGGTAAAAATTCTTGCCAATAGGGACTAGGGATAGGGAGATGGGAGAAAGAAGGGGGTAGGGATAGGGGTAATAATTGGGGCAGGGACAGGGGTAGGGGTAGGGACGCAAAACGAATAAAGAATAGGCGTGGATACCACGATATAGATGAGCCAAAATCATCCACATTGGCGCAAATTTGAAAAGCAGGCGTGCTGAATTCAGCAACTTGTTGTAATGGGCAGTTGTTCGTTGTGTGCGTGTGTAGAACTCAACCCAACAGTCCTGAACTATGTGCCGCTGGCATACCCAACTACTACGACTAGTAGTTGCTTTGCTGATCTGTCGTGTATGACGCGTCTAGGATTCCTTAATATGGTGCGATCACTATAACATGCTGGTTTTAATGATTCTGTTCCATTGACCTTTATTGTCAATAGCCGCCCACACTTTCATTCCTCTCTCCAAACACTTGGGCTCTGCGAGTTGTGCTTTTGGCTGTTGAAAACGCACTCCTGCAGGGGGGCTTTTTTCGGGAACCGCCTTGCTGAACATTTCGGCAATGCTCGAGACAATAACCGTCCTTAGCAAACGCATAGCCAACTACACTAAGCTAGCGAACATGTTGTTGGGAGCTCAACACTCTTAAGGAGAGAACGCGAGAGTCGTTCGATCTGATGACGGGAAGTGCCTAGAGGGATTTGGTAGGAAATGGTAAAGGTTCGAAGCCTGGGAAATGATATTTTTTTGGTATCAGCCAACTATCGCTCTACCGAAAAGTCTGGTCAGAAATGACTAGTTTATTCAGCTGTACTAGTTTGGTTTGGCTTGTTAAAGCCAAAAATAGCAAACTTGGGAGCTTGAATAGTTGAAGTCCAGAACAGTTATATGTTTTTGGCAAAGTGGGGAAAGTGCGTATTGGGATACCTGTTGGGAAGGCATACTCTTACGCGATTCGCGGGAATGTTTTGAATTAGATTTATTTTTAATTCAGGCAACCTGCTCCAAGGGGTGGTCTTGAAAAACTTTATTGTTTTACATGATTTACCCTAGGAAACATGGCAAAGACTAGGCAAATCTAGTACTGGGTTGCACGTAGTTGATGTGTTAAATTACAATCAGCTATGCTTGCGACCAGAAATTGTGTGATTTAATGAGGTCGTCAAAACACCAACACAAATTCACAAGAACTTTTTTGTTGCTGCATCGTCAAATGTAGCAAGAAGAGAGAACACTAGT